>NW_020624376.1:3741223-4073793 GCF_003573695.1 Papaver somniferum | reverse complement strand
TCGAGAATAACCTGACGACGAAGAGGTTCATGTGCATTCCAAAACACATATGTCTCAATAGCATCAAGTCCACCTTCTTTTGATTTCTTGATCAAATCGGGCCACATCTGAGGAGAAAAACAACACAGCAAAAAAAAATCAATATAAACTTAAACAAAACAAATTGTATAGTCTAAAAAATCATGATTAAATAACAATATATTTACCTCGGGTGTGCTCCGAGGATAGTGGATGGAACCAGACAAGATAATTTGACGATCACCATTGATTATCATAGCTCGCCCATCATAACTAACATCAGTACCAAAACCAAAACCTGAACATAAACTGAGTAAAATAAAAACTAAGCAAATATTTTTGAGAAAACCCATTCTTTCTTTTTCTTTTCTGTACTTCGAAAAAAAATTGTGTGAGGAACTTGAAAAAACGATGAACTATTTATACTAGTATTATCTAGATGATAGAGATCGAATTAGGGATTATTAAGATAGATATAAAAGAGATTAGGATTATCCAGTTTTATGTTTGGATAACTAGAAAATGATTTATCCCCTTTATCCAAAAGAAAACCTAGGATTGAGTGTTCTGTGTGGTGATTCTGAATATTAGTAGTAGCTGGATATCAGATGAAATCTTGTTTTCACTCACCATTGCAAAATCTTACGGTGCAGATGAAATTTTAGCTGATATATGTAATTATCTTAATTTAATCTTTTACGATTTTTTATCTGGGTTATATATTTTTTTACCGTGCATATACTAAGGTCGGGTTTTATTGTACCAGGGTTATTAATTTCTTACCTTGTGGAGAAACCTAGGGGAAGTAGTTTAAGTTAAACTCAAACACTGATGGTTATGATGCTTATGATGGTGTAGTGGCAGGTATGGGTGGTGTATGGTGGCTTTATTGCTGCATTTGCTACGTATACCACCAAAAGAACCGAGCTATACATAAAACAGAATGATGTACACTCCTCCAACGACAACATGAGTCATTATATCTGGCCAGACGTATTGACTAGTTCAAGCAGTTTGGCATTGATCACATTTATTTGAGCATCGAATCATGTGCTACCATAGTTCAAGCAATATTGAATTTTGGGCTTCAATTTTTTGTTTGAATATTGCAGTTGCATCAGACCATATGGCAAATGTTCTAAGAACCACAAACTAGAACCTGTTATCCATGCCAATGAGCCCTTGAAAATGCTTTGCCATTTTCACATGACCCCTAAAGGGAAGTTCTTAAGTTGGTTTAACCAGAAGCATAGACAACTTGCTTGTTGACATTTTCTCTACCTATTATGTTCAACACTTTTATCTCTTACAGCAGTTAGTGTACATAAAATATCTTCACATGTAGATGTGTAAGCATTTGACCAAGCCAATTCATAACAATAATTTGTAACTCAGTTGCAGCTGGTGAAGACATCCAATTGAATCCCACAACATTAAATCTAGTACTTAGCATTTCGCCGAGGAAACCAGCAATGGAACCAATAAAAGGAAAATAAGCAAAGTAATTTGGAATCTGCCAATGAGTAAGACCAGGGATGATATCATTGGTGACATGTTGGAGAATGATTTCAATGGATTCAGGGTTGTTGGGAGCTGATTCTGCTGGTAATCTTTTACGCAAGTAGCTGGGTTCAACTTGACTTCTCTAGTTGGATATATAACTCTCAACATTTTTGTGACAATCAGCAAGGGAATGAATGATCATGTGACCTTGCCTTCTGAATTCATATGGATCAAGTGGGTTTTGTGAAAATATTTACACACTTTCATGGCTTTCAGTTGGAAGACTACCCATTGTTACTACTTTAGCCAATGAGCGAGTGAGATGGAGATAATTGGTACTGAGATAATTAATTAAGGAGAACAGATGGAGTGACAAGGTTTATATTGATAGAATTGGTGTTGAAGAAGTTTTAGAGACAAAGTACAGAACCGAGATGTGATTAAGGTGGCTTCGAGGCTGCTAATGTTATGGGGGTCGATACTTTTGAGATACTAATATAAAATTGCATGGGATCAGTAATCAACACATTTTAAAGGATCTAGGGCTAGCAAGATTTAATGGGGCATTATTAGAGAAGAAATTACCTAACAATTAGGCAGGAAAGTAAGTACACTCTAGTGCAATTAATCTGATCAGTTGAACATTTTTACTTTTTAAAGTAATGTTTAAGTGGCTGCTCTGTATGTAGCCTGGTTAGCAACTTGGCACACGGTATTTTGGAAACATAAATAGCTAATTATTTCTCGGATTATAGATGGTAGTTGTTGTAAGAACTACGTACCGAAATGAGCATGTGAAGATATACTAACTGTTAGAGCTAGCTAGCAAGGGAAAGTTCATTTGCGCAGAACTCGAAGTATCAAGGTTCCATATGCTCATAAATTCAGATCATCTATACCAAACTGTGTGAGCGACCTTTCATTTGTGTGCACTGGCGGAACTAGGATTTCAGATTAGGGGCGGCTTGATTTTTTTTTTTTTGTCTAAAAACAATACCTCTTAAATTTTGAACGATGAACTCTTGTATCCACCTGATCTGGGGAGCGGCTTACGAAAGCACTTTTGGAGGGATCCCTGGAATATAGTAATGTGAGATCATACCTAATAAAAAAAAAGCACTTACAAACGAATTATACCTAATAGATACACCAAGATGCACAATAATTCAGTGATAAACTCATAGGTGACTTGGATGAGTGCTGCGTTATATTCCCAACTAGAGATATGTTACGTCATCGAGGTGTTGACATAGAGAGTGAACAGTGTGTCCTATGCAATAATGTTAGGGAGTCTTCGAATCATATGTTTCTTCAGTGCACGTATTCTTTTGAAATTTGGAAGTACTGCTTTCAAAATTGCTTGGCCTATACCAAGCACGTTGCTTCAATTATTTGAAGCTTGGAACACCAAAGTGATGCGTGGTAAAGGAAGACAGGTCTGGAAAATATTGCATCATGCGATTTATTGGGTTTTGTGGAAGGAAAGGAATGGAAGGGTTTTTGGAGGTCGACATAAGTGTGTGCAAGAAAGTATTGATTTGGTAAAGCAATTGGTAGTTTTATGGTCTTGTGATAATGACACTTTCAAGTATGTTGATCCAAGTCTCATTTGGAATAGTTGGGATACTCTAATGTGTATGTAATTGACCTTAGGTTACTCCTTGGTTCTCTATTTTCTTTTAATATAACCATCTTTTTCGAAAAAAAATTCAGTGATAAACCTAAAATGGTTAGCATTATTGCCATTGCCAATAAGAAATTAACCTGAGCATGTCTTACTTTTTGCTCCGTTAATCGTCCTTAATAACTAAAGCTTTATGTAAGCCCTCTAAATCACCTTTATGTACAGCAAGCAAACAAGCAAAATATTTGGAGATAAGGTCTTAAAATACAAACCTGTGAGAAAGACTTGGGCTTCTTTAACCAATCCTGTGAGCAAGGTCCTCGGCTTGCAAATCCATTTGGTGCTCCCACATGATTCATCATAGAAAAGGGGTACCGGAGAACCAACATATTAAGTCAAAAGAGACAGTAAACATGAACATAACATCGATTTAAGTTTTTGAGCAAAACTTTGATTCATCATCTTTAGGTAGAGGCTTGAAAAATGCTTCCAATCTTCCTCGATGGCGGATGATGAACCTGTCAACCTGCAAATTTCAGTTGATTCCATTATAGTGCAATATTACTAAGTTGAGCAATATTAAAGGAGCTAACACTGACTTGAGAATTACATATTCACCGTTGGTTCTTAACTTTTTTGCTAATGTGAAGAATTCTTTAATACATGCATATCAAATTATTTTAAAAATTCTCAATCAAATAATTAATCAAGACTAACATCATTGTAGTTGCGGAAAATCCCAGAACTACACCCAATGAAGTGATAAGAACACTAAGTCTAAGTCATGAAGATAAACTCAAACATTAATGATATTATACACCGCTTGACACTAGATATGATCTTTACACAAGTTTTGTATGGAGAATATGATGTTCTTATTAATATCATCGAGGTTCATACATATAAAAAGGATGATGATAAGTAAAGCTAACTCTTGTGGTTTCTTCTTCTCTAGTGGTGGTTTTCAACTCTTGTTCTTCACTGAACTCTTTTCAACCCGCCTCTCTCTTCATTATTTGAATCCTTATAGCCAATCGTCATGGTAGAAGACAACTAAGTTCACGTGCAAATCTCTGCTAGCTGATCTCTGCCCATTCTGTCTTATTCGCCAGGTTTTGGGAAGATGTTGCTATCTCTCGCGTCGCTGCTTCATACTCCTCTTGACATGCCCGTCGCGTGGGAATTCTTCGTGCTTGTCCCTTTTGTCGCGTTGTATTTCTTCACCTTACTTCTCTCTTCGTTTGTACTAGTAATTGTCTTAGTGAGGGCGAGGCTATGGATTAACTCTGTGCGATATTGCGCCCCTACATTTTGCCTCTTCTCGCGTTATTCTTCTGTAAGTGGAATGATGAGAGAATCCCTCAGTCAGTACTTCGTGTCAGACCCGTCTTTTCATTTTCTCTACTTTTCCTAACATGCTTCCATGATTTCCGCATAACCGCCACACGTGTTAGCGGTTTCTTCCTCTTTAAGCGACACGTCTCTACTGCCCTCCTTCGGCTAAATATCTAGGAGAGAGGTAAAAAGTTTTTTATTTTTCTTCCTCCTTCTTCCCTCTTCCCTGTTCATCTTCTCCCTTCAAATTATTTTCTTTAGTTTCTTACTTTTGACCTCATGGCAGATCAAGATATACCTGCTGTTGTTTCTCCTTCACTTTCTGGGTAAGTCAGTTTGCCTCAGTTAATCATTTAATGGCTTTCTTTTGTCTCCCTTGCTACTAATTTAACATCCCCATACTAATTTCCATTCTGCAGTGTGAAGCAGAAGCCTTCTAAAAAATGGCTTGATGTCCTGAAGGAATATCGAACTTCCCTTAAGGATAAAGGTTTCACCATTATTGTTCCTCCTGGTTCGTCACCTGTTGTTCCTTTGAGTGAGAAGGAGATTTTAGAGGGTTCATGGAGTGCGACTCACATGCCTGTCTCCCTTGGTCAATTAAAAGATGGTTTCCTGCTTCCTCTCTTTGATCATGAGGTTCCTCTATTCTACCAGATTCTTGCGAAGATGGATCGAGCCGCTTATCAACTTAGTGGGGATGGGATTGGTATTATCCTTGAAGTTTCTCTCCGAGCAACTGACGTCGGGAAGTCTCTTTGCCCCGATGTAGTGGATCCTTATGATTCTGCGGATCACACTGTTGAGTCCTTCTTTCAACAGTATAACGTGAATTGTTCCATGAAGGATGGTTCGCGTTGGGGTGTTTGCTTGAATAGAGCTAAGTTGAAGGATGGCGCGAAAATGCTTTTGAATATCGTGGATCACCATAGCAACACGAACTCCTTTCTTCGGCATTCCAGCGATCCTAGTTGGATGAACTTTTTCTTGATCATTGAGTGTCCTCTCCAATGGGGTCCCAATGCAGATGGGACTCCTCGCGATGGCCCAAATGTTTCGCTAGTGGGATCTGATGCTCTCACATATTGTCCTTGGAAATTCAACTGGCCTGACCGAGAAGATTGTGTATGTGTTCTTCACTTTTTTCTCTATATTGTGATTCTCATGTATCTCCTTTGGATTTGTAATTCGCGAAAGCGGCCACTTCGCTTGAGAATAAGGCGAAGGCTACTGCCGAGAAGAAGAATAAGGAGCTCGCAGAGGTGAAAGCAGGGAAAGGATCCTCGCGTTCAAAAAAGGTAATGTGGCTTTCTTTTCTTGTAGATATGTCTTTTCATTCTTTTCGGCTGCTAAGTTGTTTTCCCTACGTTTTCAGTCCCTTTCTGAGGAAACCGAGGACGGAATAGGTAAAGAAGGTAAGGAAGGTGAAGGCTCTGAGAGCGAAGAGGCGAAGTCTGATGATGAAAGTCCCTCCATCTCGCACAAATCCAAAAAGGCGAAGACAAGTAAATTCATCCAGACTTCAACTAGTCCTAAGGGTGCATTGAAGAATAAACCTCTTATCAATGTGTTCAATCCTTTAACCTTGGGGTCCACCAATGTGTCTGCCTCAGCCAATACTGTTAGGCCTGTCGAGTTGTCTTCGCTGGAAAAGTTTTCCATCGCGGGTTCTGAGAGAGGAATGGGTTCAAGTGGTTTTGTTCATTCTTCTCATGTAGAGTCGTCTGAAAAATCTTCTTCTGAGGGTGTAATATTGTTTTTGCTTCCAAGATAACTTCTATTGTCCAATTTGGTGGATATATATTGCAAAATACAATTGGTATGATTGTTTGTCTCCTTCCTTGTAATTCTTATCAATTTTAACAACTAGTTTGGTAAATAGATATTGCAAAACAAACAACTTAGATATACATTGAGATGGAAAACAATTAGTTTAGTCATTTTGTTAATTTGGTTTGGTATGTTCGGTTGTGATGTAGTTTGTCGCAGTTGTTGCTTCTTAATAAAAAAACATCTGCTACTAGTTTAGTCACTGGAAATATCATAATTCGTTTTTCTTATGTTATTAACAGAGCACAGTTAAATCTCGAACTTTTGGCTTGAACCTATATATTAAGATCCGAGTTCAAACTTGAAATCCATATTCGAAGTTTTAAACCAGTTAATTGAAAGTATATATTTTTAAGCTCAAATCTTAACCAAACAAAATATATAAATGCCTGCACTTTAAAGTACCGTACGTGGTGGTAGCTAGTACTTAGCCATGTAAAATCTTGTTTTAAGCTATGAGAATTAAATCATTTTTTATTATAAACCATGTTTAGATGGTTGTTTGCATTTTGAAAAGTACTTTTAGTCCAAAAATTCCATAATGATTGTTTATTATTTGGTGTCGAAGTGTGTGCCTAGTTTAGTTCTCAGTCTTTCTTTTCAAAGTGGAACTCCTATGGCAGTTGTTGCTAATTCTAGTTGATTATTTATTTGGGCGATTTTTTTACTAGACGCTAATTATATTGTTTTCCTAATTATATTGTTTGCTTTGTGTAGCTGGAGCTGGTGAGTCACATGAGCATTATGCCAAAATTGCATTATTCCAATGATTGCTTGTAGATTTGTTCAAGGCCATTGAATCGTACTTGATAAGTGCTTAGCTTGGAGAATTTGTAAGCTTATTTTGCTTGATTCATGCGGTAAGTTACATGATAGAGTAATATGCATATTTTTGTGTTTTTCATATGCATATGTAACTCATAGTTACACTAGACAGATGCATGTGTAATATTCGGTTACATTAGACAGATGCATGTGTAATTTTCCGGTTACACTAGACAGATGCGTGTGTAACTCGCAGTTACACATGCTAAAATAAGTTATCAACTATTTTTTTGTGATATTGGTTATTTGGCTTGCAATTGTCTTTTTGCAAGAAAATATCTGAAAATTAGGGAATATGAAATAACTAGTTGCGTAAGATATAAATCCTAGAGAATAGATTGTGTTATTAATTCTTGATCTTTTGATTGCATTTGAAAATGATTTAGGCTAGGTTAATTTGGATGCTACCAAGATGATTCAGTAAATTACTATATAATAATTTTCCTTGTTGCACTGTAAGTTAAATATTTAGTGTGTTTGCTTTATATGTACAAAAAGACGTCAGGTTTACATGCCACTATATATGTATAACTACTGGTTACACATGCAATTATGCATGTGTAACTCCTAATTACACATACAACAGGCATGTGTAACTCTCAGTTACACTACCCATATCCATGTGTAATTCCTAGTTACACATGCTAACAATGAATAACAAAATTGTTTTTTGCATCAATTGATTTTGCGTTTCTGAATCTAAGTACATTTAACCTTATATGTATGTGTAACTCCTAATTATACTAGTCACATGCATTTGAAAGTGATTATGCATTGTTTTGTATGTCTTTCTTTTAATCTCATATAATATGTTTGTTTGTTGTTATTTTTCAGGTTGCGGATAACTTCATAAAAGCTGGCGGCTTATTTGTGGTGGTGGCGGTGCAGGTTTTGGATGAGGATGAGAAGGCAGTGGTGGTGGTGGCTAGCAGTGGTTGTTGGGAAAATGGTGGATTGTTGGGAGAAAAATACACTTTGGTTATCCAATTTCATGGTAATTTTTCTGTTTTAATTGTTAATATATTAAGTTTGATGTCTCCAGTACAGATCAGTAGAGGAGCTTTTTGAACTTCAAGGTAGGTACATATTCTCTAGTTATGGATTATATATATATATGTTTTAAGCAGTACAATGGTTGGATAATCATGTTATAGTTGATGAGGTCTTAAATAAGTTGTTTAAGCTATGTGGCAAATTGTTGATTCGATCATATTTCAATAGAATGCGGCTAACCTGTTTCGTATGATATTTCTCATGGTAGATTGTTGATTCGATCATATTTCGAGTTTATTTCACTGGTTAGGGAGAACTTGCTGAGTGTCAGATAGCTTCTATTTTTTCTTGCTATGAATTCTAACTAATAAAATATATAGTGAAATTGTTTACATGTATTGGCTATAGAATTACAGAATATATAGCTACTTGTATGATATTTTGATAATTAACCAGTACAATCTGGTTTTGAAATTGTTTCATCTAGGTTAACTTGTAGATACTTATCTTGCATCTCCTAATTACACGTTATATGCAAGTGTAATTCTTAGTTACCAAAGGAGGGAAAAGGAAAATTTGATGATAGCTCAAAAATGAGAGATTAACATAGGAAAAGGAAGAGAAATGGCGAGCAAGCTACACATCAAGGAAAATATACAGTGGGTCAGAAAAGGCGATAAGAAGGAATTCAGACAGGCTGAAACCTCAAACAAACAAGAAGAGGCTAACATCACCATGCGAGAGCACAAGAATAGACTTGCGCAGTGGAAAGAAAGAGAAAAGGAACTGACTGCAGAACGGGTGAACCTTGCAAATAAATATGGGAGACTATGGATAGAAAATCACAATCTGCAAAGGAAGATGCGAGAGTATGAATTGGAGGTGGAATACGGGGAAAAATACAAAAGATACCGTAGAGAAAAAGAAATTGCTAAAAGAGAACAAATAATAGCACGATTAAATGAGCAAATATGGAACGACGCGCGAAGGAAGATAGAAGGACAGCCACAAAACGCAAGGAAATCTGCGCGAAGGAGACGTTGCGTGAAGTGGGGACGAACATCTCAGCACAGAGTGCGGATCAAAAGGATCGGTGAGGAACGACAACAATGTAATGCTATAATATCAACCGCAAGAAACGTTAAAGAGTTCCATGAAAAGGTCCTAAGGCGAGTGTATAAACGCGACTTCAACGGGATAGAGATATATCCTAAAGAGAAAAACACACCCTTGGAGGACTGGCAGAAATAACCAATCACATTCTGTGCAGAAGATGCCCCTGATAATGGGAAACCACACGAAGGAAACTTGGTGGAAACCCTTATGATACATTCAGACCGCAGAGACGAAGATAGCGCGATATCTCCTATGGCAGTCGATAGGATCTTGGTGGATAACGGAAGCTCGGTGGATGTGTTATTCTACCATACTTTTAAAGAAATGGGATACAATGACTCAAATCTCACACCAGCAGGATACCACATCTTTGGATTTAATGGGATATCAACAAAGCCAAAGGGCGAAATCACGGTAACGATACCTGTGAACTCACTGGAAACAATAGTAACATTCAGCGTTGTAGAAGTAGATGCCCCTTACAAAGCGATTTTATTGGGAGACCTTGGATACACTGAGTCAGAGGGATCGCATCCACCTTTCATCAGTGCATTTGTTTTCCTGTCCCGAATGGCATAGGAGAAATCAAAGGAGATGTCACAATGGCGAAGAAGTGTCAAGACCTTAATGTGCGACATCAGGAAGGGCGAAAGAAAAGAAAGAAGGAGAGAAAGAAAAGGTCACGAGAAACTAAGAAAGAAAAAGAGTTCCGGTCTATTTGGTAAGGGCGACCGAAGGAAGAGGGATTCCCAGTGAAATCCCTGAGAATGTAGGAGAACTTACGCATCAGATAAGAGAACCAACGCCGCAAGGAGAACCAGCACCAAATTTCACAGCTGAAGAGCCCACGAAGGATGTCAATTTGGGGACGGAGGCAGAACCAAAGATGGTAAAGATGGGTACTACCATTGGGAAAGAAGAAGAGGAGAATCTCATGCAACTACTAAAAGGATACGGTGATATCTTTGCGTGGAATATGGATAAAATGCCATGCATAGACCCTTCCCTTGCTTGCCATAGATTATCCATTAACCCAGCAGTAAAGCCATTTAGGCAGAGAATACGAAAGATAACAACAATATATCATGAGCAAATTGAAGCTGAGCTGCAAAAGATGATTGACTCCGGAATCATAAGGCCAGCGAAGTACGCAGAATGGGTCGCAAACATGGTGGTGGTCTTTAAAAAGAACAAAAAAATCCGCATTTGCATTGATTTCACCGATTTGAACAAAGCATGTCCAAAGGACAGCTACCCGTTACCAGATATTCCCCAAACAATGTAATTCGTTACCGGGTACGAAAGAGTATCTCTAATGGATGGCTATTAAGGGTACAATCAGATTCCTCTGGCATAAGAAGATCAGGAGAACACAGCATTCTTCTCCCCAAGAGGTCTATACTGTTACACCGAGATGCCTTTTGGGTTACGAAACGTCGGGGCCACTTACCATCGAATGGTAGAAAAGGCATCCAAACCATGGATACCCACCACTTTGGAAGTTTATATACTGGTAAAAAACAAAAGGTCAGCAGATCACGCGAATAATCCGGAGGAAATATTCGACCAAATGAGAAAGATTAAGATGAAGATAACCCAGCGAAATGTATTTTCGGGGAAATTCCTAGTCTACATTGTTTCCAAAGAAGGAATTCAAGTTGATCCTATTAAGGTGCAAGCAATACGCGAAATTTCCTCACCAGCAACCATCAAGGATGTACAAAAGTGAATGGTTTAATCGCATCGTTGGGAAGATTCGTGTCGCGCTCGTCCGACAAATGCAGAAATTTCTTCAACATTTTGAAAAAGGGAGTAAGTTCGCTTGGACGCAGGAATGAGAATCCGCTTTACAAAGCATAAAAGATTACTTGGATAAATCTATCAATGTTGCAGAAACCCGAGCCAGGCGAAGAATTATTGGTATACCTTCCTAACACACCTTACGCCCTCAGTGTCGTACTGCTGCGATCTGATAATGGGGTAGAAAAGTCGACTTATTACATCAGTAAAACCTTCAACTATGCAGACCGCAATTACACGAAGATAGAAAAGTTGATCCTCGCATTGTTTTACGCGACCCAGAAACTCCGCATCTATTTTCATGCACACAAAGTAAAAGTACTGACTAAGACACCCATTGAGTCAGTACTGAAATCTTTCAAAAGAGTGGGGAGGATAGAAAGGTGGAACACACAGATTGAATAGTTTGTTATAATCTATGAGGTCCTATCTTTGCCAAAATCTCAAGTGATAGCTGACTTCATCGCGGAATTTCCATTGGAAGAAGATGATCCCTCGGATGAAATAATGGATGTTGACGAAGAACGTCCTGATCCAGAATATTTACTTAAAGAAGATAATCCGAGCAGATGGGAAATATTTGTGGATGGGTCAGTAAACAATTAAGGAAATTGAATAGGAATCGTCTTCATCTCACCTAAATGGGAGAGGATAGTCTATTGTTTCAGATTGGAGTACGATACCACCAACAACGAGGCCGAATACGAGGCAGTAATACACGGATTGAGGCTGGTGGCAGAGATGGGGTTGGACGATATCAGACTTACAAGTGATTCGCATCTAGTTGTTCTCCAAATGGACGGACGATATAAGGTTTATGATTTCGCACTTCAGAGATATTCACAGTTGGTTAAACATTACATAGATCGTGTCGGCAATGTAATATGGAGGCACATATGCCGAAAGGACAACGGACATGCAGACACACTTGCATTTGTCACCTCGATGATGGTAAATCCCGAAACAAGATTCATCTGTATTGATAGCTTGATGCAACCATCAATCGACATCAGAGGACGTGCTGTAGAGATAATGGATGTGGAGGTTAATGCCGAAAATACTGAAAAACAGATTGGAGAACTCCGATCCCCGAATATCTACAGAATGGTGATATTCCACGCGACCGGCTAGAAGCACATAAGATCAAAAGTAAGGCTACAAATTATGAACTGCGCGATGGAGTACTGTACCGAAGATCTTTCCTAGGACCACTCCTTAGATGTTTATCACCCGAAGAATGCGTTGAGATTATGAAAGCCATACATTATGCAGACGCTGGGAATCATAGTGGGACAAGGTTTTTAGCACTCAAAACTAGAGGACAAGGTTACTACTGGCCGCATATGCACGAGGTTGCTAAGGATATCGCAACCAAGTGCGAAGAATGTAAAAGGTATGGAAAACGCATCCACGCGCCGGAGGACTTTAAACTCTGTACTAAGAGTTTGTCCCTTCGCGAAGTGGGGCTTGGACATAGTAGGACTCCTCGTCTCTGGCATCAAACAGCGAATATTCATGATCGTAGCGACTGATTATTTTACGAAGTGGGTTGAGGCAATAGCGACACAACACATCAGAGACAACAATGTCTTCTCCTTCATCTTCGAACAGATCATATGCAGATTTGGGATACCAGTACAGCTGGTATCAGACAATGGAAAGCAATTCGAAGGACAGAATATAAGCATGCTGCTTAACGCATTCAAAATCCAGAGTGGGGAGTCGACACCTTTCTACCCTCAAAGTAATGACCATGATGAGGAACCAAACAAAACCTTGGCAGATATTCTGAAGAAAAAACTTGATGGACATCATAAAGGATGGTGCAAAGAACTCCACAATACTCTATGGGCGTATAACACAACGAGGCGAGAAGCTACGGGGATGTCTCCTTTCTGCCTAAAATATGGTGTCGAAGCTGTCTTGCCGACAGAAGTTATCATACCCACCACAAAACGCAAAGCATGGGAAAAGAATTTGAACACAAATCTCATACTCGCCAAACTCGATGACGCATAAGAAAATAGGAAAATCGCATTGCAGCATATGGTCCATTACCAAACGAGACTATCGCGAGAGTACAACAAGAAAGTCAAACCAAGGAATTTCAATGTGGGAGATCTGGTTCTACGCGAAATTCACCCATGCCAGAGAGAGTCCGGAGGAAAACTCACAAAAAACTAGAAAGGACCTTACATCGTTAAAATCATCTTTGGGAATGAAGCTTATGAACTCACTGATAAAGACGGGAAATATACACTCAAATATCCGTGGAACAACATTTACCTCAAGAAATACTATCCTTAAAATAATGATGAGGAGAAAATGAAAGAATGGTGAAGATGTACCAGAAAAAATGATTACAATGAATGAAAATCTCCTCTTACGCGAAAACAATAAGCCGAAACAAAGCCCACACGACATAGCTACAAATTCACTCGTAAGACCTCAATATGGGGCAGTAAGATACTATTATAAATCCTCTACCTAGGGAGGCTGGGACTGCGATTGCAGCGTGTCAACTTAGTTCGCACAAAACTGTGTGACTGGAGGACTACACAATGTGTAAGAGGCGACCCTTAAGCCCTAACGCGCGTCGCAATTGGGGCATCCTGGAGAAGTTACTTATTGGGGTGCAACGCCTCTGCACTGGAGGCCAGTGAGAACAAACCACTCAGCGAAAAGTTCTCCGACAAGGGGTGTCAAAACGTGCCAGTGGAGATAGTAGATGGCTTGGCATGGATTCCACACTCGGTACAAAGAAACCCTACTTAGGGTGTGATCTCGCGTCTAGTAGCCATATAGGAGAAAAAGCACGAGGTCACGACAGCACTGATTGTTGATACTAGAGGGGAGGATCCCAACCGCAATGGTTAGGGGTGACCTCCTTGAAAGGACAATACAGGGGGAATATAAATGGACGGCACCCTCCACTAGGGAACTGAATGTGTCAAATCCGACAATGTATTGGGGATTCTTACTCACGGGAGTATCTAAGGACTGGTATATTGTCGCAAAAACTGAAAAGGCAAGGGTACCCAAATATACCTCAAGCTAAAACTTTTCCTTCCTATAAGTCCTTTCTCCGAAAGTGATTGTCTATGGACTGAGTCGAGACAATATAACAAATCGGTTCACACATCGTGTGATCGTCTATGGATACGAGATCGAGACAATACAACAACGAAGTATGTTTACTTGATACAAAGGTTCGGACTTAACCAAACACAATAGGATTGCTTATCAAGTAAATAGGAATTAACGTTTGTGTAATTTACTTAAATTATAATAAAACAATTATAATGCGGAAATATAAAGTAAATGACACAACAAGATTTTGTTAACGAGGAAAACCGCAAATGCAGAAAAACCCCGGGACCTTGTCCATAATTGAATACTCTCAGGATTAAGCTGCTATACAAAATAAACCAACTTCGTATAGTTGATACCAAGCAACTAACTTATAGTTCACCTAGTTCCGTCTGTATTCCCACGCCTCCGACCTATAAAAAAGTCACGTACTTGGACCAATTCCTTTGGTTCGTATTCCAAACAGTAAATGAACAACAAATCTATTTGGTATCAACTCTCTTCAACCAAGTGATATGAGTTGGACAAAGGATCTTCTGTTTATCTTAACATAAACTTCTTTGCCAGGTTCCAAGATCTATCTTATATTCAATTACCAAAAAATAATCGTTAAGATTTTGCAATCAATACCTTTAATCCCAACGAATCGTATTGATGCCGATTTACACAACTATTCTATCAAAATACCACAAGGATAGATCGATTATAGTTGGATCATATTTTACCGAAACAAGTATTGTGCACACCAAAGATTTATATAACAAAGTCAAAAATCTTTTATCTCTTCTTTGTCTTCAAATCTTCTTAGAGCTTCAATAAACACCTTCACACAACTACTTGAATCTCTTGTGATCAATCACACACAGAATGGAGTCTATTAACAATGGATTATCACAAGATCGTCTTTAGCACTAAGAACAGTCTAATGATCTCTGTTGAAACCTTGAACTAGTTTGAGTAAATCTTATATCAGAATAGAAGATTCTCAAGCATAAACAAACTAGGTGCAATAAAAGTTCAACCACCGTTAGTCAATCAAATCAATATGAAAACAAAAGATAAACCGCAATTATCTAGTTTCCCACCAACGGTACGCGCTAGAGATTCTCAATCCCAAAGAAGACTTTAAACTGTGCGGTTGTAAGAGATTTCTCCTAATTAGTTTCCTCTCCTCCCCGAATAGGAGGCTTCACCAGTAACACTACAACAGAGGAAGTTTACTGTCATGAAGGATTAGTTTTCTAGAAAGGCAAACTTCAAGTATTTATAGACAAGGAAGTTTGGACACCAAGGAATTTACAAAACCGAAAATATTCTCAAGATATTCTATAATAATTTCCATATTCGGTTTTCATAATTCATGAGAATGCTCTGTCCAAAATAATGATCGATAATGTCCTTGGAAAATCTTTAACTAGCAAACTCACATTACTAATTCTTATTTTCCATATATAATTAAAAACCTTAATTTTAATTTCGATCCTGGGATTTACTTCCTTCTTAGCCGTTAAGGAATATCTTTGAACAATAAAAAATATACGCATTACTGGATGTGTTCAAAGTGTGTCGACATCCTTTCTTTGTAAGTCCTCTTTCATACTTACTCACTTGAAACCAATTTAACACACTTCCAAACAAGTTTAGAATTGGTTCATCTGACTTTGAAGAGCTATGCGATTGATCAAGAACTTCTCAATCACAAATCATGGGTTTAACGGTTCTACCAAAACAAGTTTCGGTTCTACCTCCATGTGAGTACTGTGCATAGTCACACTAGCATCCCAAAATTCGGTTGACTAGGTACTAGGATCGGTTCCCCACATATATATGGTATCTAATTCATATGTGTTGCACATGTCAAAAGGATCGGTTCCCCTTCGCCTAAAAACGTGTTGCACATGTCCATAGGATCGATTCCCCTTTCTGCTATAAACCTTGCTGCACCCCATACAAGGATCGATTCCCCTTTGTGATGTGTTGCACCTCTTACTAGAATCGGTTCTCCTTTACCCAGTGTTAGTCCTTACAAACTACACAAACTCGATCATACCATCAGGTGATTACTTAAGATCGGTTTCACTAATAAAAGTCATACCAATACAAAAGTCAGGCCTCATGTGAATAGTTTTACCAAGAACATAAACAAGTCATGAGCGGTTATACTAATCACACATATTGGTCGTTCATAAGATATGCAATGAAGAACAACCCCAATAATGCCTGGCGATTTCCCTTTCGATTCACAAACAAAGTTCATGAACTTACTTCCTTAAAACACATGTAACAACATTGTTTCCTAGGATGAAATCCTCACCTCATACCCATACATAATCACAATAGCATTCTTTCGATTATGTTGATGTCTTATCTACAAAGTTTAATGGTTAAGCATCAATTGTACCGAAATTTTGTTAAGCAAAAGCAAAAAGATATAAGCAATAACATTAGGCTTTTCTTAGACAGGAAAACAATTAACTAACAAGATTGTTACCACAATTTCGCATCCAAGTTCTCCAAAAATGATCGCATCTCCTTCTTCCAGAGAGAATTGATATCGAAATACCATTATGTTGTCATCCTTATGCAAAAACAAAAGAATAACAACAACCAACCTTTACCAGAGAAAGGTTGAAAATCGGTTTTTAACTATTGCAAGCAAAAGTTGAAAACCTGCGAAACACATATGCTTTTATGCTAAACCACAACCGATTCAACATATTGTGACTTTTTCACATATTGTTTCTATCAGAACCCCTCATGATCCTTTGATAAAGCCTACCAACATGGGCTATAACTTAATCCTGCTAAATCAAAAAGTCACCCAAACCGTAAGGGTTCTCACCATATTATGAGATCGAATATCAAGGTAATGAAAACGAAATCAAACATCCCATAAACATTCATAGCAATAAATAAAGCATTCAAGCACAGGCTATGAAAATCAAAAATTATCACAAGAAAAATTATAAATCAAATATCTTTATTCATAATAGTTTTTATTCATAATAGACTTAATACAATCAATGAAAGAAACCAAAAATTGCAGCCTATTTTTCTTGAACAAGAATTTAAGTTAATTCATCCTTGTTATCCTCTGTCTCCATGATTTCATCAAGGTTTTCTTCAAACATTTCAAGCTTGGTAGCGTGAAAACTAATCTTTTGAATAGCACGAAAATCTCTATATGATGCCCAGCAAACAACATGAAAAATAATTTCCTCTCAAGCAACAATAGATAACTCCTTCAGGAGTTCCTTTCTTCCTATTAGTTCAAGAACTCCTTCACATAGGCTTGTAGCCCTTACTTCAAGGAGGGATGGCATGATCTGATAGGAACACAATTTAGAACAGATTTCCAATCTTCTTTTATTAGAGGAATCTAAGACACTTTCCACTTCTTGGATACAGTATTCTCCCACAAATTCGTTGTATGATCTTTTATTTTCAGTGAAAAGAATTACATGAATCTTTCTAGTTCAAAGATCATGAAATCTACAGGAGTATATCAGATCTGATATAACATTCTTTAGGTCTTTCATAACTGGCACATATGAAAAGTTCGAATAAGAATTCGGTTCTTATCAGATTTTAATTACTTATAAAAGGAAACCTTTTATTTCGACAATCTTTCCTGAAAAGGGAATTATCAGAATTTCCCATTTAAAAAAAATTTCTACAACACAGGTGTGCTTAGGAACATAGATATTAGTTTTTTAGTAACAACATTATTTCAGACTGTTTTTCCTCTTCCACATCTTTGGATACGATGTGTCATCATAATCAAGGAATCTTTCCTTTAAAAGGATGAGAGGGAAACCTTGTTCATTTAAAATCATTTTTCTTGTGCTCCTTTTTAAATGATTTTGGTATATACTAGGTAGACCAATAATCCGTACAATGCCTCTTTACTCTGTTGCTTAAAAGTCGAGGAATAAGGTTTAATTTTCTCAACTCTCTTGAGACAAAATGAAGAGCATTTTTCATTATATGAATCTTGCACATCCTCTGAACATGGTTTTTACTACCACAGGAATAACAACACTTGATATTATAGGGATTCTGATGTTGTAAGTTACTTGTTTGTGCATGACCATTGAAAACTCATTTCCTTCTTTTTAGACTCCGAGGCTTTGATTTCTTCCTTTCTTCATGAACTTCCTTCTTCTGATGTGAAAAATCATTACGAGTTTGTTTGTCACTACTTGTTTCTTCATTGCTATGTTGAGCATTTTGTTTTGGAGAAACTTCTTGTTGAGTACACACAGATTTAACAAACTTAATTTCACTGTTAGAGACTGTAGTACTATTACCTTCGTATCCTAACCCACTTGTGTCACCATAACTCCTTCTTGCTCCCAACGGAGAAGAAAGACTAGAAGAGCTTTCATTAGGTTTTCTCAACATAGATATTTCTTCTTTTAATGTAATGTTCTCATTAAGAGTAGAGTTAAGCGTTTCCTCTAAACTTTTTATGTTTGAAAGAAGACCCTTTTCTTTTTCCTTGTAGTACTCTTATTGAGTGTTCATTTTTACCTTAGAGTCATCAAGCTCCTTTTCCAGAAGAAGGTTTTTTTCTCGAAGAATTTCCAGATCTATTTCGAAAGTTTCTACATGATGACGGTCAACGTCCATTCCCTTTTTATAGTCACAAACTTGTTGTGTGATTTCTCCTTTAGCAATTCATGCTCTACTTGGAGATTTTCTAACTTTAATGTCAAATCTTGTTCTCTTTCAAGAGTTGAAAGAAGTTCATTAGAGCGGAGAAGAAATTGTTTTTTCAATTCCTTTAGTTCAGAAGTTCTTACGCTTGATCTTTCATTAAAGATCTCAAGAATATAACTTAAAAATGTTTCATTTGAGATCTCATCAATTGAGTAATCAGGATTTGAAGAACAATCTCCTTTTGAGCACAAATCTTGTGGTACGTTAAACGAGCCTTTCTTTAGCTTTCGTTCTTTTTTAACTTTTCTTTGGCCCATATCTTATAGGATGGATTGCACCAAACACAGATTGTCATCTCTTTTCGTGTTTGCCTGCTCTAATACCAATTGAAAAGGCGAGGGTACCCAAATATACCTCAATCTAAAACTTATCCTTCCTATAAGTCCTTTCTCCGAAAGTAATTGTCTATGGACTGAGTCGAGACAATACAACAAATCGGTTCACACTTCGTGTGATCATATATGGATACGAGATCGAGACAATACAGCAATGAAGTATGTTTACTTGATACAAAGGTTCGGACATAACCAAACACAATAGGATTGGTTATCAAGTAAATAGGAGTTAATGTTTGTGTAATTTATTTTAATTATAATAAAATAATTATAATGCGGAAATACAAAGTAAATGACACAACAAGATTTTGTTAACGAGGAAAACCGCAAATGCAGAAAAACCTCGGGACCTTGTCCGGAATTGAATACTCTCAGGATTAAGCCGCTATACAAAATAAACCAACTTAGTATAGTTGATACCAAGCAACTAAACTTATAGTTCACCTAGTTCCGTCTGTATTGCCACGCCTCCGACCTGTAAACAAGTCACGTACTTGGACCAATTCCTTTGGTTCGTATTCCAAACAGTAAAGAAACAACAAATCTGTTTGGTATCCACTCTCTTCAACCAAGTGATATGAGTTGGATAAAGTCTCTTCTGTTTATCTTAACATAAACTCCTTTTCCAGGTTCCAAGGTCTATCTTATGTTCAATTACCAAAAGGTAATCTTTAATATTTTGCAATCAATACCTTTAATCCCAAGGAAACGTATTGATGCCGATCTACGTAACTATTCTATCAAAATACCACAAGGATAGATCGATTATAGTTGGATCCTCTTTTACCGAAACAAGTATTGTGAACACCAAAGATTTATATAACCAAGTTAGGAATCTTCTATCTCTTCTTTGTCTTCAAATCTTCGTAGATCTTCAATAAATACCTGCAGACAACTACTTGAATCTCTTGTGATCAATCACACACAAAACAGAGTCTGTTAACAATGAATTATCACAAGATCGTCTTTAGCACTAACAACAGTCTATATATCCCTGTCGAAACCTTGAACTAGTTTGAGTGAATCTTATATCAGAAGAGAATATTCTCAAGCATAAACAAACTAGGTGCAATAAAAGTTCAACCACCGTTAGTCAATCAAATCAATATGAAAACAAAAGATAAACCGCAATTATCTAGTTTCCCACCAACGGTACGCGCTAGAGCTTCTCAATCCCAAAGAAGACTTTAAACTGAGCGGCTGTAAGAGATTTCTCCTAATTAGGTTACTTTCCTCTCCGAATAGGCGGCTTCACCAGTAACAGTACAACAGAGGAAGTTTACTGTCACGAAGGATTAGTTTGCTAGAAAGGCAAACTTCAAGTATTTATAAACAAGTAAGTTTGGACACTAAGGAATTTCCAAAACCGAAAATATTCTCAAGATATTCTATAATAATTTCCATATTAGGTTTTCATAATTCCTGAGAATGCTCTGTCCAAAATAATGATCGAAAATCTCCTTGGAAAATCTTTAACTAGCAAATGCACATTACTAATTCTTATTTTCCATATATAATTAGAAACCTTTATTAAAAGATTCTTAAATTATTTAATTTCGATCCTGGGATTTACTTCATTCTTAGCCGCTAAGGAATATCTTTGAACAATAAAAAATATACGCATTATTGTATGTGTTCAAAGTGTGTCGACATCCTTTGTTTGTAAGTCCTCTTTCATACTTACTCACTTGAAACCGATTTACCATACTTCCAAAAAAGTTTAGAATTGGTTCATCTGACTTTCAAGAGCTATGCGATTGATCAAGAACTTCTCAATCACAAATCATGGGTTTAACGGTTTTACCAAAACAAGTTTCGGTTCTACCTCCATGTGAGTACTGTGCATAGTCACACTGGCTTCCCAATATTCGGTTGGCTAGGTATTATGATCGGTTCCCCACATATATATGGTATATAACTCATATGTGTTGCACATGTCCATTGGATCGGTCCCCCTTTGCCTAAAAACGTGTTGCACATGTCCATAGGATCGGTTCCCCTTTCTGCTATAAACCTTGCTGCACCCCATACAAGGATCGATTCCCCTTTGTGATGTGTTGCGCCTCTTACTAGGATCGGTTCCCCTTTACCCAGTGTTAGTCCTTACAAACTACACAAACTCGATCATACCAACAGGTGATTACTTAAGATCAGTTTCACTAATAAAAGTCATACCAATACAAAAGTCTGGCCTCATGTGAATAGTTTTACCAAGAACACAAACAAGTGATGAGCAGTTATACTAATCACACATATTGGTCGTTCATAAGATATGCAATGAAGAACAGCCCCAATAACGCCTGGTGATTTCCTTTTCGATTCACAAACAAAGTTCATGAACTTACTTCCTTAAAACACATGTAACAACATTGTTTCCTAGGATGAAATCCTCACCTTATACCCATACATAATCACAATAGCATTCGTAAGAATATGTTGATGTCTTATCTACAAAGTTTAATGGTTAAGAAATAAACCTCGTATTAAATTCCTTAATACTATGTCTATCTAGAGGGTTCATGCTTTGCAGTTTTGTTTTCAATATGCACGACTTGAAAGATACGTTAGGGAATGAAACAGTTCAAGTCAAATATCACTAACCTTAAGTGGAAGGATGATGTTGTGGTTGTAGCACTGTACTTCTTCACTTCTTCAAGTCTTTGCAATACTTGTAATGTCTCATATCCTAATACTTTCAAGCTAACCTATGCGAAGTTGACTGTAGTGCATTTAATCAAGCGACTCTTAATTGAGTTTTGGTTCACTAAAATATGACAACCAAACTTGACATACCAACGCTTGGTGGGTTCAACCGAGCTATGCTCTAACACAAACAACCTGAGGAGGTCAAAATACTAGCACAGTTAAGGCGAGATCGATGGCCAATGACTCGCAAGAGCACATGGAACTGAGATTTCGTCGCCCAATATTAAAGACCCTACCCAAGGCGACCATAAGCCCTTTAAGTTCTCTATGTGGGGGAAGGAAGTAAGACCTTAATTAGGAGGCAAATAAGACCTATGAACTTGTACGAACATGAGGAGCGCGAAAAGAGCAGAGGCAAGGAAAGATCACGATGAGGCATACGGGAGCCAGACTTCTCACGAGCTAAGTATCATCTAATTTACAAGTTAAATTATTCCAATAATAATCGTAGCATTCCAGGGAACACCTATGTCACTATACATTAGAATCCTGCTTCTCACCCATATTGCGCGACAGAATGATCATGAGATAAGAGTTCAATTTTTAAATTTGATCCCTTTCGTCGCACAAAATTACACACATAAAAAATCCCCTTTTCGAAGTTGAAAAGCGGAGGCAAGTAGGAGAACACTAGAGGTCCCCGCATGCTTTCCAACTCCGAAGGGAGATTCCCAAACCATAACATACATAGAAAAATAGAAAATAATTGATATCCATAGATATAATACAGGAAAGTAACACAATCATCGAATACATATCTATTTCTAAAAACAAAGTGCAGAAAAATGATACAATCACAGCGACACATAGCAGTAAGATAAATATAAGAAACACGCGAGGAGAAATATAAAAAACACGCGACCAAAGCCCCTTTTCGCGAATCTTCACCACCACCAGCAGCGCATCAAATCCACCAGAGTAATTGGGATCAGTATCGCGAGGTGACACCAAGCTAGAACGCGTGCAACAGCGAATTAGACCCCTTCAACAGAATCGGTAGATAGCCCTTCCCAAAGAGCGATCCTGCCAAGAGGCTCGGTGGATAATTCTTTCTGAATGGTGACCCAAGGATGAAAATGGGTACCATACAGTCGAGAGGAAATACCGTCATGCTTAAATAACAAAAACACATCTACAAGAGGCCCCCAGTCATGATGAAAACAAGATCTAGACCAGGAGAAGCACCAAAATAAGATATAGAATTTCATGAGGCCGGGAAAATTACAAAGTAAGAAGAACCGAGGCAAAGACTCACCGGAAAAGTAATACAACTGATACGCAATCGATCAAGGGTACCTAGAGTCAGTAATGCTTTGTAGAAGTGATTAAGAGATTACAAAGAAAAGAATAATAACAGAAAGTAAATAACACGATTGTTGTTGCTAACTTCTTCTTCTTCTACTGCTTTGAAAGAAAACCTCTATTACAAACCATAGTAGTGGCCGCACTCTCTCTCGTTTTTCTCTACCTGTCTAGCCTATCAATCTCCTCCTTTTATAGGATTGTAAACTTGCTGGAAAAAGAAAATAAAGCTATGAGGTTTTAGAACTCATCTAAACTAGGAATCCTTTCTAAAGTTGGAAACCTCCAAAGCTATGAGTTTGAGAACTCATCTAAACTAGGAATCCTATCTAAAGTAGGAAACCTCAAACTTCTAGGATAAGTTAACAAACTTACACCTCTTCTAGTATCTTCTAGATACTCTCTAGCCGTAATGTGGCTCTAGGCTAATGATAGCCTCATCTGGAAGCTTTAGCTGTCCCTCTGCTTCTGTTATTTTCTTGTGTGAATATAATCTTCACATTACTTAAGTTTTGTGCATATAATCTGCACATCCAACTATGCAGCCTTTGATACAACTCTGTGAAGATAATCTTCACGTCACTCTTCTAGCCTTAATATGGCTCAACTTCTTCTACGATACTCCTGTATCAACAACAGCAGCAGGAAGAAGCACACCACAATCCACCATCAAAAACATGAAGTTTGAAGAACACATAAAACCCTAAATCTAAACAAACAGAAATAGAAAGAGGAAGATGAGAAAATAAATCCTCCCCATCCCTGGTATTTATATAGGGAAAGCAATAAAGACGCACTGTCGAAAAAAAAGGAAGTTGACAACACGTGTAATAAATGTGCGGAAATCACAGAGATATATACATTAAATAAATAAGATTTACCAAGAGATTCTCGCATTATTCCACTTACAGAATAATAACGCGAGAAGAGGCAAAATGTAGGGGCGAAATATCTCACAGAGCTAATCCACAACCTCGCCTCAACTAAGACAACCATTAGCACGAAGAGGAAAGAAACTCGGTGAAGAAGTAATCATGCGACAGCAAAAAAGACACACGAAGAGGAGTCATGCAACTGGCATAGAGCGACATATATTAAGACAAGTGCGAAGTAGCAATACGAAGAGACAGTGACATCTTCCCAGAACCTAGCGAATGAGACAAACTGATACAAGATCAACATAGATATTTTGCATATGATCATCTGTTGTCTTCTACTGGTGTATTTGCCTATATAAGAATTCAAATAATGAAGAGAGAGGCAGGTCGCAAAAGAGAGAATTCAGTCAAGTGAAAGAATTAAGAACACTCATAAGATAAAAGCCATTAGAGTTCATTCCAAGCTTTGTTACTTCCATTATTAGTTGTTCAATACCATTGTATTCATTGTAAGAACTTCATGAATGTTAGAATAGGGGAATCCAACTCAAAACCAATTGACAATGAGTGGAGAGGCCCTAAGGATTATAAATTGCGGGATCTTAGATTGCCCAGACAATGTGGGACTAATAATCTCAACACGCCCCCTTACGTGTAGCCTCGTTGGGTCTAACACATGGACAATAAATCGGGTGATGCGGAGTAAAGGCGCGGTCAATGATTCAACGCAAATAGCCTGCTCTGATACCATGTTAGAATACGTGAATCCAACTTAAAACCAATTGGCAATGAATGGAGAGGCCCTAAGGATTATAAACCGCATGATCTTAGATTGCCCAGACAATGTGGAACTAATAATCTCAACAATGAATCTAATACAAAGTGTTTGAGAAAGATCATACTAGTGTCAAGTGATGTATAATCTCATTAATGTCAAAGTTGATTCTCATGACTTAGGCTTTTAGTTATTATCATCTCATCGGGTGTACCTATGGGATTTTCGGTAGCGACACTACTGATATAATGGTTAGTTGCTAAACAAGCAAGGGTCACTGCATTTCAACAATAACTAAGTTGTATATATAAAAATTACCACCCAAATTCAAAGACACCTATAGGTAAAGCTAGGAATCATCTCAAGGAAATCCTACTACCCCTGCGCAGAAGAATTTGAGAAAATATTATAAGTAGACAGCCTTTGCAATGTCAAATATACAAGAAAAGAAGTCTGTTATAGGGATACTGGACAAGCGGCAAACCCAAGGACTGAAATATTGCCAGCAGACAAACTAAATGATGTGAACAAACAAGAAGAGAAGTTGTATAGGAAGTCAGTGAAGTGTCGAGCACAGCACTAACTGAACTTTATAAACATGCTTCGAACTTTAATTATTCTATAGGCTGTCAATTGTTGTTCTACATCCCACCAAGATATCTCACCAAGATAAGTATATCAATATGTAATGTTTGAATAACTGACAAATTTGCGCTAAATCTAAACCACTAGTGCACAAATGAGCAGGAGAATTATGTCATTTCAGGAAGTATTCGATCTGGAACTTAACCACTAATGCACAAACAGAAAAGCAGAATCGATGGGATACAGAGAAGGACGTGATAATAAGCAAAGCAGAAACATGTTACTCTAAGTAGGTACTCAGCTCTAACTGTCAACGTTGTACCCCAAGTTATCGGCTTTTGCCGAAGAATGTAAGTCCGTCTCTACCTTGGTCTTTTGCTTTATGGTTACCCTTTTAGGATTACTTTTTTGTCAGGTTTGTCATTTGTGGTCTCCGATTCTTGTTTTTTTTTTTTGCAGTATCCAATACCTTCAGCCAGCCAGAGGAGTGAGCTTACAGCTTCAGTATTGAATGACTTTTGGGTATCTATGACTTCAGGAAGCGAGGATTACTCTTTCAAACATATGCGCAAAAATCAATATGAAGAAAGTCTGTTTAGATGTACAAAAATTTACCTTTGGCGGATCGAGTTATTCTAACTGAAAGTGAGGAAAGAAAGAGATAAAGGACAAATAATTTGATCAGAAAAGGTCAGAAAATAATGATTTTATACTATAACAACCATCGCAGTCAAGCTCCACAACCTTGCCGCGTGATCTTCTAAATCCAGGATTGGAGGCTCTGCACCCACTAACAGCAATCAGCTTTGAAACTACATTTCTGCCTCCCTTAGATTTCTTATAAAATCGAAAGACCAACTCTCCACATTATTCCCAATCCTGATATGGATAGAATCCTTACTTTTATTTCGAACAATCTGGAGGACAGTGATCTATAAAAGATATCCTAACCAATATGTTGTCGATTTCTTTATTTCTTTATCTGGCACAAAGAAATATATGAAAAGAAACCAGTTCATTAATTCTTCTTCGACATATCTCGAGCACAAGACTCGAGCACAAGATACATAATGGAGGATTAAAAGTGCACAGTTGTGAAATTAGTAAATAATCATACCACAAATTCCTCAATAGATCAGTTAAGCATATATTGTTAGCATGTTTGGTTTCATAATAACAATAAATGCGACAGACAACAAACTGATA
Organism: Papaver somniferum; assembly: GCF_003573695.1. Classification (NCBI taxonomy): domain Eukaryota; kingdom Viridiplantae; phylum Streptophyta; class Magnoliopsida; order Ranunculales; family Papaveraceae; genus Papaver; species Papaver somniferum. Next base: position 4,047,150 of record NW_020624376.1, on the reverse strand, counting down.
TGACAGAATGAAAAGCAAACATGTGCCAGATTAAACATCGTAACCCTTTATCAGGATGAAAGATCTGCCAATATATTCATCGAGAAGCAAGCGGCAGCAGCAATATTAAGACTAGAGAAGAATGAGCAGAAGATAGACACCTGAATAAATACTAAAATCAAATATCTACATTAACAAAAAAATACCATCCAGAATACTCACGAAAGAAATTGCATAAAATAATCTCTAAGAAATCAAAACGAACTAGAAGAAATCAAGGTGATTTCTTATAATCAAACGTAAATGAACATAAACCTAGACAAATCGAAAAAACTTCTATCTGCAAGTGGCTTCAACTGCAAGCTTGTTATTGATACCGCCACAAGCACTTGATCCCAAAGTCTTCAGGGACACATCAATTGAACATGTTTCTTTACCAACACATGCTTTTTCGACAATGCTTATCAAGCTTTCAGAATCGCAAGGTCCCCTCTCAAACGATCCACAGCTTCCTTGAGGATTACCAAAGCTTGCAAATGAAATAGCAGAAATCGTGCGACCATGGCAAGATATCTCTAGACTTCTTCCCTCGTAAGCATTGGCACAAACAGACCCAACTTTAATGGTTTGGAAGTTCACTTTTGAAGGATTTCCACCAACTTCTTCAAACAATATCAATGTGTTGGAATCAGCACGAAGGAACGATCTTGGCACATGATACCTACACATGGAACAAAAATATTAGTCGTCGAATTATTTAATAAAGTTAGAAAACCAAGCCAACATAAACAAGAATAAGGAGGCCATGACTAACCATCTTTGCGAAGGTTCACCGCACTTAGAAGCACACTTTTTGTCACTATACGAACCACGATAATCACATATTTCTTCGCAACCATCATTAGCGGCTAAGAAAGATGGCCAGAAGCGTCCAATACTTTTACCATTTACCCAAGCATGACCCTTACCCATACCCTTTAGATCAACAACAACTGCATCTGTTCCCGACGGAGCCTTGAATGTAGTCTGCAATACCAAAAAATACCACTATATTTAGTATTACACTTGCAGGAAACAAACTACACCAAAAATCAACGATCTTGGAAACACATTACATACCTTGTACCAAGTCAGCAACTTGTTCGAAGGGATTTCCTTCGTCAACCACTTAGAAGCCGAAGGTGATTCAACACTGTGAAGGTTTGCATCTTCACCATGTAGTCCCACTTTATAAATCCACTCTTTAGCCGACAAGTCCTTGATGATTAACTCATCATTGTTTTTGGCAATTAACTGTACCCCGGCTAACCCAGTGTCTACTGAATCGAATTTTGGGCCATAATTCTGTTTAAAAAAATTGAAGTCATGTCAGAGATCCATTATCGTCAGATATGTTTGCAATCAAAAGTGCAATCAAAAGTGCAAAGTCCAAAAACAAACCTGTAAACCAACTGTTGCACTAAGCAAACTTATTTGATTCTTGCCATGGTTAAGCCTAATCTTTTGTTCGAACATGAACTTATAAGTTCCATAAGCAGCCCATTGAGACCCTACATGCTCACCGTTCACAAAGGCATGAAGGACATGACCACTAGTATTTACTCTTAAAAGAATTTCATCCTTGTCGGACATAAGATCTTGCTCGTTCATATCAACACTGTATATATACCAAAAAAAAATAAAAATAAAAATTAATTATTTTTGGTGTTGGATAAAAGTTAAACGAATTGAGATTAAGACTGATTATAATTACATACCTTGTCATGTACCACAGGTAATCAGAAACATCGTTAGATGCTGTTTTCTGTTCAAGAAGGCGGTTCGCGGAAAAAGTTCCTTTGCCAAGAACAGTAGTATCTTTTGTATTCTCGGGCCTCCATACCCAGTTTAACCCTGATTGTGCATCTTCAACTTCGTTATCTGCCTTCTTTACCATCACAGATGTTTGTGTATTTATCTTAGCGGTATTATAATCATCGTTTCTACAATCCGAAAGAACACTGACAGACCATGCAGGAACAACTAATTTAGTTCCTTCAAAAGTTACTTCTGCATCAGAAGTTTCATTGGCATTGCTGAAAAAACAACTCGAAGTTCCATTGAAGCTGTATTTGGTTACAGAAACAGAGTTGTTGAAATCAGTGTCGGTAATATCTCCATAAGTAAGAGTTTTTTGCATTGATTTAAGAACTTGGTGAAGCTCTTTCAGGTGACCCCATTTAGGTTGGTTCAAGTTTCCGAACTCATCTAGGGGAGCATCATAATCATATGTAGTTGAAATATAAGGACCACCAGCACTTCGGCCAAAGTTGGTACCACCATGGTACTGCACAAATACAACAAACACTTAGAATTCATATAAAAAAGAATTACTATGGCATTAGCATATACAATTACATAAATAATTATATAAAGTATGAATAAATTTATTTACCATGTAGTAATTCTGAAAAGTTCCACCACGTTGGAAGAAACGAGCAACGGAAAAAGCAACATCTTCAGCAGTTCTGTGAGGATGCTTTCCACCCCAATTTTTGAACCAACCAGTCCAATTCTCAGTCCACATCTTAGGCGTGTTTGGGTGAGTCGGAGTGAAAGAGTCGCAATACCAGCCATTACAAGTGTTAATCTGTTGCATAAAAAAATAAAAGATAAAAAAACAAGTGTCTTGAGTAGTAATCAAGATTATTATGAAAAGATTAAAAAAAAAGTAAAAAGTTCTGGAATGTTACCATAGGTACAGGTGCATCAGATTGTTGACACATAATCCATGGAACGCCAATATTAAGAGACTCGGCCATTGTAGCACACCAATTAATATATGATTTTCCAGCATCGCCATAGTTTGATATAACATTTCCATATTCGTTCTCGATCTGTGCAATAATAATCGGACCTCCTTGTGCAGCAAAAAGCTTTTCCTTTTTTGCCATATCAACAATTAGAGTCGTAAAGTTTTGCATCTCATTCTAGCAATCAAAAAATTAATTTAGTTACGCAAGGATAAAAAATTTAGTTGAATTAAGTCAATATTAAAATTTTAAATATGCAAGGATAAAAAGTAAAAATAGTTGCCATAAAAACTTCATTGTTGGTTCTAAGGTCAGAAACTCCGGGCATGTTGTGCAACCAAACTGGAAGACCACTGTTGAAACCAATCCAAACGTATTAGTTTGGCAAGCCGAAAAAAACGAAAACATAAAAACATATTCAATACCAAAAATACGGTTAAAAATCAGACCCATAGTTCCATTCAGCACAAACATATGGTCCGATACGCAAAATCGCATAAAGACCCGCGGCTTGAACTTCCTTGAGAAACCTTATGAGGTCCAAGTTACCAGAAAAATCATACTGCCAACAACAATAAAAGCACTCATTAGACCGAAAATGTATGTAAAAGAATATAATAAACGTGATATGATATCTCGAGAATAACCTGACGACGAAGAGGTTCATGTGCATTCCAAAACACATATGTCTCAATAGCATCAAGTCCACCTTCTTTTGATTTCTTGATCAAATCGGGCCACATCTGAGGAGAAAAACAACACAGCAAAAAAAAATCAATATAAACTTAAACAAAACAAATTGTATAGTCTAAAAAATCATGATTAAATAACAATATATTTACCTCGGGTGTGCTCCGAGGATAGTGGATGGAACCAGACAAGATAATTTGACGATCACCATTGATTATCATAGCTCGCCCATCATAACTAACATCAGTACCAAAACCAAAACCTGAACATAAACTGAGTAAAATAAAAACTAAGCAAATATTTTTGAGAAAACCCATTCTTTCTTTTTCTTTTCTGTACTTCGAAAAAAAATTGTGTGAGGAACTTGAAAAAACGATGAACTATTTATACTAGTATTATCTAGATGATAGAGATCGAATTAGGGATTATTAAGATAGATATAAAAGAGATTAGGATTATCCAGTTTTATGTTTGGATAACTAGAAAATGATTTATCCCCTTTATCCAAAAGAAAACCTAGGATTGAGTGTTCTGTGTGGTGATTCTGAATATTAGTAGTAGCTGGATATCAGATGAAATCTTGTTTTCACTCACCATTGCAAAATCTTACGGTGCAGATGAAATTTTAGCTGATATATGTAATTATCTTAATTTAATCTTTTACGATTTTTTATCTGGGTTATATATTTTTTTACCGTGCATATACTAAGGTCGGGTTTTATTGTACCAGGGTTATTAATTTCTTACCTTGTGGAGAAACCTAGGGGAAGTAGTTTAAGTTAAACTCAAACACTGATGGTTATGATGCTTATGATGGTGTAGTGGCAGGTATGGGTGGTGTATGGTGGCTTTATTGCTGCATTTGCTACGTATACCACCAAAAGAACCGAGCTATACATAAAACAGAATGATGTACACTCCTCCAACGACAACATGAGTCATTATATCTGGCCAGACGTATTGACTAGTTCAAGCAGTTTGGCATTGATCACATTTATTTGAGCATCGAATCATGTGCTACCATAGTTCAAGCAATATTGAATTTTGGGCTTCAATTTTTTGTTTGAATATTGCAGTTGCATCAGACCATATGGCAAATGTTCTAAGAACCACAAACTAGAACCTGTTATCCATGTCAATGAGCCCTTGAAAATGCTTTGCCATTTTCACATGACCCCTAAAGGGAAGTTCTTAAGTTGGTTTAACCAGAAGCATAGACAACTTGCTTGTTAACATTTTCTCTACCTATTATGTTCAACACTTTTATCTCTTACAGCAGTTAGTGTACATAAAATGGCTTCACATGTAGATGTGTAAGCATTTGACCAAGCCAATTCATAACAATACTTTGTAACTCAGTTGCAGCTGGTGAAGACATCCAATTGAATCCCACAACATTAAATCTAGTACTTAGCATTTCGCCGAGGAAACCAGCAATGGAACCAATAAAAGGAAAATAAGCAAAGTAATTTGGAATCTGCCTATGAGTAAGACCAGGGATGATATCATTGGTGACATGTTGGAGAATGATTTCAATGGATTCAGAGTTGTTGGGAGCTGATTCTGCTGGTAATCTTTTACGCACAATAAGACCAGGGATGATATCATTGGTGACATGTTGGAGAATAGATACACCAAGATGCACAATAATTCAGTGATAAACTCATAGGTGACTTGGATGAGTGTTGCGTTATATTCCCAACAAGGTTAGTTTCATTTTGTGAGCTACTTTTCATGATTCTCTTCCAACTAGAGATATGCCGCGTCATCGAGGTGTTGACATAGAGAGTGAACAGTGTGTCCTATGCAATAATGTTAGGGAGTCTTCGAATCATATGTTTCTTCTAACTGATTCACTGATTTGTTTAATCACTTTCTTGACTTGAATATTCTAAATCAACAATCTTCAACTTTCGATCTTCAATTCCCTGTTTCTAGCGCCATTATGTAGTTGCAGGAAATCCTAAACTATACTCTTCATATGATTTCATTATTAATCAACTCATTTTAGGTTTATATTCCTAATTTTATTGATTAATCTTTGGATATTCTTACAAGAAAAGATAAAGAACTCAAGAATGATCTCTGCTCTAAGCTTTATCTCTCTTACTTACTTGTTTCTTACCCAAAAAGATCTCCCCACTCTACAACTCGAATGACTATTTATAAGGAAATACATAGTGGATGACAGCTAATCTGTCCTTTATTTTCGGATATGGTCTGCGACATTCTCGCAACCTTACAACTTGAATTCTTCATTAACTTTTCAATTCTATTCATCTTTCTTCTAACTGATTCACTGATTTGCAGGAAATCCTAAACTATACTCTTCATATGATTTCATTATTAATCAACTCATTTTAGGTTTATATTCCTAATTTTATTGATTAATCTTAGGATATTCTTACAAGAAAAGATAAAGAACTCAAGAATGATCTCTGCTCTAAGCTTTATCTCTCTTACTTACTTGTTTCTTACCCAAAAAAGATCTCCCCACTCTACAACTCGAATGACTATTTATAAGGAAATACATAGTGGATGACAGCTCGGATATGGTCTGCAACATTCTCGCAACCTTACATCTTGAATTCTTCATTAACTTTTCAATTCTATTCATCTTTCTTCTAACTGATTCACTGATTTGTTTAATCACTTTCTTGACTTGAATATTCTCAATCAACAATCTTCAACTTTCGATCTTCAATTCCCTGTTCCTAGCGCCATTATGTAGTTGCAGGAAATCCTACACTACACTCTTCATAGGATTTCATTATTAATCAACTCATTTTAGGTTTATTTTCATAATTTTATTGATTAATCTTTGGATATTCTTACAAGAAAAGATAAAGAACTCAAGAATGATCTCTTCTCTAAACTTTCTCTTTCCTATTTACTTGTTTCTTACCCAAAAAAGATCTCCCCACTCTACAAATCGAATGACTATTTATAAGGAAATACATAGTGGATGACAGCTAATCTGTCCTTTATTTTCGGATATGGTCTGCGATATTCTCGCAACCTTACAAATATTAATTTCGCAAACTCTCTAATTTTCGCAGGACTATCATATCTTTCTCGTGATCTTAGTTGTCGTCATTTATTTTATCATTTCTGGAATTGTTCTGCGACGCTAAAGTGTTGTGTCATTAATAATTTTTCTGAAACATTATCATTGCGAGATTCTGATCCTACAAACACAGACTCCAGAATTTTGTTAACGAGGAAACCGCAAATGCAGAAAAACCCCGGTAGCTAGTCCAAATTGAATACAAACTGTATTAAGCCGCTACAGACACTAGCCTACTCCAAGCTAACTTCGGACTGGACTATAGTTGAACCCCAATCAGTCTCCCACTGATCCAAGGTACAGTTGTACTCCCTACGCCTCTGATCCCAGCAGGATACTGCGCACTTGATTCCCTTAGCTGATCTCACTCACAACTAAGAGTTTTTACGACCCAAAATCGCAGGATTTAACAATAAAAAAATCTGTCTCACACAGACAAGTCTATCAAATGATCAATCTGTCTCCCACAGAAAACCCCTAAAAGTTTTTGTTCCGTCTTTTGATAATAATCAAGGTGAACAAGAACCAATTGATAATCCGGTCAAATATTCACGAAGAAAAGCCTAGATTAATCAATCACCTCACAAAAATCTTAATCGTATGGTAGCGAAACAAGATGTCGTGGTATCACAAACGATGAGACGAAGGTGTTTGTGATTACTTTTTATATCTTGCCTATCAGAGAACTCTCACGATCTCAAGCCAATCAATATGATTGTACTCGTACGATAGAAGATGCAAGATCAGATAACACAACTACAGTAAAAGTAGTATCGGTCTGGCTTCACAATCCCAATGAAGTATTTAAGTCGTTAACCTGGTTTTAGAAGAAGAAAACCAAAGGTTAAAGGAGAAACGACTCTAACAGAGAAACTAGTATCACACGGACGTGTGGGGATTCATTTTCTCAATGCTAAATGTCTCCTTTATATAGTCTTCAAATCAGGGTTTTGCCTTATTTGCAAAGCAATCAATATTCACCGTTAGATGAAAACCTGATTTAGATTCAAGCTAATATTTCTCAACCATTAGATCGAAAACTTAGCTTGTCATACACAAATGATTGTACTCTTCTAGGTTTGGTAACCGCACCCAAACGTGTACATTGTTGGTTCAACAATAGTCTACCCAAAGAGGTTCACCATATAAGCGTTTCATACCAACCATGTTCATCTTCACCATAACTAGTTCAATTGACTCAAATGAACTAGTTAAGAGAGTTGTTCAATTGCAAGGAAATCTTATGTAACTACACAAGACATAATTTAAGCAAAGATGATTTGATTCATTCGAACCGGTTCATGAAATTTAATAGCCACGGTTTGCAAAAGCATTCCTTAGTCTTTTAAGATTAAGTTCAGAAATCATCTGTAGATATATAACCTTCTCAAGTTCGCAGACTAGGTTCGCGGACTTAAGACACCGGATAGAGTTTACAAACTCCAGTAGAAATTCTCGGGTTCGAGAACTACGCCGGTTCGTGGACTGGGTTCGCGAACTTGGCTCACGCAAGTAGTTTGTTAACTCCAGCAGAAATTCTCGGGTTTGAGAACTTCGGCAGTTCGCCGACTGAGTTCGCGGACTTGGCACTTGCCATACTTCCGGTTCTCTTGATCAACAAAGTTCGAAAACTTCGGTTCAAGGAATCCATTGGAACATTCTTAGAGGACGTTATATAGTTGTTACAATATTTCTCGTCAAAGCAATTTTCAAAGTGATTAAAACATTCATGACTTTCGTCATTAGGTAAAGATAAAATTGGTCGAAGCCAAAAGCTTACCAACACATATTTCGAGATATAGATAGGCGAGGTATACTCGGCTCGAAATACCAAATATGTGTTATCTAGTCTATATATATAGAATACGACTTTTGTCTCAAAGAGTAGGAGATAGAATAGATATACTTTTGAGTGACAGATAAGTTCAAGTCTCCACATACCTTTTTGTCGAGAAGTTCTACCGGTTCCTTGATTAGATCTTCTACTTGTATGATGAATCGCCATGAAGTCCTTGAGCTCAACTACACTTACTATCCTAGTCCGAGACTTAGATATAAGAGACTAGAAATCAAGACTTATAGTTTTGATCACTAACATTGACAAACATGCTTGAGATAGCAACGCAGACGAGTTTGACCGAGAAGTTCTCTAACAGGGATCATAGATGGGGTTAGACATCACAGACAAAGACGCTTGCTTCCCCTTTTCACAAGAAGGGGGTTTTGTCATGGGTTTCTCAGGATGCTCGCGTAGAGGAGGAGGAATAAGAGAATCATCAACCTTTGGGGAAGCAGTTGTACGAGACTGGGAAGATTGATACTTAGGAGCTGAAGGTTGACTTGGAGCAGCAACAGAGCTCCTCATTGCAGTCAAATGAGCCAAGTCCAAGACCCTGCGTCACTTTTTAGGTGCGTGATCATCCACACTGGAGCTTATTCAATATCTCAAGAAAAACCGGGTTAGAAGGGTTATAGAGGGGAAAAGACAACCCAGCTCTCAATTGACCAACAATGACAATCATCTTGTCTAAATACCATGTATCGGATTGAATCCATCTATAGTTCAGTTCCATTTCTTAAGTTGCAAAGATAGCGGGGGTTACGGGAGAATCAATGGAAGGGGCTAAAGTTAAACCCATCTTTTGAAAATCTTCCTGGAATTCCTCCAAGGTTTTGAGTGTGGTAGGTGTTGACACAATCATTGGAGCCATAACGATGAAGGAGAAGTGAGAAAGTCGGGAGAAAGGAAGCAAGAGCAAGGGAAGTAATAAGATTGAGTTCACGGAGAAGAGAAAAGAAACTTAAACTAAGGCTAAAACAAAATATTTATAGCATGTGGAGGATTACTGGTAGAGCAAGTTGTCGACACGTTTGAGGAAACTTGACCGGTAATAGCCGGTTACCAGGAGAACGTGGTCACGTGGAAGTAAGAAGGTGGAGAATGTGGCATCCAAGGAATCTCAACCGGTTCTTATTCCATTCTCATAAGATTCGAACGAAATAAGAAAAGGCAAAATGTAGGTACACAAAATAGGCTCGCCACGTGGCCACACAGGAAGGCACGAAATGGGACTGAAGAATCTCACTTAAAGATCTCGGTCAATGACTTGTCAAATTAAATGTCAGAATTACCTCGCCACTAACTAATAACACAAAGCACGAAGCATCCTAAAAACTAAGTACCTCGTATAAGGAATTTAAGCTGCAAAGAATCAGTTGGAGTACCCGGCAAGACACCAGCCACGGAATAAAGATGGACGGAGTAAGGTTACTTGGCTAGAAAGATAACTTGCGAAGTAAGTAAATTATTAAGCAAGAAATAAGACAGCTGTCCCGACAAACATCCAAAGTTGTCAGCGAAAGAAAGGGGAAAATTTTCACAGAAAATGATCTGAGCGAAGTATAAAGCATCTCCACGAGATCCAGGCGAAGAAAAATGAGATGTACACCACTAAGGTTGGTTGGTTGATAGACACATTTTTGTGTCTAATTTGTCCTCAATGTCCGTATTGTTGGAACTCTATTTTTGTACAAATATTGTGTTTTTATGTATTTTTAGGAAATAAACATTTTTGGAAAATTCGGCTCGAAAAGTTAATTTTGGCACCCCTGAGGACAAGTGTTATTCGGACTCTCTCTTTTGGATAAGGGGTAACCTAATTACTAAGGGACACCCCCAGATCACCCCCAAGGCATCTGTTATTCGCACCCCAGTTCTGGTTATGGGGAGGACATCTTCTTCCCAAATTCAAAAACCAAAAATTGGCGCGAAAAATTGTTCTTGAAGTGTCGTGACTAGGGTTGAGGATTTGAAGGTGTTCCAGTGAGATTCAATGGCCCAAATTAAACGGGTTTGTTCCTAGGGCCTAGATAGAGCTGGTATGGGTGTTGGATTCGGTCAAAATTGGTTAGATAACCGGTGGTTATCAAATCAGGGAAGATATTCTAAAATAGGAAAAATATTATATTCTTGGAATTCTTGGATGGAAGAGACGTGCATGGGTTGATTCTATTGGCTGGAAACAATCCCTATAGCTCAAGGATGACGCGTGAGAAGAGATAAAACAGGGAACAATCCGTAACAAATCAGAGAATTAAAGAAAAAAATATCGGGAATATTTTCATTCACTGCCGAGTAATGGGAAGATTTTTTGGATTAATGAGAAGTTATTCTTGGTCCAAAGGTGTATAAATATAACTCTTGGGTTAGCATAGAGGGTTGTCGAGAGTTTGGGGTCGAGAGGAGGTCCAGAGAAGAAGAAATCAAGAGTTGATGAAACTCTGTTGCTGCTGCTGGTGCTGATGAAGAACATCAAGAACACGAAGAACGGACCTGCAACAACAGTCGTTTTTCTACAGTAATAACGACTCACACCTGTGGGTCGTACGTCAGACAGTCTTATTTTCCACAGCGTTTGCGACACAGCGGCAGCAGTCTTATTTTGTCACTGAGGGTCGTAGTTCTCTGGTTTTATTGTATTTCTCATATTCTCATCATTTGTAAACCATTTTTGATCCATAATAAATTATTTTGAGAGCATTTTTACTATGATGAGTTAAACCCCAACACTGGGACGACGGAGGAGGCCGAGCTTCATACATGGGTAATTTTATTAATTCTTTTTAAGACTTTTGCATTAAAAATTAATTGAAATATGATTTGATTAAATTGGGTGTTATTTGATTAGATGGGTCATGCTTATCTTAGGTGATTTGATGTTCCATGCTTAACATTTACAATCAATGTTTTGAGAATCTACTTTGGCAAAATAAGAGTCCATATATGTTTTGAGCGATTATTGTTGAGAATAAATCATTGAGCCCTATGTTATGAAGATTGGCCGAATCATTAGTCTCAGTACCTCTCTACCAATTTGTGAATATTTTTGTATATAATTTTTATAAATCTAAAAATCCTTCACCTTCACAAGTCTTAGAGTTCGAACCTTCATTACTACAACCCCCATTAAATCTTTAATCATTTTGGCGCCGCCGACGCGGATTTGTGTTTAGGTAGAATTTTTAGGTTTTTATTATTTTTTTTACTATTATTTGTTCCTTTTTAAGTTTCTTTTTGTGTCTTTGATTTACAGGTTCGAAGTGGAATACTAAGGAATTGGGAACAAAAAGCTTAAAGCTAAAAGCTAAAAGAGAAGAAAAAAAAGACATAATTTTTTTTTAGGATTTGTAAATAGGCTTAATCTTTCATAATTTTTGTAATTTTTGGACTTTTTATTTGGACTTTATTCTGGACAATTGGACTTTATTCTTTTTTTAACCCTACGGAAGGGTATTATTATTAAAAAAAAAAAATTATATAAACTGTGTGCAGGGAAGGACGACGATTACTATATCGTCTCGGCCCCTCGGGTTCGTACACGGGATAGGAGTCGTGGCCCGAGTCGACGACAACGGTTTATCCCCCTTCTGGTACGGGAGGTAAGTCCAATCGAAACACCCGCGAATCCCCTGCAAGCGAGTTACTGTATGCCTTAAGGTGATAATTGTTTGAGGATGAACCGGACTATCTTTATTTTCCTAGTAAAGGGCAAGGCCTGTCCTAAACAAGATAAGGGTTCGGATTTCATCACTGTTCCCTTCTTGCCTGTTTTAGGAAAACAAAACCTAACGCGAACTCAAGCTTTAAAATCTGATTAGAAAGAGACCTATAGGGTATCGAGCTTGTTAGGAAAAAAAATCGAAGGATATTGGTTACCTTTTAAGCAACTTCAAAGTTCATGGTGACTTCTGGGAGTTGAAACAAGCCGCCTTGTAACGCCGGTAAGGCCTTGGGTATCAAATCTCCATTGAGCTTCCCTCGCCTCAGTTGCATCTCACATTAGCTCGAATTGATCCAGAGGGGTTGCTCAAACTGTAACGAATTCCCCTTCGAGAGATAGAAGCTGGTCTAGAAACAATCTAAGTGGATCCATCATGCTTTTTGTTTGCTAGAAATCTTTAGGTTTGCTTTGGTGAAGTCGAGTCGGCCTTGTTTGTGATTGTATAGAATCCCTCTGTAGTTTATATTTCTTCGGTGATGAATCCTTTTGAGGAGATGCCACTTGAGATGACGTTGCGAGAATATATGTCTACAATTTCTCGTTATCAAGAGACGTCTTCGGAAATGACTCTTGGTGAATATATGCGTAGGCAGCGATATATGGATACTCCAACTTTTATTGAGGAATCACCTCTAACGATCTATGAGAAATATTATAAACATAGACCATGTAGTTGGAAACAAAGATTGAGAATTATTAAATGTCAAAAAATATATTATGATGATGAAGATAGTGCTGATGAAGAATCGGAAATGTGTGGGAATAGTGATGAGGAATTTGTTACCCCAGTTGAACCTTATAATGATTATATTATTTCTGGTTCAGATCCTAATAATTTTAAAAATTATTCACCTATTCAAAAGGACGAGGATTTGACTAGAGATACCCCCGTTTCAGACGATGTAGTATGTCTTGTTTACGAAACCAAGAAAGGTTTAGAGAAACCAGTTTATCCTGAGATTACTGTTTTAGAGTCATACGATTTAGAAACAATAGTCTTAGATGAACTCGTAGAGGTGAGTGAGGATGCACCGCAAGATTACAACTTAGAAGAATCAATTTCCCATTTTCAGGAATCTGATGACCTACAAATTAGGGAAGTTGTGATTAGTCTATCTAGAGACACTGAAAACTCTAAGTTTGGGGGTGAGTATCATCCTCCATGTGCTTTAACTCTTAGTAAGGTCCCTCACTTGCGACTTGACATCAATGCCTCAACCATCTTACAAGATTATCTTCATACTCGTTTTCCACAACCTAATGATATCCAACAAGAGTCTCAACTATTAGAAACCCATCCTCTGGTTGATGTGGTTAACCCAGGAAATAATACCAAGATTGATTTTGTTTTCCCACCAAATAGTTTTCTTCCAAATGTGGGAACATATAGATTTTAAATGTGTCGAATATTAAGTTGTGAGACTAAACCTAAATGCCTTAGGAAATTAGAATCGACACATTTGCTTAAGAATGACCACTACTCTCATTGTGGTCAATTATGTAAGTCAAACTTGATTGACTTAGAGGATCCTCAGTTATTTAGGTTATTATTATTTTGTGATTCTAAGTTCTTATTTGAGTTTTTCCAGACTCTAGGACCTAATAATTTGGATCCAACCTATGAGGAAATGCATCCGAGGAAAATATTTTATTTAGACCCTTTCATAGAACATGAACCTGAACCACAATTAGATATAAATATCTTAATCAGGAAACTAGATAAGGGCATGTTATTCTTGTTCACTTTCTTGAGTTATTGTAGTTTCCTTTGGTCAACTCTATTTCGTTTTGAAGACCCACGGTTATTTCGACTGTTACTTTATGGTTCGAGTTGACTAATCCTTTCCTAAGTCTGGCTGAAGACTTTAAACTTAGCACTTCTTGGGAGGTATCCCATGCTCATGCAACACGGTAATATCTTTCCTTAACTCTTTTTGCTTCAAGTGGTAACAATTTCTCCTCGTTCATGCTGTTAATTTTATCATTGGAAACATTGAGGACAATGTTAGATTTAAGTTTGGGGGTATGGGAAAATCTTTTAGTTGCAATAAATAAACTCCAGAGCCTAGAAATTTATGCGTATTCAGGATGGCACTAACTAATCTAAGTGGATGGAAACATCTTGGTTGTAGGAGTTGAGGAACCAATCTGATTAGATGGAAACATCTATAGAGTCTATTCATAAAAGCACAGAGCTCAGGTGTTAGAAATAACATGATAGTTGCACCATATCTCGTTGAGTCCTTTTCACTTCTATTTTTATTTTGTTTTTAAACTATTTTTCTAAGTGATAGGTGGGGCCCACGATTCAAGTTGTTACCAATGCTAGGGTGAATTAGAGTGATTGAGATACCATGAAAAAAAAAGAAAAAAAAAATGGTAGTTACCAAAAAGTTGAAAAAAAAAAAAATATATGAGACCAGACCATTTGACCAAAAGGAATAAATTCAATAAAGTCGACCACTGGTACCCTTGTATATGCCAGTTGTGTTGAACTAGAGTTAGGTTATCGACCACTGGTACCCTTGTATATGCCAGTGTGTTGATATTAGTCAGACTAGTATCTCAATCCATTAGGATAGGTTCATTTTGGCGGAGGCCTTCAGACAGATATGGGAAACGCCGTTCACTTAGTAAACATCAAAACCATCTATGTTTTCTATATCCATCTCTTAATCTTTCCATGTGATTAGTTTGACTCCGAATATGATGTCCATAGTGCAACTATCTGAGTAGAGCTCTGTCACTTATATATGAATTTTAGTATGCTTGAGTGCAAACTCGTGTACATCAATTGGAATTTCATCAGGGTACTTCCTCTTGTAGTCAATAAGTATGCCAACCAAGGAGATTCTTTAGTGCCTTCCAAGGTTCGTTGTAGATAGCTAGGGTCTGGAGTATAAAGGTTTGTGGTACACCTCTGGTAACCCTCCGGAGACAACACTCCGCCACTAGGGCCACCTAGTGGTTTAACGGCTTGCTGCACGTGCTAAGTGTAGTCATTTTACTTTCTAGATTATATTTGCTCGAGGACTGCAAATAATAAGTTTGGGGGTATTTGATAGACACATTTTTGTGTCTAATTTGTCCTCAATGTCCGTATTGTTGGAACTCTATTTTTGTACTAATATTGTGTTTTTATGTATTTTTAGGAAATAAACATTTTTGGAAAATTCGGCTCGAAAAGTTGATTTTGGAACCCCCGGAGGACAAGTGTTATTCGGACTCTCGCTTTTGGATACGGGGTAACCTAATTACTAAGGGACATCCCCAGGTCACCCCCAAGGCAGCTGCTATTCGCACCCCAGTTCTGGTTAGGGGGAGGACATCTTCTTCCCAAATTCAAAAACCAAAAATTGGCGCGAAAAATTGTTCTTGAAGTGTCGTGACTAGGGTTGAGGATTTGAAGGTGTTCTAGTGAGATTCAATGGCCCAAATTAAACGGGTTTATTCCTAGGGCCTAGATAGAGCTGGTATGGGTGTTGGATTCGGTCAAAATTGGTTAGATAACCGGTGGTAATCAAATCAGGGAAGATATTCTAAAATAGAGAAATATTCTATTCTTGGAATTCTTGGATGGAAGAGACATGCATGAGTTGATTCTATTGGCTGGAAACAATCCCTACAGCTCAAGGATGACGCGTGAGAAGAGATAAAACAGGGAACAATCCGTAACAAATCAGAGAATTAAAGAAAAAAATATCGGAAATATTTTCATTCACTGCCGAGTAATGGGAAGATTTTTTGGATTAATGAGAAGTTATTCTTGGTCCAAAGGTATATAAGTATAACTCTTGGGTTAGCATAGAGGGTTGTCGAGAGTTTGGGGTCGAGAGGAGGTCCAGAGAAGCAGAAATCAAGAGTTGATGAAACTCTGTTGCTGCTGCTGCTGCTGATGAAGAACACCAAGAACACGACGAACGGACCTGCAACAGCAGTCGTTTTTCTACAGTAATAACGACTCACACCTGTGGGTCGTACGTCAGGCAGTCTTATTTTCCACAGCGTTTGCGACACAGCGACAGCAGTCTTATTTTGTCACTGAGGGTCGTAATTCTCTGGTTTTATTGTATTTCTCATATTCTCATCATTTGTAAACCATTTTTGAGCCATAATAAATTATTTTAAGACATTTTTACTATGATGAGTTAAACCCCAACACTGGGACGACGGAGGAGGCCGAGCTTCATACATGGGTAATTTTATTAATTCTTTTTAAGACTTTTGCATTAAAAATTAATTGAAATATGTTTTGATTAAATTGGGTGTTATTTGATTAGATGGGTCATGCTTAGCTTAGGTGATTTGATGTTCCATGCTTAACATTTACAATTAATGTTTTGAGAATCTACTTTGGCAAAAGAAGAGTCCATATATGTTTTGAGCGGTTATTGTTGAGAATAAATCATTGAGCCCTATGTTATGAAGATTGGCTGAATCATTAGTCCCACTACCTCTCTACCAATTTGTCAATATTTTTGTATATAATTTTTATAAATCTAAAAATCCTTCACCTTCACAAGTCTTAGAGTTCGAACCTTCATTACTACAACCCCCATTAAATCTTTAATCATTGGTCTATAAATATGGGTCCTTGGACAATGTATGAGGGTCGGATTCTTTGGTGAGGGAGAGCTTGGCTTAGAGTGAGAGATTAGGGTTTCCTTGTACTCAAAAAGCTTGTATTCTTCACCGCTTTGAATGGTTAATCAATAAAAAATTTCTCATCAAAAATATTTATCATGTCTTAGATCTGTTTCTTCTCTTTCTTGGATGTGCTACTGGATTTCCAGTAGTTACAGCTCCATTTTAAATCTCCGAAGAATTAAAAATCTGCCAACAATACGATAGCAACATTTTAATTCGTGGCCAAAAATGTAAACCGTCACTAAATCTGAAGATGAAAATCAGAAAAGCAGCCGAGGGGACTACCAGATAATGTGGACAAAAAATAAAACAAGCAGCACGAGGATAAGATTGAAAGATCAAGTGGGAGCAGTCACACTTCATGAGTCGACCACAATCCTCAATAAACATGAGTTGTTTTACTTTGTTTTTCTTTTCTTTTTGAGTCTCCCTTCGGGAAAATATATACCACTCTCCCAATGTGATGGACGCACAAAAATACCATTTTTATTTACTACTGAAACCATTTAGGGTAGCTTTTATAACCCATGGCCTTGTGATGCTCTTATGAGATTATCTTGTATTTCCGTAGTTCATTTATTTTGGAGAAAAAGATCATTACTGTAACAAAAAGGATGTGCCAACCATCACTATTAGCTCAAGGCTATGTTTCAACACCCTAAGAGCAACTCTTATGGTGGAATCCAACCTATTCCAAGTGTGGAAAAATCATGAAATGTCAAATTTAGTGGTTTCCAAGTTAGGGCTTTTCACAAAAAATCCAAGGAGGGTTCCATGGTTTGGTGAAAAGGTTCGTGGAATCCATCTAAACGCCAATAAGAATAGCGCTAAACGCAAATAAGATTGGCGCTAAAAAAACGCCATTAAGAATTGCGTTTTTTGTATCCGTATATTTAAAATGAGTTGTTGAACTCTAACGGCTGAAAAAAAAAACTCCATTCTTAATTGCGTTTTTTTAGCTTCATTCTTAATTGCGTTTTTTTAGCTCCATTAAGAATAGCGTTTCTACTATTCCACCATTACACTTGTGTTTCCATCCACAATTCCAAGTGCTGAGGTGGCGTGGAAGATGGAAGATGGTTGGATTCCACCATAAGACTTGTTCTAACAGAATGCCGTTCAATTGAATCAAGTGGAAAGTGCCATCATCTGATTTCCACAACACCAATATCGATTTTACATCAAGAATTAGATCCTCCAGCCCTTTAGGCACCAAACCCATTTCTCTCCTTCTAGCTATACCCTTGGCGTATCATATTTGATCTATGTTGAATTCATGCATGTCAATTCGTTCTGTTTGACACATTTGTTTTATGCTAGCTAATAAAATGAATTTATTGTGCTGAAACTAGCGAGTAGCAACCATACATATACATTACAAGCAGTTGATCACTTAAAAGTTAGCAATTCAACACATTACAGTTTATTGACTAGGCTTCTGGTAAATAAAAATTGGGTCGACTAGTGCCTTACTTCCTTGTGATTTTCCGACTACGGAAAAAGTTTCTAATTGAAATGCCGGGGGAAATTGAATTACCCATCATGCTTGATCATGGTTCAGTCGAATAAGCTAATTGTGGTAAGGAAGTTTATATGATTACAGATTAGTATATCTTTCCGTAGCTGGAAATGTCGCAACATTTATTTGAAATTGACTCGATCTATGACAATGTGTGGGTAGTTTCTTATACTACTCCCTCCGTCCCACTAATAAGTGACCTAGTTACTTTTAGATTTTGTCCCACCATTAAGTGACCTCTATCACTAAATAAGGAGATATTTTTAAAATTATCCTTTAATTGATTATAAGAAATATAAGAAATATGTATAATTTGATAGTCATGTTTATATTCGTTATATAGGTGTTTTAAAATGCTATTCAATGGCACGAAGTTTGCGAAAATCCGTGGTGTAGTTTGAGAGATAAACCATTTCAAAATTTCACTATTTATTATCCAACATATACTTAAAAAATGCTTAAAAATACTTTTCTCCTTACTTGCCTTAAAAATTATGCAAACTTGAACTAGGTCATTTAATAATGGGACGGAGGAAGTATTAATTTGAGTGAATTTTATTTATTTCCAACATACTCGGGTGTCTGCAGTATGCAACATTCTTGTTTTACTATAATTTAATAATTAGTATCAATTTTGGTTGACTAATATTGCTTTGCCCTTAAAAAAAACCTTTCAAAAATACAATACAATTCACCACTTTTCTATAAAGAAAAGTTTTTAAGAAAAATCATTTAAAACAAAATGACAAAAAACGAGAAGAAAGAATCAAGAATTACATACTGTGGCTGATATTCTCTACCGTGAACCGGGCGTGATAATAAACACTGAATTACCCGATTTGACTCTGATCACTATTGTCTGAAAAAAAGTCGACTCGAGTTCATAGCCTCAAGGGTTTTACTGTGATTCAAAGGATGGCACAAAAAGGAGCCATCCACAGTCACTACTTGTATGCAATTAAACAAACTCCTACGTAAAAATCGTTAACTCGGCATACTAAAACTCGCCCGAGTTGGTTCAATAATTTAAAAATTCCAAAGAGATGAGTGGTGACTAAAAACTCCACCATCATTTTCATCTTCGTAATCACCAACAAATTCAAGTTGTGGTGATAGCGTCAAAAACTCTCCCGGAAAATCATTGGCATCGGAAAAAACTCCAAAATCCGACACACCATTAGCCATACTCAGCGTATCATCCGTATCCCTGGAAACTGACAATAAATCCAAGAGTTCCCAATCCATATGAACATTATTATCATTAGTATGTTCATTTCCAAACCTAATTATATCTTCATTATGTTGTACTTCTTCTTCTTCATTCGCGTACTTAGCAGCAACTTCTTGAATTTCAGCTCGAGACAACGAGCTAGCACCTTGAATATCCGGAGGATTGTCAGGGAAATTGAATTTAGCTTCTTGACCACGTAGACAAAACTGTGCAGCATCAAAAGCTCTAGCTGCTCTCTCCGGTGTATCATGAGAACCTAACCAAATTCTTTCTCGACTATTTGGTAGTCGAATTTCTGATACCCATTTACCCCATTTACGTTTTCTTACGCCCCTATATTTAGACTGCTGTTCACTACTATTACCATTGGTATGACTATATGATGATGACGACGCTGATGGATTATCAACTGTACCGTTCCGAATCATTATGAACCCTAGCTAAAAACTCAAATGTTGCAAGGATATGATATGGTAAATTGAGTACGTACATGAATGAGTTCGATGATTGAATACATCTGCATGACTTCGCCATTTCTATATATACCTAATGGTTTTGGCTGCTGGTTTTCTCGGCTTGTGAGTGAAAAGGAAAGTGACGACCCATGAGAGAGTGACTGAGTGAGTGAGTCTAACTGAACGCGTTGAAGTGCCGCACGTTACAAACAGACCGTAAAAAGAGTCTAGAAACGGACAAGTGGATGGACAAAAGAAAAGGATCTAGAGTTTAAGATTACATAAACGCGGTAGAAATAAATAAACGTGACGATCAGACTAGTTCAAGTTGACATCAATGATTTTGAAGTTTTTGTTTTTGTGTTGTGCAAACCATAAAAATCTCTGTAACTTTCCTATCCTTAATTCCTATGAAGGACCATATATTGAACCCGGTGAGTTTGGTTTTTGTACTACTGTCCATAAATTCGGTACTGATGTTGTAGCTCCCACTAGTGAGCAAAACCATTCCATTGTTTGGCTTTTAAGATTTTGCAAAAGCAGCTTTTAAGTTGTGTTAGACACAAAAAGGTCATCCACATCAATACCACGCATAGCCAAAGAGTTTGCTGCTTAACTCTGGTGACCACTTCTCCAACCTAAGTTTCAAAAGAGTTTAAAAGTCTCAGAAGAGTTCAGATTTTGTTATAGCAATGTCGTGGCAAAATTTTGATCCTTATACAACTGTGGCAAATTATGGAATAGTTTATAATGAAGTACTTAAACGCTCTCCCGTAATATTTGCACAAACTTCTGTTCGATCCCAAATGATAATGAATTTAAAGTTAATATTCTGGTGATTTGTTATTCTTATAAACTAGACAATTCTGCAAAAATGAACACAATTCAAAATGTATAACACCACCATTTACTACTTGGGAAATCAACCGTTGGAAATTAACGGCTGAAATTAAGGTCGGTAAATGGTTGAATTTGGTATCTCGAATTGTATAATAAGAGAAACATATCATCAAAATATTAACTTCAAATTCATTGTTATTTAGGTTTTATTAAAAATTAGTACAAATCTTTTAAGATGGTGTTCAAATAAGATTTTCGATGGATCTTCATAATTATCTTATACAATTAACATATTTTACATAGCATAAACTTATGATGACGGTGGTGTTATACGTTTCGGATTGTGCTCATTTTCTTTGTAGTAATCTATAATACGATAAAAGGTACGTTTCATCAAAATATTAACTTCAAATTCATTGTCATTTAGGCTATATAAAATATTTGCGGAAAATGGGTCATTTGTCCAAATATTTTTAAATCACGGTTCAAATGGACGAGTAAAAAATAGTTTGGGTGAAATGCCAAAAAAAAAATAGCAAGGATGAAACTGGACTCATCCTAGCTTAAATTTTAAAAATTCAAGGATGAAACTGGATACATCCTGTGTAAATTAAAAATAAGAAAAAATATTTGAAAATGGACACGATGAAACTGGTTACATCCTGCCTATTTTTACATTTTTGTCCATTTAAACAGTATCAAAATCTAACTGTCCATTTCACCCAGAAATTGTTGATTTTGGTCTTTTTAACCAATTTTGTGAAAAATTTGTTAGAAATAGTTTACATCCTGGGTGAAAAAGACATGTAAAATTGATACTGTTTAAATTGACGGGAATGTAAAAATAGCCAGGATAAAAACAGTTTCATCTTATCTATTTTCAAATGATTTTTCTTATTTTTAATTTACATCAGGATGCATCCAGTTTCACCCTCGCTATTTTTAAAATTTAAGCCAGGATGAATCTAGATTCATTCTTGCCATTTTTTTGGTTTCCGTTTCACCCATATTAATTTTGATTCTCCGCTAAAATCATGTTTTAAAAATATTTAGGCAATTAACCCAATTTCCGTTATAGAAAACCTCACCATCATTTTCATCTCTGTAAACACCACAAACTTCTAGTTGTGGTGATGTCAATGCTAATGGAAAATCATTAGCACCGGAATAATCACAGAAATCCGACTCATTATTAACTGTACTTGACGTATAATCACCCGTACCCCCACAAAGCCGACAACAAGTCCAGGAGTTCCCTATCCACATTACCATTGTTGCCATTATTATCATTAGTAGTTTCGTTTTCTAATCGATTTATATCTTCAGCTTCATTTTCTTCCTCTTCTTCATTAGCGTACTTAACAGCAACTTCTTTAATTTTAGCTCGAGTCATCTGTGAGCTAACACCTTGTATATTAGGAGGATTATCAGGGAAATTGAAATTAGCTCCTTGACCGCGTAGAGAAAGCAGTGCAGCATCAAAAGCTCTAGCTGCTTTCTTCGGTGTATCATGAGAACCTAACCAAATTCGTTCTCGACTCTTTGGTAGTCGAATTTCTGATACCCATTTACCCCATTTACGTTTCGTTATACCCTTATATCTCGATTGATCCCTACTTTTGCTAATCCTTAGACTTGGGGACAATGACGATGATGAATTATCAAGTACCGTATCATAATGATAACTCCGCTCGAACCCACATTTTCTACCCAATTAGAAATTTGGAATTTTATTTTTGAATATTTGACGTTTACAATGATTTTGCTTAAAAAATAAAATTGTTATCCACTAGGCATACAAAGTACCATCTAAGTTTATTTGTATATGAATGAGAAGGCTGTTGAAAACTGAAGATTAACTTGACATTTTTGAGTGCAACTTTCCTTAATTATTTTTCTTCGGCTACATGTATATTGTTGAATAACCTACGTTCACGATAGACATCTCCCAGTTCTTCTGCTCTGTATATTCTTCCAGGTCATTCATGGATTAATAGGATTAATTAGGAAATTTTGGGTCCTCATCTCTTAAAACCAATGCCCAGGCATAATAGATTGACCTTATATTTTTTATACAAATATATTTTTTTACCAAAAAAAAGCATATTTCAAAATATATACGACGATCATCTATCATTTTGAAAACCAACCGTCAAAGATCAACGGTTGAAATTAAAATCTAAAAATGGTGAAGTTCGTATCTCAATATTTCTTGGTCCCAAAAGGCTGCTCGACCATAATTTTAAATGCAGCCACAACGTCTTCAAAGATAATATGACTCCCACGTATAACCCCGTCTTTTAAGTTTAATATAATTTCCTATGCTTCAGCAAGCCAGATGGGTGTAATCCCATTCTGATTTTGATATAATTTTCTATGCCAACTAGGAACTTAAACTAGAGAAAAGCACCAGAAATACCCATAAAACTAGCCACACTAAAACTTGGTCGAGTTAGTTTATCTGACTAATTTAAAAATTCCAAAGAGATGAGTGGTTATAAAAAATATCACCATCATTTTCATCTTCGTAATCACCACAAACTTCTCGTTGTGGTGATGTCAATGCCAAAATATCTCCTGGAAAATCATTAGCACCGGAATAATCACAGAAATCCGACTCATTATTAACTGTACTTGACGTATAATCACCCGTACCCCCCAAAACCGACAACAAGTCCAGGAGTTCCTTATCCACATTACCATTGTTACCATTATTGTTAACAGTAGTTTCGTTTTCTAATCGATTTATATCTTCATCTTCATTGTCTTCCTCTTCTTCATTCGCGTACTTAGCAGCAACTTCTTTAATTTTAGCTCGAGTCATCTGTGAGCTGACACCTTGAATATTAGGAGGATTGTCGGGGAAATTGAAATTAGCTCCTTTACCGCGTAGACAAAACAGTGCAGCATCAAAAGCTCTAGCTGCTTTCTTCGGTGAATCATGAGAACCTAACCAAATTCGTTCTCGACTTTTTGGTAGTCGAATTTCCGATACCCATTTACCCCATTTACGTTTCGTTATACCCTTATATTTAGATTGATCCCTACTTTTACAATTTCTAAGACTTGGGGACGATGACGATGATGAATTATCAACTGCATCGTTCCGACTCATTAGGAAATATGATAAATTGGTTACGTACAGATTTTTCTTTTTTTTTTTTGAAAGATTGGAGTGCGTACATGAATGAGTTTGATGATTGAATACCTTTGCATGACTTTGCCATAATTTCTATATATATGTAATTGTTTTGGCGGCTACTTACTGGTTAGAAGGAAAGTCATGATTCATCGGAGAGTGAGTGAGTCTAAATGACCGTGTTGAGGTACTGCAAACTAGATACAGACTGTAAAAACGATATTGAAACGGGCACGTGGATGGACAAGACAAGAGTAACTAGGTTTTGAGTTGTTACAAACGCGGTACAGAGTGTCATAGTACAAAATAGAAGAGGAAGTATAAAGGTGGTGGGACTAGTTCAGGATGGCAACAACGATTTGATGTTTTTGTCTTTGTTTTTTATAAAAAATCTCTTTAACTGTCCTTTCTTTATTTCCTACGAAGGACCACCTGTTGAACTTGGTGAGTTCTATCAAATTTGTTTGTGTAATCAAAACTGCACTTGCATTGCAGAGCATTTTAACAACTTCGATATATGTTTTCCTTAATGGCTCCCCTGCGAAGTACTGTTCACCCCCTCAAGGAGTTTCAGAGAAGGCAACCCCTGTCTCGTTATCTGTTTGTCATTTTGTATGGTAACATGTTTTGGGAAATTTGAGATGGGTTCGACACTTATATTTGGGAGGATCACTGGGTTCCTTCGTTAAAGGTAAAGCTTAGTCCCTCTTCTAATGAAATTGAGGCCCAATCTTCCGTAGTTGCATGGTTAGCAAGGGTGGGATGTTGATTTTCTAAATTACATATTCCCTATTCATGTTGTGAGTCTTATAATCGTGATCATCGGGATCAACATCCAAATGTTTTAACTCGAAGGTGATAATAGTGTTGTAGTAGGATCCTAGGATACTTGCATATGCAGCAGGCAAGAAGGTCAAAGTAGAATGGGCTTTCAACCCATGTCGAACAATTATATGCATCAGACGACAGTTAAATTCATTTTCATTAAGAAGAAACGCAATGGAGTAAGATAAAGATGATCACTGAAATGGCCAAAACTTAGATCTGAGAACCTAAATTCGCTACTGATGTTGTAGCGCACTCAACTCAGCAAAACCATTCCCTAATTTATGCTATGCTAGTTTGGTTTGGTTGGAAAAAAAAATTATTCACATAAGTGGCCATCTTCCAGATCAATACTACGCATAACCAAACACTTCCTTAGTTGATTCTCATGACCAAGTCTCA
This sequence comes from Papaver somniferum, assembly GCF_003573695.1. Classification (NCBI taxonomy): domain Eukaryota; kingdom Viridiplantae; phylum Streptophyta; class Magnoliopsida; order Ranunculales; family Papaveraceae; genus Papaver; species Papaver somniferum. Next base: position 4,022,003 of record NW_020624376.1, on the reverse strand, counting down.
AACAAAAAAAAAAAAAAAACTGTTGGCAATATTGTGGCAAAGTTTTGATTCTCTATACAACTGTGACTAAAATAGTAAACCGTGACCAATTCAGGAGATGAGATGTTTGTAACTTTGTAATACTGATCAAAACAGCAACTCTACAAAAAAGGGACCACCAGATTTGGATAAAAGAAAACAGGCAGAAAGACACTTCATGAGTAGCCACCACAATCCGTCCTAGACATGACATATATATATATATATATATATATTCCCTTCTTTTTTAATTTATTTTTGACAAAAAGAGAACAAACTATATTATAGAGAAAGCCGACGTACACCAACTGCCATGGGATGAAAATATATGTGGTTTCTTTTTGAGTCAAATATATCCACGTTTCAAAAACTTCTCTCTCTCAAAACTGCTCCAGAGAAAAAAATACCCAACTGTTCCCTTTCCTTCTTCAATCCTTGTTGAATAGGTCTCAATTTTTATGGTTTGATCTGAATATTAAGATCTTCTGATCGTTGTCGTATGCGTTAAAAATAATTTCATTTTCTCACTCTACTAAATACAAATGAAGTACGTGGTAAGAAAGAATTCGTTCCCACAGAAAGGCTTTTGTTGTTATAAAATTCAGTTTCTTAATAACCAAGGGGGAGATTTTTGTTTTAGCAAAACAATAAAAATAATTGAAAGGAATAAAATATGAAAACAATCAATAAGAGGAAGATATTGGTTACAGGATAGTATCATTCACGAACATGTATTTTCATCAATGACTAGAATTGGTATTTTAATCTCTCATTTACTAAAAGTCCTAGGATACTTTGATCGCAAGAATATCCCGCTAATTCCCTGATTTCATCACAACCACATTAAAAGATGCATATGTGAATTCTACCTAGAAAGCAACCTAAAGTGTAAAAGCACAATTAAGTTTAACTCCCTAAGAGCAATAAGTTTTATGGAATAAGACTAATCAAAGCAACCGAACGTGTAAAATCACTAATTCGATTTAACTAAGGTTATGATTCATATGTGACTAGTAGGATATATCACTACAGCACTACTCACATTTATGCTACTTGTAATCAGGAATTTATCACTTTTTCGTATAATAAAACCTAATCTAGCAATAGATATGAAGACCAATCTAATTGATTCCGGACTCAATCAAACTAGCACTCAAATCATGCAACAATATTAACAATGAATCATAAAAAATACAGTTGAGACAAAACTAATCCATTGATTTACATATCATGCTTGAGGAATCAACTTTTATCCCATAACCAATAATTGTGTTTAGTTACTCATAGTAATGGAGTTCATTATAATCATTTTCATAAAATAAAGAAATGAAAAATATACGAAAGCAAACCCTAGTAGAATCGCCGCTCTCCTCCAAAACTCCCCTTTACATGTAATGTCAGTTCTAGGGAACTGACAAGCTTAATCAATGATTTTGCTTGTAACTTTTTCATGCGAAATCGGAACGGTCACATTATTTCACCACGGGCTTCGTCTTTTCGCTCTCCCCAAGATGATGAGATGAAATCCAAGATTTAAACGAGTTACACTTCCTTTTGCTCCAATGACTCCAAAACACCTAATAAACTCAAACTCACACATAAGATACATAATTTACATGAAAACTCGCAAAGAAAGCATAAATACTAGATATAAAATTAGGTGTTTTACAACATCTATCAAATTCCCCCACACTTAGACTTTGCTAGTCCTCGAGCAAATGAAACAAAACTTTTTCTAAAGGATACAAACAACTCCATCTCATGAGGGTTTACTAGAGATATATCCACAAAACCTACTCTTCCAACTTACTAGTTCTCCGTAAAGATAGCATCCAACGCGCTAAGAAGACATAGGGATTCTGCACACTAGTCATAAGAAGTTAGACACATAAATGAACACAATCTCATCCTTAAAAGTTGAGAGAGAAATAACCATACCTTATCGAAAGAAATTCGGCTTCGGAGTGATCGAAAGTCTCGACTCTGCCTCACAAGAAAGGGTTTTATGAAGTTGCTCTCAATAATAAACATCTTTTTATGGGTCACACATGTGTTCAGGTAGGAATTAAGAGAGAATCCTGCGACTCTGCCTCACAAGAAATTGTTTTGAAAACCCACATATTTTATTCATTTTGAAAACCCTTTTTTCTGACGATCTCTAAGAAAGGAAATCAACCACATATTTTACTTACCTCGTTATCCGTTCGGCGTGCAGTTAGCACCACTCTCACAGCATCCATAGAAACGTCTTCGGTCTTCAATTCTTGTCTTCATCTTCGTCTTCGGTCTTCAACTCTTGATGATGAAATCTTGAACTTCGAAGAATCTTGACATTGTGATTCTTTCCTCTAATTCCTTGTTGTTTGAAACTCCATTATAACTATTTCTTCTTCCATTGGCTTTATTGAATGAATACAAAACCAAAAACGAACTAAACAAACCAAATATGATGCAATGAATATTTTATTTTTTATTTTTTTCTTTTTTTTTAAATTTAAGACAAGAGAAAATAAAATACAAATCAACAAATAAAAATAAAGATAAAATAAAAATGCAAGTACAAAGGCCATGGTGTAAGTACTTTACCGCTCGATTCTTCACAACTTGTATGTCTCGATATCATAAAATTCTTAAATTCTCATCTTGATAATATTCGCTCTTGTAAAATAGTCTTCAACTTGTAAAAATTCTGCTCCTTGTCTTGTTGCTTTACTTGAATCTGAAATCTGCTCATTTCTGTACTGTTGCTTGTAAACCTTAAACGTCTTCAACTTTCCTTCAAGTTTGTGATGCTCCTCTTGTTGATGATGATGGTGTTTTTATGGACCTATTGGTGTAGAGAGAGATAAAGTGGATGGTGCTAACTGCGAACAAGATTACAAGTGGTATGTAAGTTAGCAATTCGATGTCACCATTCATGATTGATAAAATAGCACTCAAGAGATCAAAATAGTGCTTCTATTGGTGGGAGGTTGGGTATCTCACCATTCTACCCGGAGTTTACGTACGGTGACACACACTCTAAAAGCACATATTTAGACAGGTACAAAGAAGTGAAGGTCGGTGCCTCTCATGATGTAACATGGGTAGTCTCCAGTATAGGGGACCACTACTCTAATACTGAATTCAGTCTGCACCTCATTTGCCACTGGGATGGTTAAATCCAACTTTAACTCTCATACAAGTAAGAAACCCGATCATGTTCTCTGTCATCTCTAAGTTCTGTCACTCTTATGAGAATCTCGATGTATTCTTAGCGACATGTATACTATGTGATTCTAAACTAACTACAAGTTGGAGCTTTTTATTCACTATTTTACACAAAAGTTGAAAATTTCATAAAAATTTCAAAGAAAGTTACAATGCAAGCTTAACTACTCCCCCACACTTAAACTTTACATTGTCCTCAATGTAAATTGAGTCATTCAAAGTAAGTCAAGGTGGGAAATCTTACATGAAATATGACAAGAAATAAAAAAAAAAAAAAAAAGACAATAAAAAGCTAAAAAAACAAGATAAGAAAAGAAAATAAAAGATAAGAGATACAAAACCAATGGGATGCCTCCCATGCAGCGCTTGGTTTAAATTCGTCAGCCCGACTACCTCCTTGTTTGCTAAGCCTTAGCCGGCTTCCAAAACATTATGGAAATCTGATTGAATGTTACTAAAGTGCCTCCTCGCCTCAAATATGTTGAAGTGAATGACCTCTTCATCGAACTCCATAGTCAAGGTGCCATTGTGGACATCAATCTTCGTTCTAGCGGTACTCATAAATGGTCTACCCAACAGTAAAGGTGTAGACGAGGATGAATTCACATCACTCATGTCTAAAACGTAGAAATCCACTGGAAATATTAGTCCTTTTACCTGCACCAAAACATCCTCAGCAATCCCTTTCGGGTAAACATTAGATCTATCGACAAGTTAAATAACTATGCCGGTTTTCTTAAGAGGACCAAGGTTTAAAGCATCATAAATAGAAGTAGGCATAACATTAATGGAAGCTCGTAAATCTAACATAGCTTTTGTAAACCTCGTTTTCCAATTGTGTATGCAATTGTGAAACTACCGGGATCTTTCAATTTAGGTGGGAGTTTCTTTCGAAGATACCCCGAAGCATTCTGCCCCACACTCATTACCTCATTACCCGTTAGCTTGTGTTTGTTAGCGCACAATTCCTTTACACACTTTGCATAGGGAGGAGATTTCCTAATTACTTCAATGAGTGGTATATTCACTTGGACCTTGTTAAAAACATCTCAAATATCCCTATCTTGTTCCACCTTCCTATTAGATTTAGCGAACCTGCCATGAAAAGGTAAAGGAGGACCTTAAGTAGAAAGAAGATATTTAGAGTTGGATTTAGTTACCTCGGGAGTTTTAGGGAAATCAACATCCTTTTCCTCCAAAACTGGTTCCTTTTGGGCTTCTTCTTTACCCGAATCAGTAATTTCAGGTTTCACAAGTTGTGTACCACTTCCAAACATAATAGCATTGACACAATCTCCTGGGTTAAGAGGTTGGAAGGGAGTTTCTCACTATTTTGTGCATACAACTGATTAATCTCCTCGGCCATTGAACCAACTTGTGTTTGCAAGTTCTTGACCGCACCCTCTGTTCTTTGCATAAAAGATTTCAGCAACTCTTTCATATTGGACCCTTGATTTTGAGGTTGTTGTTGTGGTTGTGGTTGACCAACTTGTGATTGCAAATCCTTAATTGCATTATTGTTGTACCACGGACATTAGAGCCTCCACCAAAGTAACCATCTTTGCCAATTCTGAATTTTAGGCTTGTTGCGGTTGTTGCACTTGTTGTTGGAACTCACTCGGATGGTTGTAAACATAACTTGTACTTGCAACTTGCTCGTGAGTGTTGGAGTGAATACCATACGGCTGAGTTGAAAATATAGTATTGACATGCTCTACGTTCTCATAAGTTGGATGTGATGGTTTTACAACCACTGCTGCAATTTGTTGCATCATTGCCATCATATTTCTCATTTGTTGACGTAATTTAATAATCTCGTCAACTTGATTAACTCCCTTGGTAGATGGTTCTGATCCACGACTCGAAAATTGTTCAGAATTTGCTGCCATACTCTCAATCAACTCTCTAGCTTGTGTCACCGTCTTGTTCATAAGTGCACCACCACTTGCAGCGTCAATAAGATTCCTATCACTTGCTTGGAGACCTTCATAAAAGTATTGGATAATCATTGCGTCAATAAATTGGTGATGAGGGCAGCTTGCTACCAATCTCTTGTACCGTTCCCAACATTCATACAACGATTCCCCCACACTTTGTTTCATCCCACAAATATCCTTGCGAATTTGAGTCGCTTTCGACGCAGGAAAATATCTCTCCAATAAAAGTTTCTTCAACCCATTCCATGTTGTAATACTACCAGGCGGTAAGTAACATAACCAATCTTTAGCTGCATTGAGTAAAGAGAAAGGAAAAGCACGCAACATTCCTTCATCTGCATTAGCCCCATTGGGTATCATGTTTGTCATCAACCATTGAAACTCCATAAGATGCTTGTTCGGATCTTCCCATACACATCCATGGAACTTTGGTATTTGACTGATCAATCCTGACTTGATATCAAAATTGGAAGTTGCTTCAATACACCATTGTTGTTGATCCAACTTCTGAGAAGCTAGCTCCTTGAATGTGCGATTTGCATCACCCATTGCTTCTCCCAGTTTGTATTTCAGTAAGGTACCTGAAACACAATTCTCAAAACGAAATTAAAAACAACGTAAAAATAAGAAATCAAAACTATATAACAAGCAGATGCCTCCCCGGCAAAGGCGCCAAAATTTGATCGCTGTCGTATGCGTCAAAAATAATTTCACTTTCTCACTCTACTAAATATAAATGAAGTACGTGGTAAGAAAGAGTTCGTTCCCACAAAGAGGCTTTTGTTGTTATAAATTCAGTTTCTTAATAACCAAGGGGGGGGGGGGGGGGATTTTTGTTTTAGCAAAACAATAAAAATAATTGAAAGCAATAAAATATGAAAATAATCAATAAGAGGAAGATATTTTTTACGGGATAGTATCATTCACGAACATGTATTTTCATCAATGACTAGAATTGGTATTTTAATCTCTCATTTACTAAAAGTCCTAGGATACCTTGATCGCAAGAATATCCCGCTAATTCCCTGATTTCGTCACAACCACATTAAAAGATGCATATGTGAATTCTACCTAGAAAGCAACCTAAAGTGTAAAAGCACAATTAAGTTTAACTCCCTAAGAGCAATAAGTTTTATGGAATAAGACTAATCAAAGCAACCGAACGTGTAAAATCACTAATTCGATTTAACTAAGGTTATGATTCATATGTGACTAGTAGGATATATCACTACAAGCACTACTCACATTTATGCTACTTGTAATCAGGAATTTATCACTTTTTCGTATAATAAAACCTAATCTAGCAATAGATATGAAGACCAATCTAATTGATTCCGGACTCAATCAAACTAGCACTCAAATCATGCAACAATGTTAACAATGAATCATAAACAATAAAGTTGAGACAAAACTAATCCATTGATTTAAATATCATGCTTGAGAAATCAACTTTTATCCCATAACCAATAATTGTGTTTAGTTACTCATAGTAATGGAGTTCATTATAATCATTTTCATAAAATAAAGAAATGAAAAATATACGAAAGCAAACCCTAGTAGAATCGCCGCTCTCCTCCAAAACTCCCCTTTACATGTAATGTCAGTTCTAGGGAACTGACAAGCTTAATCAATGATTTTGCTCGTAACTTTTTCATGCGAAATCGGAACAGTCACATTCTTTCACCACGGGCTTCGTCTTTTCGCTCTCCCCAAGATGATGAGATGAAATCCAAGATTTAAACGAGTTACACTTCCTTTTTCTCCAATGACTCCAAAACACCTAATAAACTCAAACTCACATATAAGATACATAATTTACATGAAAACTCGCAAAGAAAGCATAAATACTAGACATAAAATTAGGTGTTTTACAACACCTATCATCTTCCACACAGATTTGGGTATATTTAGTTTAATATTTATAATTTTAAATAAAACGATCACTACTTATTGTGATTTTCTGTAATTAAATTCTAGGGTTTTTCTTATTTTAATGGTTTGTTTTTATAGCCTAAAGGGTGTTTATTTCGATTGTGATAATCGTTTCAAATGGATCACTGAAAACGATTTATTTCAGCGTGACGTAGGTCTATATTTCCATGAAGATCAACGACTACCGGTTTGGATCATGATGAAGCACAGTGCATATTACTCTTATTTCATGGGAGATTTCAATCTTATTGAAGAAGAAGACAAGTTCAAATGGTTGAATCAGAATTCAAAAGCCATCCCCCTAATATCATCAATTTCTTATATGAAAATCATGTATTTTATATATGTTGGGTGCAATAATCAAAACACAAGGAAAAATCAAATAAGCAAAAGTTATTGATACTTAGTTCCTTTATAATTAAAGTGATCGATTTGATGAAACGAACGAGATCTCCAGATCTCCGCAACAGCAACAAGGCAAAACTTTGGAAAAACAGAGTGAGTCACGTGTTCAACACGTTGTCCTTAAGACATTAGCGCCCTACTACACTCAAGAGTGATGCTATAGTCCTCATAGGATGATATCTCTAGGATAAAACACCCTACTATACCTACTACTAGCATATGTAGTAGATGCTCAACTTGAGCTTGGCAACTCCGAAAAAACCCTTAAGGAAAATCGTGAACGCATAAGAAAACAATATAAAATATTTTCCCTTGGGGGTCACTCTAAAATATAGAGCAACCCCTTTCCCATAGATTTTACAAAAGTAGTGAATTTATTTATATAATGGAATAATACAACTTAAAAAAGATGAACTCCCCGATGTGGGACTAAAAAGCTTATATAGTCTCTTAAAACAACTAAAAAGTGGAAACTCCACGGTGTGGGACTAATAAGTTTTTCATTCACAAAAGAAAACAATAAATTATAGTTTTTATTAAAACCTTAAAAATCATATTTAATTAATCGTTTTCCAACAATCCCCCACATGAATGAAAACTCAATAAAACACGAAACACAGATAGATCTTGGTAAATCAATAACCCAATCTCACGACCCGAACTGACTGAACAGACAGATAGATCGTGCATGTTGAAGTCATACTAACCATTCCAACATCATCTCCTTCACACAACAGTGTGTTGACCCCAGGGTCATACTATGGATTGCAAAAATCATATAGTATAGAGATCTTTCATCTTTAGTTCCTCACAAGTAAGACTAAAGGTTCCTTTCACCAAAGTTAAAAAGCATGGACCAGTGAACCCTCAGTGACCATTAGGTCCTAAGTTCCAGTAATACCAAAACCATCAAAACGAAAATCACATAAAAAATGCAGGAAATATCATTTTAGGCAGAGGTGTCCATGAGGTCTTGAACCTTTGCTTAGTGAGATATTACCAGAATTACTTGCTAGAGACAGTGAACTATGTCTTAAACTGCTAGCGTTTGATGTAATTCGCAATAACAACCACGGATGATATCTCCAAGGTTGCTGCCAAGCTCGTGCCGTTTTGTCCAATTTGGCCCTGGACATATCCTGTTTCACAGAATGATCTAGAGAATCAAAGCTCTTATTCTCATAGGAAGCGGCCCTACTTCCTTATTCAGATAGGTGAGTTTCCATAAAGAGTGTTACTGCTACACCCCACTTCAATCTTAAATTGAAACTATATAACTCATTAAGACTTCTTAAAAGCCATCCTTCACATGCAGTCACACTATCACGTCTACACCATATGGAAGGGACAGAGAATGAAATTCTCTGATAGTGTTTACCTTTACCCACCACAAATAAGTTGTCTCATTCGAAACCTTGATCTTGGGATCTCCAGTCAGCAAGGTTGAGTATCCTTCATGGCAAGTTTAATTTATGAGCTTAAGCCCCATCCCCCTCGATGCATTTCTAACTATCTCTTTGGATAAACCTTTCGTCAAAGGCTGTGCGATATTCTCCTTGGACTTTATCCAATCAATGTAAATAATGCCGATTGAGATTAGTTATTTTTAGCTTTAGCTATTATAGCTTGGCTAGCACAATGTATATATATAGTTGGCACAGGCCTATGCAAGAGGGGAATGTCTTCTAAAAAGCATCTTAGGCACTCGGCCCCCTCTCGTGCTTTATCTAACTCAATACTCTCAGATTCCATAATAAATTGATCAATATATGTTTGTCTGAAAATCTTCCAAAAACAAACCCTCTTGCTAGAGTGAAAACATATCCACTCGTAGACTGAGACTCCTCTGAGTCAACTATCCAGTTTTCATCACAAAGTCCCTCAAGGACAACAATATACCTTTCATAAATCAAACAAAAGGTAATAGAGTATTTTAGGTACCATAATACTCTACTAAGTGCATCCCAATACTCTTGTTCTGGACTACAAGTATATATACTTAATTTACTCACAATATAGGAAATGTCTGGACTCTTACAGTTCATTAAATTCATCAGACATCCTGTAACTCTTGAGTATTCAATTTAAGATACTCCATTACCCTTATTTTTCTCGAGTCTACAAGAAGAATCGTACGGAGTACACGCAGGCTTAAAATCAGACTGATTGTATCTCATAAGCACAAATTCAACATAATGAGAACGACTAAGACTATAATTTTTTTGATTATCTTCTAATCCTCATCCCTAAGATTACATCAGAAGAGCATAAGTCTTTCTAGTCAACGTTCTCATTCAGTGCATGTTTTTAGTGGAATTAATCACATCTATGTTTGTATCAATTATAAGCATATCATCAACATACAATCATACAATCACACATGCATCCTTAACAAGTTACTTGTAAATACATTTGTCAGATTCATTAACTTAAATCCACTACACATTATCACATGATCAAATTTTCCATGTCATTGTTTACGTGCTTATTTGAAAACTATACAAAGATTCGTTCAATTTACAAACTTTGTCTTCATAACCTTTCACTACAAAGTCCTCAGGTTGGTCTATGTAAATTTCTTTATCTAATTCACGGTTTTAGAAAAGCTGTCTTAACATCCATCTGATGTATCTCCAATTTGTTTATGGCAGCAATATCAATTAGCATCTCAATAGAAGTAATTCTCGTCACAAGTGAATAAGAATCAAGGAAATATACATCTTCTTTTAAATTATAGCCTTTAGCTACCAACTTAGCTTAATATTTTTCCACAGTTCCATCTACCTATGGTTTCCTCTTAAAGACTCATTTACATCCCATGGTCTTACTCTCTGGAGGTAAACTAGCAAGCTCCCAAGTCTGGTTCTTACGGACTGAGTCCATTTCACTAAATGAAGCTTCTTACCAGAATGAGGTTTCAGTAGATATAAAGGCTTCTTTACAAGTCTGGGGCTTAGACTAAGCTAAGCATGTTATGAAGTCGGTTTCATAAGAAGTCTCAAGTCTAATTGTTTTACTTCTCTTAGGCTCAACATCAACTTCATATTCCTTTAAAATAAGTTCTGACTATTTGAAAATAAATCTAGTGGATCAACAACACATCTCTAATGAGGTACAAGTTTAGAATAAACATGTTCAAAGAATTCAGCATCCCTAGATTCTGTAATAATATTCATAACAAAGTCAGAAAAATCACACCAAAGTCTGAAAAATCAGAACACATAACCAAAAATCTATATGTAGAAGTATACTCAGCATACCATGTATGAAGACATAATCAAACTTTTTGGTTTTTATCTAGTTCTTTTAGGAAGAGGAATGACAATCTTAGTCAAACACCCCCACACTTTGACGCATGCATAAGGAGGTCATCTACCTTTCCATAAATCATATGGAGTTTTCTCTGATCCTTAAAAGGGTACTCTATTCAGGATATACTAGCTAAGAGGACTGCCTCCCCCACAAGGCCGCAGGGAATCCTGAACTAATCAACATGGAAATTATCATATCCTTAAGGATACAGTTGTTATGTTCAAGACTTCTAAGTGGTTTTGAACTTCAAGTTTGTACATCTTAAGGCTTCTAAGGCATCATCCTTATCCCTAAGAAAGTATACAAGATAGTACCTCGTACAATAATCTACGAAAGTTATAAACCATCTTTTACCTTAGTGGTTTTGGGTTGAACTCATGTCAACTAGGCCTAACTGAATTAATTCTAAGGGCTTAGAATTACTCTGAATATTTTTGCTAAAAGATTTCATAGCATATTTTGATTCTACACAGATTTCACTTTTGTTTTCAAAATCCAAACTAAATTTGGGTACGCAGCCTATGTTGGCCAGTTTAAGCATTGACTTATAGGGTTCAGGGTTCAGGGTTCAGGGTTCAGGGTTCAGGGTTCAGGGTTCAGGGTTCCAAGTGTACCACACAAAACATTCAATAACACAAAGAAATCACAAGAATCAACTTTGTTCACTTCAACAGTTTTTCCGTTAAGATTATATAGACCCAAAGTCCTATAATTCTTGCCTAAAAAATCACTGCATAGTTACAACAAGTTTTCCAGATTCAATTGAAATTTTAAATCTTTTACTATCTACAACAGAACAAGATACAAGATTCTTGCATTTGCCCAGAACATGAAAACTTCGTTCAACGTGAGAATATTACAGATATGAGCTTCTGCTCGACCTTTTCCTTTTATGCAACCTCAGTCGCAGATGAGTTATTCATAAATAGTTTCTCGACATCCCTTATCCTATGATAAGAGGTGAACAGGTCTCTGTTTCAACAAACATGCATTCTTAGTGGCTCCAGAGTCCACCCAGTCTCTCCCATTGGTTATTTAAAATAACTTCCGACATCATTGCAACTAAATTAGCATTAACTTCTTACTTATTAAGGTTTTTATGTTGTCTACACTTTACTGCCGTATGGCCAGGAATTTTACGAACATAACAATCATCCTTAATTAAAGTAATGCCAAATTCAGGTTTACGAAACATACCTTTTTTATGAAGACTACGCTTATATTCGCATTTGATGTTCTCGCCTTTGTCAGCTTTGGAAGACTTGTGTTCATCTACATGGTCCTGTTAGCCATGTCCCTTTCCAGTTTCATGTCACAATCTTCGTTTATACTCTGACTAGGCCAATCACCTAATACACCACATCTCACAAACCTTAGTTCCGAATCGGAAAATAAAATATGATTTTTGAAGATAACATCTAGATCTACAAACTTCGTTTGAATCACCATTTCAAAAAACTCATGGTTACCCCATAAAAACTACTTTAGTTAACAACAAATTTTTTCCCAACAGAATTTTTCAGGAACGTTTTTCTGTTTTGCAAAATATCAAATAAATACTTTTACAACTCCGAAAATTCTGAAATTTTATGTGGATAACTATCATGATGTCTACTACATTCGGTCAAAAGGTTTCATCGAAAATCTTTCTAGGTTAAGAGATAAATTCGAAACTCCATAGCTGACCAAAAATTTGTTTTTTGTTTTTCAATTCACAATTAATATCCATGATTATTACAAATTATAATGTCTTAAGATTGTTGGGTGCAATAATCAAAAACAAAGAAAAATAAAATAAGCAAAATTTATTGATACTTAGCTCCTTTATAATGAAAGTGATCGATTTGATGAAACGAACGAGCTCTCCAGATCTCCGCAACAGCAACAAGGCAAAACTTTGGAAAAACAAAGTGAGTCACGTGTTCAACACGTTTCCCTTAAGACATTAGCGCCCGGCTACACTCAAGAGTGATGCTATAGCCCTCACAGGACGGCTATCTCCGGGATAAAATACCCTACTACACCTACTAGAATATGTATTAGATGCTCAACTTGAGCTTGGCAACTCCGAAAAAGCCCTTAAGGAAAATCGCAAACGCATAAGAATACAATACTCCCTCTGTTTCTGAAAGACCGTCCTCCATTCCATTTTGGTATGTTTCAAAAATGTGTCCAGCTTCTGTTTATAGTCATATTTTTCCAATGAACTCTCTAACATACCCTTGAGTTTTTTATATTCATAATTTATATTTTAATGAGACTCAATCTAGAATATTAATGAAATATAATAAAGGAAAAAAATATATCCTTTTGAAGACAATATATGTATGGTTCCAAATTAAATTCTTTATTAAGGTTATACTCCATAAGTACAATCTTTATTGATACTGTTTTTATAAATCGATATGTTTTAGTTTCCTTTTTTTTATTTTCTATTTACAATCCCAATACAATTTTTGGTAGTTTTTCCTACTAACATATTTATTGAAATAAATGAGGCAAGTAATTAAGGGTGGTAATGTAAACTACCATAGTCTCCTTAATATCTTGACAAAGTCAAACCGGACTGTCTTTTGGAAACGGAGGGAGTATAAAATATTTTCCTTTGGGGATCCCTCTAAAATATAGAGCAACCCCTTTCCCATAGATTTTACAAAAGTAGTGAATTTCTTTATATAATGGAATAATACAACTTAAAAAAGATGAACTCCCCGATGTGGGACTAAAAAGCTTATATAGTCTCTTAAAACAATTAAAAAGTGAAAACTCCACGGTGTGGGACTAATAAGTTTTTCATTCACAAAAGAAAACAATAAATTATAGTTTTTATTAAAACCTTAAAAATCATATTTATTTAATCGTTTTCCAACAATATATATTATATCACAATTGTCTTGTTTTTGTGATACAGAATCTATGTAATTTTTCATGTTTTTCGTTCTTGATATATTTGAAATTTTATCAATGAAATCAAGAAATTTATTCCTTCAAAAAAAAAAAAAATATATATCCACGTTTCCGGAGAAGATTATATCAATGAATAGCCATGCTTGAAGTTACACAACCCGAAGAGTGTAATGCTCACTAGACTTGCACTTGTTGAAGGAATATAGTATAGGTTCTTTTAATTTGGCCTTTTTTGTCTTATACTTTTGTAATCAAAACTTTTGTTATTAATAAAAAATGTAAACTAGGCAAAAACCAGATGAGATTTGCACCTTGTAGCAAGCGTATTCTTTGTAGCTGCTTATTCCGGAAATTCCTTCGAGTCTCCCATGTTTCAATTATTTTCTTTGCATAATATAAGTTCCATTTTGGGATCATGCATGTTGATACACCGGAAAAAGCCGCTAGAGCCTTTGATACTGGTTTTTTCAAGGGTTAGAGTATGCTAGTGAGTGAGAAGGAACATGATGATCCATACTCCACTGGGGAGTACTGAGTCCAGATGAACGTGTTATAGTACTTCACACTACAAGTGCAAGAGGAACAAATGTGATGAGACTACTTCAGGTTAGACATCAACGATTTGATGTTTCTGTTTTGTGTAAAAATCACAATAACTTTCCTTACTTTAATTCCTATGAAGGACCACATATTGAATTTGGTGACTTCTGCCAAAGCGCGCGGTTTGTATAGTACTGTATACAAATTGATCTAAACAATCTTTGGCCAACAGAATAAACTCTTTCTTAGTGATCATCTAAACAATCCTTGGCAGTTTTGGAAGGCTTGTTGTGTGAAGGTTTTGAAAAGGATCAAACAAGATCTGGTTATGACAAACAAGCGGGGGAGTCAAAATAAGGCAGTTGGGTCAAAGTCCGAGGCAGGGAGAAATAAGAAGCTCAATTATGTTGGATTGGTTAATTTTTTTATTATTATTATTATTTATTTATTTGTTTTTGTCATGTTAGGCGCAAAAGGCCATCCACATCAATACTATGCATAACCAACCACTTGGCTAGTTAATATCTGTGAGAATACCGTGGCAAAATTTGGATTCTCCATACGACTGTGGCCAAAAATGAAAACTGTGACTAGATCAGTTCCCAAAGAAATTTGTTTTACTGAGCAGAAAAAGCATCAGTACAGAGGGAGGGGACAGCCAAATGTAGACCCACCGGACTAAAGCAAAAACAAGCAGAAAGAAAGAGGATAACATCATCAGAAGGACAGGCTGCACAGGCACATTTAGCTAGCCCACCACAATCCGGTATTAGATATGAGGTATTTATTTTTCCTTTTTCTTTTTAAATATTTTTATAACTAGATTACCGCAATGCGGTGGGGGGCCGACCGAAGTTTGGAAGTGTTACGGTGGAATTATAAGGGGATGGGTTTTTATAACAATTTCGTAAAAGTGTTTGCAACAATTTTGGTAACTGTAGTTTAATAACATATATATGATACTTATTTTGTAACAATTGTTTGTAACGATTGTTTGTAACAATTTTGTAATAACAACGGTAGTTTTAGATCGTCTAGCTGAATTTTTCTGGTAATCAATGGTCGGGATTAAAATTGAGAGTATAGGTGACGGTTTTTTTGCATTTTTCACGCCGCATTTACCGTCAATCCGCTCGACTTCCGATCGTTTTGATTGCGCATAGCCATAGCGGGGGTTGATGACTCTCCGATTGTCCATCCAATTTCGTAGAAAAAACACCAATCGACGTTCAATTTTTGCGAGGAAAAATTGAAAAAAAGCGTTGCGTGTAATTGCATTTTTGGCTCCCATAGTGAACACATAGAAGGCCTCCCTTCGGTCGTTCAAAAATAGATTAAAGTTTTTTTTTGAAAAAGAAGGTTATATTAAAGAGTGAAAAAAATTACAAACCCATGGACTCAGTCACACAAACATCACATGTGTATCACAGTGTCCCAGTGAAATAGGATTTGATTAACACTAAACCCGTCTAAAAACCTCTTTTTCAAAACACCATAAAATCACAGTGTTTTTAATGAGCATAATAAGCTCATGAACTAACTTATGCCTTCCTCCAAAGTTTCTTGAGTTCCTCTCCTTCCATAACTGCTAAAAAATAGCATAATTAACAAGCCACCATATCTTCTTACACCTTCCTTTAAGATTATTCATCTTCCATGATTCAAAATGCTTGAAAACAGTATCTTGAAAGCTCCAAGAAACCTTAAATGTAAGGACCCCCAAGCTCGTCAACGCTATTTGACTAGTCAAGAGACGATTTCGCCGCTAATGACTCGATTAGTTTAACACGAACATTAATTAATAGAAATTAATCTAAAAATAATTTAGCTACGAAACTAGTATCGTTAGATAGGTCTCGAAATGTTATGCGAGATGGACTACTCGAGCGTGTCATTCGGATACCGGACGAAGAAGATTTCATCAGATTTGTTTGAAGGGAAAAAATAGTCATCTTGTAGTTTAGCCGCCTTGGCTGCCCGTTTCAAGTTTTCGGGTGCCTTTAATAATTTTGGTTTTCCTTATCTTTATCGAACCGAGCAAATAAGCTCATTATTCTTTATTCTTCTTCCTTTTTCTTCTGCTAGTGAACCCAAGAGATAATTGAGATTTCGCTGAGAGAATCGGTTGATAAGAAGGAGTAGATTAAGTAGTATATGTTACTGATGTTGATGAAGAGATGCGTGTTGTGTTGATTTTTTGTTCAACAAATTAGGGTTTCTCAGATAATTGTTTAGAAGTTCGATTGGTGATGAATAAGATAAATTAAAGACGGGTTTGAAGATTAGAACATGAAGAAGAAGATGGTCGTGCCTATTTGAGGGTTTGATTTTAAAATAAGATCTTAATTCGAGAAAACAGTGAAGTCAGGGTAAATCCAGAAAAAGAGTTTGAAGATGAAATTGAGAGTTTAAGGGGGAGATTTGAGATGGGTATGATTGATATGGAAGTTAGGGTTACGTCTTGAATTCGAATTAGAAAAATAAAGGATTGGGAATTTTTCAGGGTTTTGACATAACCATTGATGGTGTTGAAGATTATTGATGAGCTGTTCTGAGGTTGCTGAATTGAGCCAGGTGAAGAAGAACCTGAATTCAATTGCTTATCCTAAATTGAGGTAATAGTTCTTCTACATGAATTTAGTTAAGTTATGCAATTTTGTTGTTGAATCTATGGATTTATCTTGAGTTACAAATAATTGAGAGGATACAAGAATTGAGTTTCATTGTAGAGTGGATAATTGAGGTGAGTGGCAGGGAAGAAGATTTAGTGGATTGAAGTGAAGAGCATGTATGTCTAGCTAGTGCAATTGCACATAAATGGAACTGTTGGTGTTGGTATTCACGGCTGCATGGGCTGCTGGAGTTGTAGTTGTGGAGTTTGAATGTGCAGGTGAAATGAAAATGGAGTTGGGATATTGTCGAACTAAGATTACAGTTGTGGATGGGTTTGCAGTAATGAATGTGAACTGAACTTGGTAGTGATATTGTAATGGTGGTGATGTAGTATGCAAAAAAGAAGCCTGAAATGGATTATGCTGAATTGTATGAATGAATGTAGAGATGTTCTTGTTGAAATGGAACTGATAGTGGAAGGAAAGAGTTGAATTATAGTGTGGACATAAGGGTTATGGCTGAAGTAAGACTATGAAGTATAGATTGTAAGAGAAATTACAGGTGTGTACGTGTGTGGAATGAGCTGGTACTTGAATCTGTTGGCAGAGAGGCAATGATTTAGGGTTTGAAAGGAGTGTGTGTTTAACCAAAGATTGTAGACCTGGAGTTGCTTCCATCATGTAGATCATTGTTATAGTAGAATGTAGAAAGAATGTGGAGCAGCTACTGCTTTTGCAGGTAGGCTAAGCTTATAGTCGTAGTCAAATTATGAAGTTTAGTTGAATTGAATTTGAAAATGTATTATGAAGTTGTTTTGGATGAATGATATGTGTAGTGGTATTGTAGAGTTGTGTTGCACAATGATTGTGCACTTGTAATCTTTGGCCTGAGCAATAGCTCTGGCCTGTGCAAGGGTTTAGGCCTTGTGTCTTTCAACCTAGTCAACTGACCTAGTCATTCTGCCTGAGTCAATCCTGTGCTGACTCAGTGATCCCTATTTGACTCGACCTTTGACTCGCATTGACTACTAGTTGACCATGTTGACCGTTAACGACTGTCAGATGACTCTGTTGGACCAAACCTTTTGTTAACGTGCCGGTTTGATGGGTCGGGTCGGAGTAAGCCGCGGGTCATGGGCTTGGGCTTTGGCCAGTTTTCATAGTTTGATGAATTGGACCACTTATGGTCCGAATTAGCCTTTGGTTCCTTCTACAAGTTGTAGATATTCATGAGACCTATTGAATGAACTATAAATACGATCCAATTGAATTAGTGAACCTTATTTATGCTAAAGATAAAGAATGGAAAGGTGTAAATCCATAAATGGGCTTAGAACCATTAGATAGTTCACTTAGCCTATAACTAGAGAATTGTATGAGATTATGATACGAGCCTCGTGTGAGCCTTTTGGCTTATCTCTTAGAGTGCTTGTGTGATTAACAGTTAGTCTTTATTAACAACGATCGATACAAAAGATGAACCAGTGGATTGAAGATCTCGAGGTAGGCGAGGCTTGTCATCAAAACAGGTGGGAACTCTATAACCTTCTTGTAATCATTAAGCTTTCTTTATCTGCGAGTATGATGAGTCCTTACTATCGGGGTGCATGATTGCGTGTTCTTTGATGTATTATTCATGTATCTTTGAGTATGACGTATATGTTTTATATGTATGTACCATGTTTGCTTCGATGTATTATTTGTGATATGCATTGTGAGGTTTCCCTGCAAGGAGTGTCTGTGTTTCCCCACAGCTCTTAGCTAAGTTAAGTAAGGTGGTAAATCATCTGTCGACAATATTACCTAGTAGCGCGGTAATTCATCCGTTTTAATAGTATTATAACTATTTCATAGTAGGGCGGTAATTCATCCGTTTTAGTAGTATTGCTTATTAATATAGTAGGGCGGTAACATTTGTTTGAATATTACCTAGTAGGGTGGTAATTCATCTGTTATGATATTATATATATTATTCTATTTGAAGGAAATCACTCGTGTGCATATTATACTTGTTTGACTAACTTTCTGATCTTGATGGTAATATTCTGAATCATGGTTTGTATGGGAACTATGTGTGGATGATGTTATTATTATTGGTTAGGGTTGTTCTCGCGTCGTCTTCTCCAATGAGTTTGGCGAGGTTAGGATAACACTTGTTTCTTGTTGCATGAAATGCTTAATGCTTAGATTCATTACTCTTCTTTTCAATTTATGTTCTTTGAACTGTGAATCATGTTAGTGATTACTTAGAAGTTATATGTTTCTTTGGGAACCCTTTGGGACGATGTGCTCACTTGTTCCCACTTCAGTTTCAGTAATCAGAAGGAATGAAGCATGTGAAGATATCCGTTTTCGTATCTTAGTGCTCTACCGAGTATAGTGTTGTCGTGTATCTGTATTATATGTATTCTTTCTTTATTTTGTAAAACAACACATTTATATATTTATATAACATGAGAGACTTTCAAACATACTATATCAGAGAGTTTGGGTTTGTTTGTTAGCACTTTATGTGAAGATGGTTCTTAGGATTGATAATATGGATTGATGCTTCAATTAGGTTGTAATCCTATAGATAAGCAATTTTAGGAGTTGGGGCATCACAACTTGGTATCAGAGCTCACTATTAGATCTTACATGGGAAATGATAGATCATACTTAGTACCCGGAGCGGCTACGATGTGGTTGGGCCACATACTTCAAGTATGTGGCCCATCTTTATATTTTAACACATATTGTAAAGTAGAAAAAAAAGTTTAAAAACTGTTTTATTACACAACTATTTAACTAAAAAAGAAATTAACTTCCTACTTTTTCTCAAAAAGTGAATGCTTTACGGGGATTTAGAGGGGGCAGGTTTTTAGGTTATACAGGTGTCAAGAAATAAAGATGGGCCACATAATCATTGGATGTGGCCCGACCACATCGTAGACGGAGCGCTTAGTACCATATAAATAACCAGATTAGTTAGAACTGGGTTGGGTTGTGAAAGATTTATTTGATTGAATGATTGAGTTCGTTTTTTTGTTGTTGTGTGTATATATAGTATGAAGTAAAAAATTATAGGTTAAACCAATACTATAGTTTAGAATCTTCAATAGAAATTAGAGAATAATTAGTTAAAAATTGAGGGCACTTAGTCAATCTAGTACTGGAGAATCGTGAGTTTAGTAATACTAATAGATCCCAAATTCATTTTGAAACTTATTTGAGTGTTTTTGACATATATTTAGAACCCTTAATTTATTGAGATAGAAAATTAATGTGAAGAACATAGACTTAATTATCCAGTTAGTGCTTAAATCAGTATACCTGAGGTCGATAATTTTGATTGATAAACTATAGATTCATTTGAGAGATAGTGTTTCTCTTTAAGGTGAGGAGTTTTGAAGACCAGAAGGACGGTTCCATTTTCGAGGACGAAAATGTTATAAGGTGAGGAGAATGTAAGGACTCTCAAGCTCGTCAACGCTAGTTGACTAGTCAAGAGACGATTTCGATGCTAATGACTCGATTATTTTAACACCAACGTTAATTAAAAGAAATTAATCTGACAATAATTTAGCTACGAAACTAGTATCGTTAGATAGGTCTCGAATAGTTATGCGAGATGGACTACTCGAGCGTGTCATTCGGATACCGGACGAATAAGATTTCATCAGATTTGTTTGAAGGGAAAAAATAGTCATCTTGCAGTTTAGCCGTCTTGGCCGCCTGTATCAAGTTTTCGGGTGCCTTTAACAATTTTGGTTTGCTTTATCTTCACCGAACCGAGCAGATAAGCTCATTATTCTTTCTTCTTTCTTCTTTTTCCTTTTTCTTCTACTAGTGAACCCGAGAGATAATTGAGATTTCGATGAGAGAGTCGGTTGATAAGAAGGAGTAGATTAAGTAGTATATGTTACTGACGTTGATGAGGAGATGCGTGTTGTGTTGATTTGATGTTCAACAAATTAGGGTTTCTCGGATAATTGTTTAGAATTGATGAATAAGATAAATTAAAGCCAGGTTTGAAGATTAGAACATGAAGAAGAAGATGGTCGTGCCTATTTGAGGGTTTGATTTTAAAATAAGATCCTAATTCGAGAAATCAGTGAAGTTAGGGTCAGGGGAAATCCAGAATAAGAGTTTGAAGATGAAATTGAAAGTTTAAGGGGGAGATTTGAGATGGTTATGATTGATATGGAAGTTAGGGTTACATCTTGAATTCGAATTAGAAAAATAAAAGATTGGGAATTTGTCAGGGTTTTCACATAACCATTGTTGGTGTTGAAGATTATTGATGAGCTGTTCTGAGGTTGATGAATTGAGCCAGGTGAAGAAGAACCTGAATTCAATTGCTTATCCTAAATTGAGGTAATAGTTCTTCAACATGAATTTAGTTAAGTTATGCAATTTTGTTGTTGAATCTATGGATTTATCTTGAGTTACAAATAATTGAGAGATACAAGAATTGAGTTTCGTTGTAGAGTGGATAATTGAGGTGAGTAGCAGGGAAGAAGACTTAGTGGATTGAAGTGAAGAGCATGTATGTGTATCTAGTGTAATTGCAAATAAATGGAACTTGTTAGAGCATTGCTCAGTCGAACTCGCATGCGTTTTTATCTCAAGCATGTTTTTCAATGTTAGTGATCAAAACTATAAGTCTTGATTTATAGTCTACTATAGCTAAGGTCTCGGACTAGGATAGAAAGTGTAGTTGAGCTCAAGAACTCCATGGAAATCATCATACAATACGAAGGACTACTCAAGGA
The DNA here is from genome assembly GCF_003573695.1 of Papaver somniferum. Lineage (NCBI taxonomy): Eukaryota > Viridiplantae > Streptophyta > Magnoliopsida > Ranunculales > Papaveraceae > Papaver > Papaver somniferum. The sequence goes on along the minus strand of NW_020624376.1, from coordinate 4,000,376 downwards.
ACCGGTGGATCTTCATCGACTAAAATGTATGTGGAGACTTGAACTTATGTATCGCTCAAAAGTATATTTATCTCCTATCTTGAGACAAAAGTCGTTTTGTTATATAGACTTAGATTATACACATTTGCTATTTCGAGACGAGTTTATCTCGCCTATTTATTTCTCGAAATATTTGTTGGTAAGCTTTCGCTTTAACCAAGTTCATCTTTACCTAGTGACGAAAGTCATGACAAGTTTCAATCACTTTGGAAATTGCTTACTTTGACGAAAAATAGTTTGTGAATAACAACTATAGGATATCAACATCCTCTAAGAATGTTCCAATGATTGAAATGAGAGTTTAGATTATATAACCATTGGAGGATATAAGCATTATTGTGGAAACACATATATGTATAAGTCCTTATTCCTTGAACCGAAGTTTGCGAACTTTGTTGATCAAGAGAACCGGCATGGTGGCGCGAGCCAAATCCGCGAACTGGCGGAAGTTCTCACCTCGAGAATTTCTGCTGGAGTTTGTGAACTCCGTCCGGGAACTTAAGTCCGCGAACCCAGTCCGCGAACTTGAGTAGGTTATATCTAAATACGATGTTTGTGAACTTATTCTTATATAAACTAAGGAATGAAAATGCAAACCGTGGCTATATAGTTCATGAACCGATTCGAGTGAATCAACTCGTTTTTACTTCGATTGTATCTTGTGTAGTTACATAAGATTTCCTTACAATTGAAAAACTCTCTAACTAGTTCATTTGAGTCACTTGAACTAAATATGGTGAAGAAGAATATGGTTGATATGAAAGTGATCATATGGCTAACCATTTGGTTGACTATTATTGAACCAACAAATGTACAAGTTTGGGTATGGTTACACAAGCCTAGAAACGTGCATTTCATTTGTGTGTAACAAGCTAGTTTTCGATCTAACGGTTGAAAGATATTAGCTTGAATCTAAATCAGGTTTTCATATAACGGTGAATATTGAATGCTTTGTTACCAAGCAAACATTGATTGCAAGCCCTGATTTGAAACACTATATAAGGGAGAACTCTAGCAACTGGGAAACCTAATCCTCGCACCTTCTGTGTGATACTAGTTGTGCTAAGCTAGAGTCGAGTCTCCTTTAACCTTTGGTTTCTTCTTCTAAACCAGGGTAACGACTTAAAGACTTCATTGGGATTGTGAAGCCAGACCGATACTACTTTCTCGTAGTTGTGTGATCTGATATTGTTGTTTCTATCGTACGAGTACAATTGTAATAATTGGATTGAGATTGATATCTCCGATAGGCAAGATATAAAAGAAATCACAAACACTTCGTCTCATCGTTTGTGATTCCACAATATCTTTTTTCGATGCGTCGATTAGGATTATTGTGAGGTGATTGATAATACTAGGCTGTTCTTCGGGAATATAAGTCTGGTTTATCAATTGGTTCATGTTCGCCTTGATTTATCAAAATACGGAACAAAACTCGTAGGTATATTCGTGGGAGACGGATTTATCTATTACCGTAGACTTTTCTGTGTGATACAGATTTGTTTATTAAAGTCTTCGACTTTGGGTCGTAGAAACTTATGGTTGTGGGTGAGATCAACTAAGGGATTCAAGTACGTAGTATCCTGTTGGGATCAGAGACGTTGGAGCATAATTGTACCTTGGATCAGTGTGAGATTGATTGGGATTAACTACAGTCTAGACCGAAGTTAATTTGGAGTAGGCTAGTGTCTGTAGCGGCTTAATAAAGTTTGTGTTCAATCTGGACTAGGTCCCAGGGTTTTTCTGCATTTGCGGTTTCCTCGTTAACAAAATTCTGGTGTCTGTGTTATTTCTTTTTCGCATTATATTTTGTTATATAATTGAAATATCACAGGTTGTATGTTGTTCAATCAATTAGAATATCTAACCTTTTGATTGTTGATTTCAATTGATTGACACTTGGATATTGGTCTTTGGTACCATCCAAGTTATCTTTATAGTATTTGATAAAGACTCGCAGATTTCTATTTGCTTGAGTATATATCAAATCGAGAGATTGAGATATAAATTCTTTGATATACTTTTTATCTAGATTGAGTCTGACTGTGTAGTTGATTCTCTAGAAAGTATATTGGAGTTTTCCATATAGATTGCTAAGCGAAATATTGGGTGTGGTTATTGTACCCCCACTTTTTCAATTAGTATCAGAGCAGGCAAACACGTTTAAGACCTTACATGTATGTGTTTGTAGCGATCTGACTCTATGGACAGAGGTGTTATCTCAATTAACGTACCACCAGTCTTCGATGGCTCTAATTACTTGTGGTGGAAAATTGCTATGCGAGCTTTTCTTCAAGCACGTGATTTTCAATCATGGGTATATGTTTTTAATGGCTATAATACTCCCGTCATGGCATTTGGAGATGCAAACGTTCCCAAGCCTATTGGTGAATATACTCCTACCGAGATAAATGCTGCAAAGAAAAATTTTGACGGTTTGAATGCCATTATACATGCCATTACCCCAAATCTTCAGCACCATGTGTCAAATTGCACAAGGTCTAAAGATGTGTGGGATATCTTAGAAACCGTATTCGAAGGTAACTCTAGTGAAAAGGAAGATAGGCTTCAAAACCTTAATTCCGATTGGGAAAACCTTCGTATATGGTAGATGAAGAAACATTTGATGAGTTTAATCACAAAGTGTCTGAAATTGTTAATGCATCTGTTGCATTGGGTAAGACTATTCCTGAAAATGACATTGTGACGAAAATTATCAGATCGCTGCCATCTAGATAAGACTCTAAGAAGCATGCCATCGTTGAGGGAAATAACCTTGATAATCTCTCCAGAAATACGCTGGTTGGGAAACTTAAGATCTTTGATCACGAACATTCATCCAAAACTAAGGATGTTGCGTTCAAAGCACAAAAGAACACTAAATTACTTGATAAGAGTAAAATAGTGTATATCTCTGAAGATGATCACTCTGAGACAGATTCATCATATGAAGATCTTGACAAGTCAGTCTCGATGATTACAAGACAGTTTAGGGATTTTCTATTGAATAGAAGTAAACGGTTCTCCATAGATAAGCCTAAAGCATCAGTTAAACCTCATAATCGTATTCCTCCTAAAAACAAGGAAATAGATGAAACTGATGATGAGGATATGCCTCAGTGCTTTAAGTGTAAGGAATTTGGTCATTTTTCAAACGAGTGCCCAAATCGTAGAAATTACACTAGGAACAAAGGTCTTGCTGCAACTCTTGATGAAATATCTGACAACTATGATTCCAATGAAGACGAGAAATCAAGTGTTGCACTTCTTGGTGAACATATCGATTTTGATAACTGTAGTAATACATACATCAATCTCAATATTCTTTCAGAAGAAAATCCAACTAATCTGGAAGAAAAAATTTACCCATTTCTTGGAAACTCTGTTTGTAATGTTTCAGGTTCCACCATGTGTCTAGCTGCGTACACATCTCAGAAGCCTGAATTTTATCCTAGTTTGACGTGCTCGTATTGTTCTCTAAAGGGTCATGAACTTTCAAGGTGTTACAAGTACAAACACCAATTGAGGCATGTCAACAAACTTTAACGAAGAGCAAATCAACTAGCAAATAATCTTAAACGTGCTCAGAAGACTGTTGAGGTATGTAGGATCTTATCTTCATCTAAGAAGTTAGTTTCCAAGGATAAACCAAGACCATTAGAGAAGAGAGTATGGTCGAATCGTTTTGATAGACAGAGGTCCGTGGATTCCTCTCAAGAGGAAAATGGTGGACAAATTGTTGTTCACCGCAACGCAACTTGATTGTCTTGTTTTGAAAATCTTGTCTCATGTGCCTGATCAAAAGATACAATGATTTTATACCGATCAGGCTTTAAGAAAATTTTTCTTTCTTCTTTTCTTAGTTTTTGTTCTTCCCTGTCTATCAACAAAGGAGGGTTATTATCCACAATTCTACTCTTTATAGGGTTGTGAGTTGGACGTGTACGAACCTGTTTAAAGGTTTCGAAACCCTACATTCTTTTTCCTTCCTCAAAACCTCTTTTTATATCAAGACTACTTGTTGAGTTCAATTTGTGATTTCCTCTCACAAACACATTCGTATGGATACTCCAAGCATGATGTCTTCTGATGAAAAAGATATTAATATGATTGTTAAGCCATCAGTCATGAAGGAAAAATAGAAATCTCCGTTAGCTCCTACCTTGAAAAGAAAAAGAAGGAATGTGAGGAATCTAAGAGCCGTTCCTTCAAACTCTTAGAAGTTTTCTGGTGTTCTTGAGAACTAAATCGCCTCCAACAGCAGTTGCACATGAAATGACACTTTAGCCCCTTTTAAGCGACGTTTCTTCTTATTTTGCTCCAAAGTACCTAAAACTCAAAATCAAACATAAAATACATAATTTACAAGAAAACTTAGCAAATAAACATAAACAATAGATAAATATCAAGGTGTTTTAGACACCTATCAAATTTCCCCACACTTAGACTTTGCTCGTCCTCGAGAAAATCAAACTAAACTAATTTTAAAACATACAACTCCATCTCGTTGAGGATACAGTCACACTTAGTACGTATAACAAGCCTTTAAACCCCTAGGTGGCCCTAGAGGCCGAGTTATAGTCTCGGGAGGGTTTACAAGAGGTATACCCACAAAACCTTTTACTCCAGACCCTATATATCTGTGAAGAACTCAGGAATGACACTAAAGAATCTCCTTGGTTGGCATACTCTCATTGATCACAAGAGAAAGTACCCTGATGCGAATCATATTCATATATATATGTACAAGTGACAGAGTTCTATTCAGATAATCGCACTATGGATATCAGTAATTGGAATCCCACAAATGGATAGATTAAGAAGATGGACTATAGAGATAGATAGTTCAAACAATGTTGTCTAAGGTGAACGGTGTTTCCCATATCTGTCTGAAGGCCTCCGCCAAGATGAACCTATGAATCCTAATGGATTGAGATACTGGTCTGGACTAATATCAACACTGCTTGGCATATACAAGGGAACCAGCGGTCGATCATCTTAATTCTATATCAACTCAACTGGCATATACAAGGGAACCATCGGTCGATTTTATTGAACAAAAATAAACTTTTCATTTTTCCATTTTTTTTTAACTTTTTTTTTAACTGCATGATTTGATCTTTTGGATCCAAGCGCATGCTTCTTGTCAGCAGATTACATGATAGTTCCCATGGATCATGCGTTCCACGCTTGCTTAGGCGACGGAGACAGTGAAAACACACACATATTGCTATCCAAGTGTTAATCAATTTTTTTTATTATTATTTTGTTTGGTCTGATTGGTCTGGTCTATTTATTATTTAGTAACTCAATCACTTTATTTCATTCGGAAGTGGTAACAATTCGATGTATGGGCCCCACCAAATCACTTAAAGAAACATAATATTTCAAATAAAATAAAATAAAAACAGAACGTAGTGTGATGATTCCATTATAACACCTGAACTCTGTCTTTCTATGAATAGACTATGTTATTGGGTTCCTTAACTCCTACAACCAAGATGTTTCCATCCACTTAGATTGGTTAGTGTCATCCTGATTTCGCACAAATTTCTAGGCTCTGAAGTTTTTTTTTTTTACTTTATTTAAATTTTTTTTTATTTTATTAAAAACTAACTAAAAGTTTTTCCCTCACCGCCAAACTTAAACCTAACATTGTCCTCAATGTTTCAAATTAAAGTGCAGTACCAAAAATAGAAGTGACAAGAGGAATAAAGAGGTAAGTCAGAAAGATAGTACCTGGATGAAGCGTAGCAATCCTTCCATGGGAGAAAGAAAGAAAGAAAAAAAAAAAAACAATGTACAACAACAGCAGGGTCCTCCAGAGGGACCTTAATATCACCATGTATGGGTTGCCTCCCAATAAGCGCTAAGTTTAGTGTCTTCAGCCAGACTTTGTTACCGGTAAAATTAATCCTGGTAGACAGGATCTCTCAGCTCCGATTCTTCTATTGCATGACTGGGTAACTCCATGAATGGTTTCAACCGTTGACCGTTGACCTTGAAAGTTTCTCCGTTCTTAGGATTTTCAACTTCAACTGCACCATGAGGAAAAACAATTTTGACAAAGTATGGTCCGGACCACCGGGACCTCAATTTACCAGGGAATAGATGTAGACGAGAATTGTAAAGGAGAACTTTCTGACCTGGTTCAAATGTCTTTCGAAGAGTCGATTTATCATGAAATATCTTAGTTTTCTCCTTGTAAATTTTCGCACTCTGGTAAGCATCATTACGAATTTCTTCTAACTTACTGAGTTGTAGTCTACGGTGATCACCAGCAGTAGATAGGTCAAAGTTTAGCTGTTTAATGGCCCAATAAGCTCGGTGTTCTAATTCTACAGGCAAGTGGCAGTCTTATATTCAACAGCAGAAGAAAAATATCGTACATTATTTTAGTTGCAGTAGATCTTTCACAACTGAGCTATTGTAACAGCTTCGTGGCTGAATACCTTTGGCGACCAAAAATCATTGTAAGCATATTTATATCTCTTTGAATATAATGATTAATCAAGTTTTCTTCAATTTTCGATCCATGAGTAGCTAAATCTCTTTTCTAGGGTTTTGGAAGCAGCTATTTTTGATGCGTAATTTTTAGTAATTCTTTTTTTTTGACAAAAATACTCCAATATTGTGCTTTTTAAATTATTAAATTTTTTCTCTTCTTTATATGCTTCGTGAAAATTGTTTTGGGTAGTTTAGATACCGTTCTTTTATAAGCGAAGGAAAATTAGGCCTTAGAATATAGACGAGAGTCATTAAAAAAGAGCTTGTAGCGTTATATCTTCCAAAACATGAGATTGGGTTCGAAACTGTTTTGAGTAAAATAGGAGTATTTTGTCAAAGAAATTGTTATTGAATTTACAAATATTGGAAGTAGTGGAATCCAAAACCCTAGAATCATCTCTCCTTGATAAACCAAAAATCAATTTTAATTAGTTTGTCTTAGTATTTTCTTTTAATAATCAAAAACCAAATCTTCATAAAAGTCCGAGCAACGAATCTCTTTCTTACCACTTGTAAAAACTACATCAGTTTTTATTTGTAAAAACCAAATCTTCATGCGTTGCCTCCAACTGCTTTTGACGCCACCGTCGCGGACTTGCCTTTAGGTTAGGTTTTAGATTTTTCTTTTTCTTTTTTTTCTTTTTAGTTTTTGTTCAATTTATTTTATTTTCTTTGATTTTACTTGGGTATTTTTCTTGTTTTTATTGTGCAGATAATATTCTATATATATTGTGGAATTGCCTACCAAAAGAGGTAAGTAACAAGACCCAAATTTTATTATTTTTTAGGTTTTATTTCCTTTTTGTGTATATATATTTTATTTTATTTTTGAAAAAAAAAATAAATAAAAAATACACGTTGCACACACCATATTGCATCGTCAGAATTACCGAATTTAGGAAACCTGTGGAAAAGTATGCTGAACCCGTGCCTTGGGCCTTACGAGAGTTACCAGCCGAAATTCCACAAGCCTCAGCCTCGTACCTTTAAGTATATTTTGCTGAGGTAGCCCAAGCTTACCTAATTTAGTAAACCCTGCATTTGCATGTGCACGATTTTCTTGCTTCACTAGTATTCTTGCGTTTGTATGCAAAGTTGGAAACGGGTAGGAGATAGACTTGAGAAAAACGACCTTTTTAATTTGAGTCTGAACCGTTACACGGATCTAGGTAATACTTCTATTTTTTCCGAAATGGTTAATGAAAAGGACGAAGATGTCCCACCAACCAAAAATCTTAGGGACCGTTTGAACCCGTTTAGAGTGACACGTGAACCTGGGGTTGTTTTACCTGCCACTACAGTTAAGTTTTTGATATTAAACCTGGGACATTTAGCATGCTTCGAAAATTTAGGGGAATAGAGAATGAAAACCCGTATACCCAAATAAGAGACTTTGAAATGATCTGTGATACAATGAATTATCCGAACTTCACAAAAGATGTGCTTAGGTTGCGTTTGTTTTCTTTTTCCCTAGAAGAGAGATCCAATGAGTGGTACCATTTGATTCCCTCTAAAACAATCACCACCTGGAATGGCCTTGTAGAGGCCTTTGTTAAGAAGTTCTACCCACACCACAAGACTGCTGCTGTTAGGCAGTCTATCCAAACCTTTAAGAAGAAAATAGGTGAAAGCCTACATGATTACATAGAAAGGTTTAATGAATTGTTATACCAATGCCCGCACCATGGCTTTGATAAAGCCCACATGGCTCAAATCTTATATGAGGGCCTTGATAGTGAAACCCGAATGCAGGTAGAAACAATGAGTGGTGGATAATTTACCCATCAAGAACCAGATGAATGTTTTGACGAGTTCATCGAGTTAGCTGAAAAGACTCGTCAATGGGCTTCAATGAGGGATCCCGAAATAACTAGGAACCCTATCCACAGGTCAATAGAGTTGATAATGGGTCTGATATCCTTAGGCATCTAGAGGCCTTAGAAATGAACCAAAGGTCTACCCAGACTATGAGCTGTAACAGTGAGCCCAGAACTTATCCATGTACCATTTATGGTGACCAAAGTCATACTGGACCTCAGTTCCCCCTGTTTTACTCAACTGAAACTACTCGTGACCAGGTTAGTGCCCTACATGGTGGTATGAACTCTAAATTTGAGGGTAGACCCAAGTTTGATCCCTATTCTAATACGTATAACCCTGGTTGGAGACATAACCCTAATTTTTCGTGGTCTAAAGGTGCCCAACAGGGTGGCCCATCTAGCAACCCACCACCAGGTTTTCATAGGAACCAAACTCAAGTCCAAGAACCGAGCCCAGTTGAACAAAAGGTGTCTTCTCTAGAAGAAACTCTAAGACTCTTTATTAAAGGTAGTGCCCAAAATAATGCCGAGACTACCCAAACTTTTAAACTTTTAGGACAGAGGTTCGATGAAGTTCAACGTAACCAACAAAACAGTGACCGAGCTATTACCAACATAGAGACTCAGATAAGTCAACTGTCAAATAGGTTAAATGATAGGAAAAACGAGAAATTTCCTAACCAGTCGACTCCAAATCCGAAAGGAGTTAACCAGGTTAATGGGTCGGGTAGTTCTAACCACAATGAACATGTCAAAGCAGTTATCACCCTTAGGAGTGGTAAAACTCTATAGAACTCGGTAGAACCACCTAAGTACAAAAGTCCAGCTGAAAAAGAGACTGAGGTTGACCAAACTACGTCTAAAGACCTTAATGGGCCTGAGAGTGCTAAGAGTCCAAGTGAGGAAGATATCCCTGAGAGAGTGTACATACCACCCGCACCATTTCCTCAGAGACTCTTTAAGAAAAAGCCTAGTACAGATGCTGAAATCCTAGACATTTTTAAGCAAGTTAAGATCAACCTGCCTTTATTAGATGCAATAAAACATGTACCTGTTATGGCCAAGTTCCTAAAAGAGATGTGCACTGTCAAGAGAGACGCGAGTGTCCATAAAAAGGTATTTTTGACCCAACAAGTTAGTTCCATAATCTCACAAAGGTACCTAGTCAAATTTAAAGATCCTGGTTGTCCTACAGTCACATGTGTTATAGGTATCCAAAAGATAGAAAATTCTCTGTTAGATCTTGGGGCTAGTGTGAATCTTTTACCGTTCTCGGTATATGAACAACTTGGACTAGGTGAGATTAAAACAACTAGGATAACACTACAGTTAGCCGATAGGTCAGTCAAAATCCCACGTGGAATTATTGAAGACGTTTTGGTTCAGGTAGAAAACTTTATCTATCCAGTTGACTTTGTGATTTTAGACACTCAACCTGTCTCTAGTCAAGATATAAATATCCCAATCATCCTAGGTCGTTCGTTTCTAGCCACTGCAAATGCAGTCATACATTGTCAAACTGGCCTAGTAGAATTTTCCTTTGGGAATCAGAAAATCTCAGTGAACGCTTTTAAGGCGTTACAAGCCCCACCGGACCCTAAACACTATGAGTCTATATGCATGATTGATTCTTTAGTTGAGAATACTTTTACCACTAATATTGTTAGCGATCCTTTAGAGGCGTGCTTGGCCCACTTTGGAGCCTACTATGATGAGGATAGTCATTTTAAAGAAGTTAATGCATTGTTAGACTTTGCGCCAGTAATGAAATATGGGAAATGGAAGCGTAAACTATAACCTCTTCCGCCGACCATAGATAAGCCCCTCCCATCATCAGTTAAGGAACCCACCCTTGAATTAAAGCCGCTACCAGATACACTTAAATATATATTTCTTAGTAATGACAATACTCTTCCTTCCATAATTGCCTCTGACTTAGAGCCCGATCAGGAGAGTAGACTAGTTAGTGTTCTCCAAGAGCACAAGACCGCAATAGGGTGGACTATAGAAGATTTGAAAGGAATTAGTCCTGCTGATTGTATGCACCACATCTACCTAGAAGAAGGTGCCAAAACCTCAAGAGAAATGCAGAGACGTTTAAATCCTAATATGAAGGAAGTTGTCCGCACTGAGGTGCTCAAATTATTAGATGCGGGTATCATATACCCCATCTCTGATAGTAAATGGGTCAGTGCTGTCCAGGTTGTCCCAAAGAAGTCTGGGATTACTGTAGTTGCAAATGAAAATAATGAATTGATCCATACCCCTGTTACTACCAGGTGGAGAGTTTGTATAGACTACCGTAAGCTGAACTCAGCAACTAGGAAAGACCACTTTCCTCTACCATTCATCGACCAGATGCTAGAAATATTAGCTGGCCACAACCATTATTGTTTCCTAGATGGATACTCTGGTTACAACCTGATAGACACATTTTTGTGTCTAATTTGTCCTCAATGCCTGTATTGTTGGAACTCTATTTTTGTACTAATATTGTGTTTTTATGTTTGTTTAGGTGTTTTTGGAGAAAATACCCTTGTATGGAAAGAGTTGCTCAAAAAGTGATGATTTACATCCCGGAGAAAAGTACTAAAGGCACCCCAGAAATGTACCGGAAACATCCCAGAAATGTCCCGGAGGAAACCAGAAAAATTACTATTTCAACCCAAGAATTACTATTTCAGCCCAAATTCCTAAGGGGACACCACTGTTTGCTAAGGGGACACCTTTTCACGATTTGAATTTGAAAATGGCGGGAGAAATCAATCACGCCTGCATGAAATTTTACTCGATTCTTGGACGTGTTTTTGGAAGATTCGATCACTGGAAATCATTGGGCTAAGCCTGTTAAGGCTAAACAGGCCGAATGCAAGTGATTTTAGCGATGAAGTTGGGCTGAAATGACCGGGAGAGAAGATCAAAGTCCAAACATGGGAGCTGTTTTCACGGGAGAATATTTTGGAAAATATTGGATTCTGTTGGAGGATATACGTGCGTTATCTCATGGGATTCGAATATATCTAAGCTAGGAAAGATTGAGAGAGCGTCAGAAGCCAAGAGAGTATTTGGTAAACACGATTTCGATTAAACAGGAAAAAAATCAAAAATATTATTCTCGCGTCTGCAAAGAATTGAAGAGAAGATTATATGGAGTTATGATGGAAGATATCGATGTTGTTGGGTATAAATAGCTCACTGAGGTCAAGGAGAAAGGGTGTCGAGAGTTGGGAGGATAGGAGAGAAGGCTGCAGAGGGAGAATCACCATTTTTCTCTGCTGCTGCTGCTTCCATTGATGAAGAGGAAGAACACGAAGAACAGACGGCCAAAGACAGTCGTTCCCCAACAGTGACAACGACCGGTCTCTGTGGGTCGTAGTCAGCTACGCAGACAATGGCAGCACTCTTTTATCGTTCTTTGTAACGGTGTTCTGTAATGCTTATAAGCGTTGCAGTTTACCGATTTTCACCCTTTTCTCCATTTTCTCTTCATTGTAAACACCAATTGAGCTTAATAAAATATTCTGAGATTACTAAAAAAAAAAAAGACTGGACCAGTTAGACCAATCGGAATAAGTATTAACACTTGGATAGCAATATGCGTGTGTTCTCCCTATTTCCGTCGCCTAAGCAAGCGTGGAATGCAGGACCCGTGGGAACTATCGTGTAATCTGCTGACAAGAAGTATGCGCTTGGATCAAAAATATCTATTTATGCCGTTAAAAAAAAATGGTTATTGTTATGTGTAGTCAACTGCTGGTTCCCTTGTATTTGCCAGTTTGTTGATCTAGATTTAAGTTATTGACCACTGGTTCCCTTGTATATGCCAGTGTGTTAATATTAGTCAGACCGGTATCTCAGTCATTTAGGTTAGGTTCATCTTGGCAGAGGCCTTCAGACAGATATGGGAAACACCGTTCGCTTTTCAACCATCTACATATTTCTTTTTCCATCTTCTTAATTTTTTCATGTGATTAGTATGACTCCGAGTATGATTTCCATCGTGAAACTATCTTAGTAGAGCTCTGTCACTTATATGAATTTTAGTATGCTTGAGTGCAAACTCGTGTACATCAATTGGAATTTCGCATCAGGGTTCTTCCTCTTAGAGTCAATATTTGTATGCCAACCAAGGAGGTTCTTTAGTGCTTTCCAAGGTTCTGCGTAGATAGCTAGGGTCTGGAGTATTGGTTTTTGTGGGTACACCTCTGATAAACCCACCCGAGATTAACTCGGTCACTTTTCTAGAATAAATTTGCTCGAGGACTAGCAAATAATAAGTTTGGGGGTATTTGATAGACGCATTTATGTGTCTATTTTGATCTCTTTTATGTATTTTATTAGTACCCATTTGTTCTCATTATGGTGTTTTTATGTTTGTTTAGGTGTTTTTGGAGAAAATACCCTTGTATGGAAAGAGTTGCTCAAAAAGTGATGATTTACACCCCGGAGAAAAGTACTAAAGGCACCCCAGAAATGTCCCGGAAACTCCCAGAAATGTCCCGGAGGAAACCAGAAAAATTACTATTTCCACCCAAAAATTACTATTTCAGCCCCAGTTGCTAAAGGGACACCAGAACTGGATTAGGGGGAGGCCAGTTTTCTTCCCAAATTCAAATTCCAAAATTGGCGGGAAAATTTGGTTATTTACTGGCATATTTGCCAATCGATTTTTGAAGGAGTTTCAGGACGATTCAATGGCTGAAACTCATTGGGTATCTTCTGTTGGGCTAGACAGGAAGGATATGGGTGTTGTATGCGATCAAATTTGGCTGGAAAATCCATCAGATGAAATCAGAGCAGACGCGTGCATGGAAAATATTTCACGGGGTTTTGATGAGTTGGAAGTGTGCTGCTCGTGTTTGGATGGGGATTGGCTATATTCTGAAGTGTGTTTAAGATAAACAAAGAAAATATACTCACCATTTACAGCTCCAGACGCGTATAGAGATAATTCAGGGAAGAAAATATTCCGAAATATTTTTCTTCAATGGCCGAGTAAATGAAGATTATTTGGAGTTAATGGAGGAGATTCAATGGTTCAATTACGTATAAATATGTTCCTAATGTGCTACAGAGAGGCTGTCGAGAGTTTGGGGGGCTGAGGAGAGCCAGAGAAGAAGAAATTCGAGTTTTCCCAAACTCGGTTTCTGCTGCTGCTGATGATGATGAATATGAAGAACACGAAGAACGGACCTGCATCAGCATTCGTTTTTCAACAGTGAAATTGACTAACATCCGTGGGTCGTTGGTGTGGGTCTTAGAGTCACTGCGTCAACAACACTTATACTGTGTCGTGGATTTTGGACGCTTTTTGTGGGTCGCACATTCACTGTTTTATTATTTCATCTCCATTTTCATCCTTGTAAACACCCTTTGAACAATAAATAAATATTTTGAGCGTGTTTTTGACATGACGAGTTAAACCCCAAGCACTGAGACGACGGAGGAGGCCGTGTTTCATCCATGTGGTAATTTAAATTAATTCTTTATTTAATTTTTGCACCAATTTTAATTGAATTAAGATTTTAATTAATTATTTGTGATTTTATTTGATGAAGCATGCTTAGTCTTAGGGATTATTGATGCGCCATGCTCATAAAATACAAGTAATATTTTATAGAATCTACTTTGGCAAAGAATAGAGTTAATACTTGTTTTGTTTTGAACTATAATCGCCTAGAATTAAATTTTGAACCACTTGAAAATGAAAGATGGCCGAATCTTTAGTCCCAGTTTCTCGAACCAGTGTTAATATTTTTTGTATATATTTTTATTTTTAAATCTTTACAACTCCGAGCAACGAACTTTTACTACCACTTTCAAAACTATAACAAAATGAAATACCCCCAAACTTATTATTTAACATTGTCCTCAATGTTCTAAAGATGAAATTAAAAGCATGAACAAGGAGAAACGGTTACTATTTGAAGCAAAAGAGTTAAGGAAGGATATTACTGTGTTGCATGAGATTGGGTTACCTCCCAAAAAGTGCTAAGTTTAAAGTCTTCAGCCAGACTTAGAAAAGGTTTAGTCAACTCGAACCGTATAACATTAGCCGGAATAACTGCGGGTCTTTAAAACCAAAAAGAGATGACAACAGGAAATTGCAGTGAACCAAGAAAATGAACAAGACTAGCGTGCCCTTACCTAGTTTCCTGATTAAGATATTTATATCTAGTTGTGGTTCAGGTTCAGGTTCTATGAAAGGTTCTAAATAAAATATTTTTCTTGGATGCATTTCCTCATAGATTGGATCTAAATTACTAGGTCCTAGAGTCTGGAAAAACTCAAATACGAACTTAGAATCACGAAGTAATAACCTAAATAATTGTGGATCCTCTAAGTCAATCAGATATGACTTACATAATTGACCACAATGAGAGTAGTGGTCATCCTTAAGCAAATGTGTCGATTCTAATTTCCTAAAGAATTTAGGTTTAGTCTCACAACTTAATATTCGACACATTTGAAATCTATATGTTCCCACATTTGGTAGAAAACTATTTGGTGGGAAAACAAAATCAATCTTGGTATTATTGCCTGGGTTAACCACATCAACCAGAGGATGGGTTTCTAACAGTTGAGACTCTTGTTGGATATCATTAGGTTCTGGAAAACGAGTACGAAGATAGTCTCGTAAGATGGGTGAGGCATTGATGTCAAGTCCCAAGTGAGGGATATTTTTAAGAGTTAAAGAACATGGAGAATGATAATCACCCCCAAACTTAGAGTTTTCGGCGTCTCTAGGTAGACTGGTCATAATCTCCCTAATTTCTAGGTCATCAGATTCCTGAAAGTGGGCGATTCATTTTTCTAAGTCAGGTTCATCCCCGCTAATCTCTACGAGTTCTTCTAAGACTATTGTTTCTAAATCGTTTGACTCGAAAACAGTACTCTCAAGATAAACTGGTTCCTCTAAACCATCATCGGTTTCGTAATCATCGTCTAAAATGGGGGTATTTCTACTCAAATCCTCGTCCTTTTGAATAGGTAAATAATTATTAAAATTATTTGGATTTGAACTAGAAATATCATTATAATCATCATCACCATCCTCCTCCTCATCATCATCACAATATAATTTTTGATATTCACGAATTCTCAAGATTTGTTCCCAACTACATGGTCTATGTTTATAATATTTCTCATAGATCATTAGAGGTGATTCCTCAATAAAAGTTGGAGTATCCATATATCGCTTCCCACGCATATATTCACCAAGAGTCATTTCCGAAGACGTCTCTTGATAACGAGAATTTCTAGACATATATTCTCGCAACGTCATCGCAGGTGGCGTCTCCTCAAAAGGATTCATCACCGAAGAAATATAAACTACAGAGGGATTCTATACAATCACAAACAAGGCCGACTCGACTCCACCAAATCAAACCTAAAGATTTCTAGCAAACAAAAAGCATGATGGCTCCACTTAGATTGTTTCTAGACCAGCTTCTATCTCCCGAAGGGGAATTCGTTACAGTTTGAGAAACCCCTCTAGATCAATTCGATCTAATGTGAGATGAAACTGAGGCAAGGGAAGCTCAATGGAGATTTGATACCCAAGGCCTCACCGGCGTTACAAGGCGGCTTGTTTCAACTCCCAGAAGTCACCATGAACTTTGAAGTTGCTTAAAAGGTAACCAATATCCTTCGAAATTTTTTCCTAACAAGCTCGATACCCTATAGGTCTCTTTCTAATCAGATTTTAAAGATTGAGTTCGCGTTAGGTTTTGTTTTCCTAAAACGGGCAAGAAGGGAACGGTGATGAAATCCGAACCCTTATCTTGTTTAGGCCAGGCCTTGCCCTTTACTAGGAAAATAAAGACAGTCTGGTTCATCCTCAAACAATTATCACCTTAAGGCATACAGTAACTCGCTTGCAGGGGATTCGCGAGTGTTTCGATTGGACTTACCTCCCGTACCAGAAGGGGGATGAACCGTTGTCATCGACTCGGGCCACGACTCCTATCCCGTGTACGAACCCGAGGGGCCGAGACGATATAGTAATCGTCGTCCTTCCCTGCACACAGTTTATATAATTTTTTTTTAATAATAATACCCTTCCGTAGGGTTAAAAAAAGAATAAAGTCCAATTGTCCAGAATAAAGTCCAAATAAAAAGTCCAAAAATTACAAAAATTATGAAAGATAAAGCCTATTTACAAATCCTAAAAAAAAAATTATGTCTTTTTTTCTTCTCTTTTAGCTTTTAGCTTTAAGCTTTTTGTTCCCAAGTCCTTAGTATTCCACTTCGAACCTGTAAATCAAAGACACAAAAAGAAACTTAAAAAGGAACAAATAATAGTAAAAAAAATAATAAAAACCTAAAAATTCTACCTAAACACAAATCCGCGTCGGCGGCGCCAAAATGATTAAAGATTTAATGGGGGTTGTAGTAATGAAGGTTCGAACTGTAAGACTTGTGAAGGTGAAGGATTTTTAGATTTATAAAAATTATATACAAAAATATTGAAAAATTGGTAGAGAGGTACTGGGACTAATGATTCGGCCAATCTTCATAACATAGGGCTCAATGATTTATTCTCAACAATAATCGCTCAAAACATATATGGACTCTTATTTTGCCAAAGTAGATTCTCAAAACATTGATTGTAAATGTTAAGCATGGAACATCAAATCACCTAAGCTAAGCGTGACCCATCTAATCAAATAACACCCAATTTAATCAAATCATATTTCAATTAATTTTTAATGCAAAAGTCTTAAAAAGAATTAATAAAATTACCCATGTATGAAGCTCGGCCTCCTCCGTCGTCCCAGTGTTGGGGTTTAACTCATCATAGTAAAAATTCTCTTAAAATAATTTATTATGGCTCAAAAATGGTTTACAAATGATGAGAATATGAGAAATACAATAAAACCAGAGAATTACGACCCTCAGTGACAAAATAAGACTGCTGCCGCTGTGTCGCAAACGCTGTGGAAAATAAGACTGCCTGACGTACGACCCACATGTGTGAGTCGTTATTACTGTAGAAAAACGACTGTTGTTGCAGGTCCGTTCTTCGTGTTCTTGGTGTTCTTCATCATCAGCAGCAGCAGCAACAGAGTTTCATCAACTCTTGATTTCTGCTTCTCTAGACCTCCTCTCGACCCCAAACTCTCGACAACCCTCTATGCTAACCCAAGAGTTATACTTATACACCTATGGACCAAGAATAACTTCTCATTAATCCAAAAAATCTTCCCATTACTCGGCAGTGAATGAAAATATTTCCGATATTTTTTTTCTTTAATTCTCTGATTTGTTACGGATTGTTCCCTGTTTTATCTCTTCTCACGCGTCATCCTTGATCTGTATGGATTGTTTCTAGCCAATAGAATCAACCCATGCACGTCTCTTCCATCCAAGAATTCCAAGAATAGAATATTTTTCCTATTTTAGAATATCTTCCCTGATTTGATAACCACCGGTTATCTAACCAATTTTGACCGAATCCAACACCCATACCAGCTCTATCTAGGCCCTAGGAACAAACCCGTTTAATTTGGGCCATTGAATCTCACTGGAACACCTTCAAATACTCAACCCTAGTCACGACACTTCAAGAACAATTTTTCCCGCCAATTTTTGGTTTTTGAATTTGGGAAGAAGATGTCCTCCCCCTAACCAGAACTGGGGTGCGAATAGCAGCTTCTTTGGGGGTGACCTGGGGGTGTCCCTTAGTAATTAGGTTACCCCTTATCCAAAAGCGAGAGTCCGAATAACACTTGTCCTCCGGGGGTGCCAAAATCAACTTTTCGAGCCGAATTTTCCAAAAATGTTTATTTCCTAAAAATACATAAAAACACAATATTAGTACAAAAATAGAGTTCCAACAATACGGACATTGAGGACAAATTAGACACAAAAATGTGTCTATCAAATACCCCCAAACTTATTATTTGCTAGTCCTCGAGCAAATCTAATCTAGAAAGTAAAATGACTACACTTAGCACGTGCAGCAAGCCGTTAAACCACTAGGTGGCCCTAGTGGCGGAGTGTTGTCTCCGGAGGGTTTACCAGAGGTGTACTCACAAAGCCTTTATACTCCATACCCTAGCTATCTACAACGAACCTTGTAAGGCACTAAAGAATCTCCTTGGTTGGCATACTTATTGACTACAAGAGGAAGTACCCTGATGTGAAATTCCAATTGATGAACACGAGTTTGCACTCAAGCATACTAAAATTCATATATAAGTGACAGAGATCTACTCAGATAGTTGCACTATGGACATCATATTCGGAGTCAAACTAATCACATGGAAATATTAAGAGATGAATATAGACAAACATAGATGGTTTTGATGTTTACTAAGTGAACGGCGTTTCCCATATCTGTCTGAAGGCCTCCGCCAAAATGAACCTATCCTAATGGATTGAGACACTAGTCTGACTAATATCAACACACTGGCATATACAAGGGTACCAGTGGTCGATAACCTAACTCTAGTTCAACACAACTGGCATATACAAGGGCACCAGTGGTCGACTTTATTGAATTTATTCCTTTTGGTCAAATGGTCTAGTCTCAATATTTTTTATTTTTTTTTATTTTTTCTCAACTTTTTGGTAACTACCATTTTTTTTTCTTCTTTTTTTTTTCTTCATGGTATCTCAATCACTCTAATTCACCCTAGCATTGGTAACAACTTGAATCGTGGGCCCCACCTATCACTTAGAGAAAAATAGTTTAAAAACAAAATGAAAATAGAAGTGAAAAGGACTCAACGAGATATGGTGCAACTATCATGTTATTTCTAACATCTGAGCTCTATGCTTTTATGAATAGACTCTATAGATGTTTCCATCTAATCAGATTGGTTCCTCAACTCCTACAACCAAGATGTTTCCATCCACTTAGATTAGTTAGTGCCATCCTGAATACGCATAAATTTCTAGGCTCTGGAGTTTATTATTGCAACTAAAAGATTTTCCCATACCCCCAAACTTAAATCTAACATTGTCCTCAATGTTTCCAATGATAAAATTAACAGCATGAACGAGGAGAAATTGTTACCACTTGAAGCAAAAAGAGTTAAGGAAAGATATTACCGTGTTGCATGAGCATGGGATACCTCCCAAGAAGTGCTAAGTTTAAAGTCTTCATCCAGACTTAGGAAAGGATTAGTCAACTCGAACCATAAAGTAACAGTCGAAATAACTGTGGGTCTTCAAAACGAAATAGAGTTGACCAAAGGAAACTACAATAACTCAAGAAAGTGAACAAGAATAACATGCCCTTATCTAGTTTCCTGATTAAGATATTTATATCTAATTGTGGTTCAGGTTCAGGTTCTATGAAAGTGTCTAAATAAAATATTTTCCTCGGATGCATTTCCTCATAGGTTGGATCCAAATTATTAGGTCCTAGAGTCTGGAAAAACTCAAATAAGAACTTAGAATCACAAAATAATAATAACCTAAATAACTGAGGATCCTCTAAGTCAATAAAGTTTGACTTACATAATTGACCACAATGAGAGTAGTGGTCATTCTTAAGCAAATATGTCGATTCTAATTTCCTAAGGCATTTAGGTTTAGTCTCACAACTTAACATTCGACACATTTGAAATCTATATGTTCCCACATTTGGAAGAAAACTATTTGGTGGGAAAACAAAATCAATATTGGTATTATTGTCTGGGTTAACCACATCAACCAGAGGATGGGTTTCTAACAGTTGAGACTCTTGTTGGATATCATTAGGTTCTGGAAAACGAGTATGAAGATAATCTTGTAAGATGGTTGAGGCATTGATGTCAAGTCCCAAGTGAGGGACCTTACTAAGAGTTAAAGCACATGGAGGATGATACTCACCCCCAAACTTAGAGTTTTCAGTGTCTCTAGATAGACTAGTCACAACTTCCCTAATTTGTAGGTCATCAGATTCTTGAAAATGGGAAATTGATTCTTCTAAGTTGTAATCTTGCGGTGCATCCTCACTCACCTCTACGAGTTCATTTAAGACTATTGTTTCTAAATCGTATGACTCTAAAACTATATTCTCAGGATAAACCGGTTCCTCTAAACCTTTCTTGGTTTCATAAACAAGACATACTACATCGTCTGAAACGGGGGTATCTCTAGTCAAATCCTCGTCCTTTTGAATAGGTGAATAATTTTTAAAATTATTAGGATCTGAACCAGAAATAATATAATCATTATAAGGCTCAACTGGGGTAACAAATTCCTGATCACTATTCCCACACATTTCCGATTCTTCATCAGCACTATCTTCATCATCATAATATATTTTTTGACATTTAATAATTCTCAATCTTTGTTTCCAACTACATGGTCTATGTTTATAATATTTCTCATAGATCGTTAGAGGTGATTCCTCAATAAAAGTTGGAGTATCCATATATCGCTGCCTACGCATATATTCACCAAGAGTCATTTCCGAAGACGTCTCTTGATAACGAGAATTTCTAGACATATATTCTCGCAACGTCATCTCAAGTGGCGTCTCCTCAAAAGGATTCATCACCGAAGAAATATAAACTACAGAGGGATTCTATACAATCACAAACAAGGCCGACTCGACTCCACCAAAGCAAACCTAAAGATTTCTAGCAAACAAAAAGCATGATGGCTCCACTTAGATTGTTTCTAGACCAGCTTCTATCTTTCGAAAGGGAATTCGTTGCAATTTGAGCAAACCCCTCTGGAATCAATCCGAGTCAAAGTAAGTTGAATTGAGGCGAGGGAAGCTCAGTGGAGCTTTGATACCCAATGCCTCACCGCTATCACAAGGCGGCGCAGTCACGCATTCAACTCACAGAAACCATCATGAACTTTGGAGTGTGCTTAAAGAGCAACCAATATTTTTCGAACGAGTTTCCTATTAAGCTCGTTACCCTATCGGTATCGTTCTATTCCAAATTTTAAGCTTGGGTTCGCGTTAGGTTTCGTTTTCCTAAGGCGGGCAAGAAGGGAACGGCGATGAAATCCGAACCCTTATCTTGTTTAGGCCAGGCCTTGCCCTTTACTAGGAAAATAAAGACAGTCTGGTTCGTCCTCAAACAATTATCACCTTAAGGCAGACAGTAACCCGCTTGCAGGAGATTCGCGGGTGTTTCGATTGGACTTACCTCCCGTTCCAGACGGGCGATGAACCGTTGTCGTCGACTCGGGCCACGACTCCTATGCCGTGTGCGAACCCGAGGGGCCGAGACGATATAGTAATCGTCGTCCTTCCCTGCACACAGTTTATATAATAATCTTTTTTTTTAATAATAATACCCTTCCGTAGGGTTAAAAAAAAAAGTCCAATTGTTTAAAGTCCAAAGTCCAAAATAAATAAATAAAAAATTACAGTTTTCCTCACACACTCTAAAAAAATTACAAATTAAAAATTAAATCCTAAAATTGTCCTTTTTTTCTTCTCTTTTCGCTTTTTGCTTTAAGATTTTTCCTCTCCAAGTCCTTAGTTTTCACTTTGAACCTGCAAAATAAAGACAAAAAGAAACGTAAAAAGGAACAAACAATTCTAAAAAAAAAAATAATAAACCTAAAAAAAATAAATCAATCTATATACAAGTCCGCGTCGGCGGCGCCACAACCAAATCCCTATAGCACTGGAGGACCAAGAGAAAACAACCTTCACATGTCCATTTGGTACTTTTGCTTACAGGCGTATGCCTTTTAGGTTGTGTAATGCACCCACAACATTCCAACGTTGCATGCTAAGTATCTTTTCAAACATGGTTGGGCGATTTCTCGAGGTCCTTATGGACGATTTTTCGGTTTTTGGATCCTCTTTCGATGAATGCTTGAACCACCTTACACTACTTCTAGAACGTTGTAAAGAAAAGAACTTAGTCCTTAATTGGGAAAAGTGTCATTTTATGGTTAAATATGGAATAGTGTCAGGACATGTGGTAACCTCTAAGGGAATAGAAGTTGATAAAGCCAAGGTTGAACTAATTTCAAAATTAAGACCACCTAAGAATATAACAGATGTTAGATCTTTCCTTGGCCATGCTGGATTTTATCGTCGTTTCATCAAAGACTTTAGTAAGATTGCTTTACTCCTATCGAACCTACTTGCTAAAGATACTACCTTTGTATTTGATGAAGTCTGTGTTACATCTTTTGAGAAGCTTAAATCATTGTTGACTTCTGCCCCTATTATCCAACCACCCGATTGGAACCTCCAATTTGAACTCATGTGTGATGCGTCGCCTCCAACAGTTCTTGAAGAGTTGACGGAGATGCGAAAGGAGATTCAACAAATAAAGGCTTTTGTCTATAAGACTCATGAGATTCAGAAGGCCCCGGCTCGACAGCATCAGCCGAGAAGGTTTATTGATATAAACTCCTACCTTGATGAACCTTATGTTCCAATGGTTGTTGACGACAAGGAGTTCGGGGACGATAAAGAATTATTCAAAGGTCTTACTGCCTAGTAAATCTTCTATTTTCTTGTTTTTATTAGAAGAATAACTAGAGTTTGGAATAGCCATTATTGTGATTACACATAGCTATGTCCAACGTTTTCATCTTCTTGTTTTTAGATTTATTGGTTTAAATTCTAAACTTGTTTGGAAGATGATTTTTGCAGTATTAATCTTTATGGTTTTATATTTTGCAAATTTTTTATGGGATATGTGTATTTACGTCCGTGAACTATAACTGTCCCATACGTTGTCAAAAGTAAAGTCTTTCGTATGTCGATATGCATGTATTGATAAAAGAATAAATAGACTTTTGAAAAATACAAAAGTTAAGCCTATTATGTCAATTATTGATGGAAGATAGGTTAAAATATTTTGTTTGGAAGGATTATGTCTATTGAATGTCGTTATGCGAATAGTGATGGAAAATAGAATGAATCCTTGTGTATTCCGCGGTTTTGATCTTCCCTGATCCATATTTTATGTATTATTGTGAGGCTACGTAAAGTGTCTTATGTTGAGCATAAAACAACCAAGTTGATTATTTTTATGATTAGCTATGTTGTTGTTCCGTGAGGTACTTTATGGCGAGCATATTCAACTAAATTAATCATCTTGTTTGGTTACTTAGTTTTTGCTCCGTAAGTTTTCTTATGTCGAGCATGACCAATTAAATTGATTACTTTTGTGATTAGTTTGGTTGTGTATTTCGATTAGATTAATTATGGGTTCTCTTGTGATTAATCTAATTGTATGTTTTTAAGTCTCCATAAGTTCACTTATGTTGAGCATTTGTCTATTAAATTAATCATGGGTTCTCTTGTGGTTAGTTTAATTGAATATTTTTGGATTCAAATTCATACTTGTATCTGATTTTTATGTCCAAAGAAATCCTTCTTTTCCTTCGAAATTAAGGTCGCTCTTGTTGTTCTTTCGGGAATGACATTTTATGGGGGAGAGTTCTTAATTGAACTTGTGTTTAATTGTCAAATCTGTGTGGGGAGTGCGGCTGTGGAATATTATAGGGGTTATCTTGCATCTTTACAAACTCCTTGATGAATGCATTTAGCTTCGGCTTTATGATTGCATATACATAAGATGATATATTTTTGCTTTCTTTTGGTCAAGAAATGTCTCTTTCGGAAATTTCATTAGGATCCCGTTCTTGTACTTTTGCCAATTTTATTGACAAAAGGGGGCAGAATTAATATGTAGTTCACACTAGAAATACATATGGTTTTCGGATCATTATGTAAGGGGGAGTGGTTTCCATGTGAGATGGAGTATTGACTAGGGGGAGTGATACATATCACCATAGTATTGTTGTTGAAGTTGTGATACAATTGAACTTTGACGCTGTGTAATGATACTATGACACTGTATAACAATGATTGAGAACTCTTGTTTTCTTTTTCTTATAGCTATGGATTTTCAACAATGATGATGCTGACCTAACAACCTTTGGGATTATTGGAGTACTTGGAAGTGACGAAGATTTCAAGTAATGTTGAAGATTAGGCGTATGGAATAGGAGCTACAAAAGTTAATTTATTTATTTTTTGTATTCCATATGTATTGATAGTTTTGTCTCTGAAATTGACAAAGGGGGAGATTGTTAGAGCATTGCTCGGTCGAACTCGCATGCGTTGCTATCTGAAGCATGTTTGTCAATGTTAGTGATTAAAACTATAAGTCTTGATTTCTAGTATACTATAGCTAAGGTCTCGGACTAGGATAGAAAGTGTAGTTGAGCTCAAGAACTCCATGACAATCATCATACAAGACGAAGGACTACTCAAGGAACCGGTGGAGACTTGAACTTATCTATCACTCAAAAGTCTATTTATCTCCTATCTTGAGACAAAAGTCGTTTTGTTATATAGACTTAGATTATACACATTTGCTATTTCGAGACGAGTTTATCTCGCCTATTTATTTCTCGAAATATTTGTTGGTAAGCTTTCGCTTTAACCAAGTTCATCTTTACCTAGTGACGAAAGTCATGACAAATTTCAATCACTTTGGAAATTGCTTACTTTGACGAAAAATAGTTTGTGAATAACAACTATAGGATATCAACATCCTCTAAGAATGTTCCAATGATTGAAATGAGAGTTTAGATTATATAACCATTGGAGGATATAAGCATTATTGTGGAAACACATATATGTATAAGTCCTTATTCCTTGAACCGAAGTTTGCGAACTTTGTTGATCAAGAGAACCGGCATGGTGGCGCGAGCCAAATCCGCGAACTCAGTCCGCGAACTGGCGGAAGTTCTCGCCTCGAGAATTTCTGCTGGAGTTTGTGAACTCCGTCCGGGAACTTAAGTCCGCGAACCCAGTCCGCGAACTTGAGTAGGTTATATCTAAATACGATGTTTGTGAACTTATTCTTATATAAACTAAGGAATGAAAATGCAAACCGTGGCTATATAGTTCATGAACCGATTCGAGTGAATCAACTCGTTTTTACTTCGATTGTATCTTGTGTAGTTACATAAGATTTCCTTACAATTGAAAAACTCTCTAACTAGTTCATTTGAGTCACTTGAACTAAATATGGTGAAGAAGAATATGGTTGATATGAAAGTGATCATATGGCTAACCATTTGGTTGACTATTATTGAACCAACAAATGTACCAGTTTAGGTACGGTTACACAAGCCTAAAAACGTGCATTTCATTTGTGTGTAACAAGCTAGTTTTCGATCTAACGGTTGAAAGATATTAGCTTGACTCTAAATCAGGTTTTCATCTAACGGTGAATACTGAATGCTTTGTTACTAAGCTAACATTGATTGCAAACCCTGATTTGAAATAATATATAAGGGAGAACTCTAGCAACTGGGAAACCTAATCCCCACACCTTCTGTGTGATACTAGTTGTGATAAGATAGAGTCGATTCTCCTTTAACCTTTGATTTCTTCTTCTAAACCAGGTTAACGACTTAAAGACTTCATTAGGATTGTGAAGCCAGATCGATACTACTTTCTCGTAGTTGTGTGATCTGATCTTGGTGTTTCTATCGTACGAGTAAAATTGTAATAATTGTCTTGAGATTGATATCTCTGATAGGCAAGATATAAAAGAAATCACAAACACTTCGTCTCATCGTTTGTGATTCAACAATATCTTTTTTCGCTGCGTCGATTAGGATTATTGTGAGGTCATTGATAATACTAGGCTGTTCTTCGGGAATATAAGTCTGGTTTATCAATTGGTTCCTGTTCACCTTGATTTATCAAAAGACGAAACAAAACTCGTAGGTATATTCGTGGGAAACAGATTTATCTATTAGCGTAGACTTTTTTGTGTGATACAAATTTGTTTATTAAAGTCTTCGATTTTGGGTCGTAGCAACTCTTGGTTGTGGGTGAGATCAACTAAGGAAATCAAGTATGTAGTATCCTGCTGGGATCAAATACGTTGGAGCATAACTGTACCTTGGATCAGTGTGAGATTGATTGGGGTTCAACTACAGTCCAGACCGAAGTTAATTTGGAGTAGGCTAGTGTCTGTAGCTGCTTAATAAAGTGTATGTTCAATCTGGACTAGGTCCCGGGGTTTTTTTGCATTTGCGGTTTTCTCGTTAATCAAATTCTGGTGTATGTGTTATTTCTTTTCCACATTATATTTTGTTATATAATTGAAATATCACAGGTTGTGCGTTGTTCAACCAATTAGAATGTCCGACCTTTTGGTTGTTGATTTAAATTGATTGACACTTGGATATTGGTCTTTGGTACCATCCAAGTTATCTTTCTAGTATTTGATAAAGACTCGCAAATTTCTATTTGCTTGAGTATATATCAAACATAAAGATTGAGATATAAACTCTTTGATATATTTTTTATCTAGATTGAGTCTGACTGTTTAGTTGATTCTCTAGAAAGTATATTCGAGTTTGTCCATACAGATTGCTAAGCGAAATATTGGGTGTGGTTGTTGTACCCCACTTTTTCAGAACTGTTGGTGTTGGTATTCACGACTGCATGGGCTGCTGGATTTGCAGTTGTTGGAGTTTTAATGTACAGGTGAAATGAAAATGGAGTTGGGATACTGAAGGTGGTTTGTTGAACTAAGATTACAGTTGTGGATGGGTTTGCAGTAATGAATGTGAACTGAACTTGGTAGTGATATTGTAATGGTGGTGATGTAGTATGCAAAAAAGAAGACTGAAATGGATTATGCTGAATTGTAGGAATGAATTTAGAGATGTTCTTGTTGAAATGGAACTGATAGTGGAAAGAAAGAGTTGAGTTGTAGTGTGGACATAAGGGTTATGGCTGAAGTAAGACTATGAAGTATAGATTGTAAGAGCAATTACAGGTGTGTATGTGTGTGGAATGAGCTGGTACTTGAATCTGTTGGCAGAGAGGCAATGATTTAGGGTTTGAAAGGAGTGTGTGTTTAACCAAATATTGTAGACATGGAGTTGTTGCCATCATGTAGATCATTGTTATAGCAGAATGATGAAATAATGTGGAGTAGCTACTGCTTTTGCAGGCAGTCTAAGCTTATAGTTGTAGTTCAATTATGAAGTTTAGCTGAATTTAATTTGAAAATGTGTTATGAAGTTGTTTTGGATGAATGATATGTGTAGTGGTATTGTAGAGTTATGTTGCACAATGATTGTGCACTTGTAATCTTTGGCCTGAGCAATGGCTCTGGCCTGTGCAAGGGTTTAGGCCTTGTGTCTTTCAACCTAGTCAACTGACTTAGTCATTCTGCCTGAGTCAATCATGTGCTGACTCAGTGATCCTTATTTGACTCGACCTTTGACTCACATTGACTATTATTTGACCATGTTGACCGTTAATGACTGTCAGATGACTCCGTGGGACCAAACCTTTTGTTAACGGGCCGGTTTTGTAGGATCAGAATCTCGCAGCAATAATGCCTCAGCGAAATTATCAACAACACAACACAACAGTGTCGCAGAACAATTTCAGAAATGACATAATAAACGACGTCAGCTAAATCATGAGAAAAATGTGATAGTCCTGCGAAAATTAGAGAGTTTGCGAGATTAACATTTGTAAGGTTGCGAGAATGTCGCAAACCATATCCGAAAATAAAGGACAGATTAGCTGTCATCCACTATGTAATTCCCTATAAATAGTCGTTCAATTGTAAAGGAAGGGGAGAGCTCTTTTCTGATTGAGAAACAAGTAAATTGGAGAGAGAAAATCTAGAGCAGTGGTTATTCTTGATTCCTTTATCTTTTCTTGTAAGATTGTTCAAAGATTGATCAATAAAATTAAGATTGTTAATCTAAAATGAGTTGAATGTTAATGAAATCTTGTGAGGGGTGTAGTGTAGGATTTCCTGCAACTACATAATGGCGCTAGAAACAGGGAGGTTGAAGATTGAAAGTTGAAGATTGTTGTTGAGATTGTTCAAATCCAGAAAGTGATTAAAAAAATCAGTGAACCAGTTAAAAGAAAAATGATTAGAGTCAATGAAGATGACAAAAGATTGGAGTGTAACATGATAACAAAAACAATGGTTAATGAATTCCATGAAAACATCAAAGGAAGGATACATAAACGAGATTTTGAAGGAAGGAAGGTTATGGCGGTAGAAAATACATCACCCTTGAAAGATTGAGAAAAGAAAAAAATCACATTCATGGCGGCAGAAATACCAAAAGAAAATTTGAACCACACATCTCCATTGGTTATTACAGTGCCTATTACGCGAAAAGAGAAGGGGACAACAACAAAATCCACGGAAGAATGGACATTGAACAGAACTTTAGTCGATACAGGAAGTTCACTGGATATATTATTTTATCATGCGTTCAGGGGAATGGGATTTAAAGATGAAGAAATGTCCAGTTCAACATATCTTGTTCATGGCTTTGTAAAATCCACAACAAAACCTAAAGGAGAAATAGTGGTACGAATTCCACTAGGAGAGATCGAAACACACGTGACACTATGCGTGGTGGATATGGAATCGCCTTATAATATGAAGAGGCAACTACATCTTATATGAATGAAGATATGAAATATTACATAATATGTTGCTATGAAGACCATGGATACATGCGATAAAAGTTGTAGTATCAACGTTGCATCAGTGTATTAAATTCCCTACACCAAATGGAATAGTTGAAATCAGAGGAGATGTTGACAATGCGAAATTATGTCATCAAATTGAAGTAAAGCATTATGAAGGACGAGCAAAAAAGAAACAATTTCGCAGAAAGTTGGCAAAGGAGGCAAAGAAAGAAGAAGAATTTAGAATGTACACGATAAGAGCAAAAGAAGGCAGGGGAATACCCAACGAAATTTCGGAAGAAGGAGAAGGACCTGTGAAAACAATAAAAGAACCAACACCAATGGGAGAACCCAAGTCCAGTTACACTTCCGCAGAACCAACAAAAGAAGTAAACGTTGGGACTATAGAAAAACCTCTAATATTGAGAATTGGAACCAAGATGGATGTAGAAGAAGAAGAAAGAAATGTTAACCTTTTGCGAGAATATAAAGACATTTTCGCAGGGAGTATGGACGAGATACCGGGAATAGATCCATCAATTGCATGTCACAAGATGGAGATTAACAAGAATGTGAGACCATTTAAACAAAGAATAAGAAAAATCGCAACAGCCTACCATTCCCTAGTAGAATAAGAACTACAGAAAATGCTTGATGCAGGAATTATAAGATAAGCTAAATACCCAGAGTGGATAGCGAACATGGTCATTGTTCCAAAGAAAAACAAAAGAATAAGGATTTGCATAGATTTCACTGATTTAAACAAAGCCTGCCCTAAAGATAGTTTTCTGTTACCAGATATTCCTCAAATGGTGGAATTAGCAGCGGGAAATGATAGGGTATCGTCTTTATATGGGTACAAAGGATATAACCAGATTCCTCTCGCTGAAGAAGATCAAGAGCATACTGCTTTTTTCGCCCCTAGAGGTTTATATTGTTACACGAAAATGCCATTTGGTTTGCGAAATGCCGGAGCAACATACCAAAGAATGGTAGAGAAGGTGTTCGTGAAATGGATACACGAAACATTAGAAGTATACGTGGACGACTTGCTAGTAAAGAGTAAAGAAGCCAAAGACCATGTACAGGACCTGAGGAAGATTTTTGAACAAATGTGGCAGTATGACATTAAACTGAATCCTGAGAAGTGTACCATTGGAGTTGAATCGGGAAAAATTTTAGGCTACATTGTATCAAAGGAAGGAATACAGGTTGATCCAGAAAAAGTGCAAGCAGTTCGTGACATGCCAACACCAACAACAATAAAAGATGTACAGAAGTTGAATGGACTTTTAGCTTCGCTGGGGAGATTAATTTCGCGATAATCAGACAAATGCAAGTATTTTTTCGATATACTCAAGAAGGGTGCGAAATTCAAATGGACTGATGAATGCGAAAAAGCTTTTCAAGGGATCAAAGAACATCTTATGAATACATCTATTTTACAAAAAGCAAAATTAGGACAAAAATTATTAATCTATCTTGCGACGACGTCGCATGCATTAAGTGCCGAGTTATTGCGAATAGATGCAGGAGTGGATAAACCCATCTATTACATTAGCAAAAAATTTAATACTGCCGAGAAGAATTACTCAAAGATTGAGAAGCTAATCTTAGCATTAGTTTATGCATCATTTAAGCTCCGCATATATTTTCAAGCGCACAAAATAAAGGTATTAACAAAGGTACCAATTGAATCAGTGATGAAGAATTCAAAAAGATCAGGAAGAGTGGAGAGATGGAATGCACAAGTAGGCCACTTTGATATTAAATATGAAATTTTGTCTTCACCAAAATCACAAGTTGTTGCAGATTTCTTGGCAGAATTTCCTTTAGAAGAAGATGAAGCGGTAGAAGAAATGATGGATATAAAAGAAGAACACGGAGATCCAAAAGACTTATTAACAGAACCAAATAGATGGGAGATATTGGTAGATGGATCATCAAATGTAGAAGTCAATGGAGTTGGAATTGATTTAATTTCTCCAGAAGGAGCGAAGATGGCTTTTTCATTCAGATTGGAATTCGCATCCACTAATAACGAAACGGAATATGAAGCTGTGGTACATGCCTTAAAGTTCACAATACATATGAAACTAGAAAATGCCAAGATCACTAGTGATTCGCAGCTAGTCATTCACCAAATAAAAGGAGAGTACACTACAAATGAACCATCCTTGAAGAAATACAAGAAGCTTGTTGAAGAATTGTCAGCGAAAATCCCAAAGATAAAATGGAGGCACATTTCAAGGAAGGATAACAGACTCGCAGACGCTTTTACTTCCATCTCAAGCAAGATGACAAATCCAACTGCGAGATGCATAAAAATACAGATGCTTCTGTCACCATCAATCAATAAAGAAGAAGAAGAAGTGAACGTAATGATGATAGAAGGTGGAGAAGAAGAACAAACGAACAATATCGCAGATTGGAGAATAGAACTTCATGCATATTTGGCGAAAGTAGAAACACCAGGAAATAGATTGGAAGCACACAAGTTAAAAATCCGCGCAACAAATTATGAATTAAGAGATGGGAAGCTATACCTAAAATCCTTTAATGGACCATCACTCAAATGCTTGACACGAGAAGAAGTAGCAAAAGTACTAAAAATGTTACATAGTGGGGACGCTGGCAATCATAGCGGGGGACGATCTTTGGCACATAGAGCAAAAATGCAAGGCTATTATTGGCCATACATGCACGAAGATGCAAAACAGATATCAAGACGTTTCGAAGATTGTCAGAGGCATGGAAAGAAAATACATGCACCTGGAGCACCATTGTGATCTTGAACCAGTGTGTGGCCTTTTGGAAAGTGGGGCTTAGATATTGTGGGGCCATTTTTACCAGGATCTGGACAAAGAAGATACTTAATAGTCACAACAGATTATTTCACAAAATGGACAAAAGTGAAGGCAGTACAACATATTCGCGACAAAGATATCTTTATATTCATATTCGAAAATATCATTTGCAGATTCGGAATTCCTGCGCAGTTGGTATCTGATAATGGGAAACAGTTTGAAGGACAAAACATAGAAATTTTACTTAATGCATTTAAGATAAAATGTGGAAAGTCTACTCCTTTGTATCCACAAGCTAATGGGCAGGCAGAGGCAACAAACAAAACAATTGCAAATATATTAAAAAAAGAAATTAGAAGGACGTCATAGAGCATGGTGCGAACAAGTACATAATGCAGTATGGGCTTATAATACAACTAGAAGAGAAGTTACTGGAATGTCACCTTTTTGTTTAACATACGGAGTTGAAGCGGTGTTACCAACAGAAGTTGTTATTCCGACAACAAAAAGAGAAGCTTGGGAGAAAAATCTTAGTGCGGGTTTGATCTTAAGCAAACTTGATGAATTAGAAGAAAAAAGAGAAAGATCTTTACAACATATGGAGAATTATCAGCGAAGATTAGCCCGAGAATATAATAAACGTGTCAATGTACGCGAATTCCAACCAGGATATTTAGTTCTGCGAGAGACACCAATATATCAGCGAGAAAATGGTGTAAAGTTAGCGAAAAAATGGGATGGACCTTACATCATTAAGGAAATAGTCGGAACAGGAGCTTATAAATTAATGGATCCAGAAGGTAGAGATGTTGGTCATAGACTTGACAGACCATGGAACAGATTGTACTTAAAAAGATATTATCCGTAAGAAGCTTTGAGAAGTTATGGATTCTGAAAGAATAGTTGCGAGATTATTCATATCAAAACAAGATCATGATGTGCGAAACTTTCGCAGAGATAATCATAGAACAATGACATAAAAGAAAGGGGCGAACCTTTATAGCGTACACCCTAGTTCGCGAATAAAATTTTGCAAGAGGCAAATATAATACCTAAAGTACATCATATAAGGGGGTACCTGTTGCATGGCTCAGGGAAAGGCTACACCGCCACCGGAACCTGAGTCATGGAGATTTGGGGTCAATAAAGCCCATCCGGGAGAGGCACCTTGGATTCTCAGCTTAAGCATATGACTTAGGTTGGGCGACTAAGGTAATAAGGACTCTCCCAAGGAGTGCAGAATCTGATCAAGGCGCCGAGGTACACGGTTGAGTCAAGAGTGCCAGGGGCGTCTGGAGCGTACCTTGCCATTCTTGACAAGTCTTGGCTTATACTGCACTCGGCCCGAAGAAAACCCCACTTAGGGTGCAGTCTCGTAACCATAAACCCTATAGGTAAAAGGGATAAGAGGCTGCGAAAACAACTGGTTGTTGTTAAGACTGGATGGGAGGAGCTAACCTTGTATGGTAGAAGTACGCCTCCTTGAAGGGGCAACCAGGGGGAGATAAGGGCGGCACCCTCCATTAGGGAGCTGATAAGTGTCTTAAGACGCAAATGTCATGAGGCTTTTTACTCGCAAGGGTATTAAGGCTTGTCATATTTGTGCAACAATCCTGAAGAGGCAATAACTAGAGAAAAAGATAAGACGAGATCAATGGGTTTTCGCATGAAAGTGCGAAGACGTCCTGCGATTTCGTCGCAAGACGGCAATGTAATGGGGCTTTATTTTCGCAAGAATATTTAGGCCTATCATATTGTCGCAACATTCCTGAAGAGGCAATAATACAAAAGAAAAGTTAAGGCAAGATCAATGGGTTTTTGCATGAAAGTGCAAGGACGTCCTGCGATTTTGTCGCAATGACAAGAGGTGGCATAATAAGACCTTTAATTAGGAAGGCAAAATAAGACCACATGACAAAACAAAATATTTATAAGTATTCATAACATCATTTCTCGCAAGAAATAATGAGAGGCAAGTATGGGAATCAGTAAACAAGAGGCATTATCTTTCTCGCCAGCAAAATACTAAAAGAGAAAATTAATTCCAAAGTTGGTTGAAGAATATTATTCGCAAGAAATAATAAAGATGAAACAATTCAAGAAGATAGAACTAGATAAGAAGCTCATGCTTCAGTATTAATTCCAGTAGAAGGAGATAATGGACGCTCTTCGCCAATGTTCTCATTATCGCCAACCTCTTCTTCATTTCGATTCTGATCTTCACCAACAATAATTCCTTTGAGAGGGACTTTTTTTCGCCGCCACCTTGATTATCGCCAGCAATTACTTCTTTAGAAGAGATTTTTTTTCGTTTTCATCTTGATTAGCACCAGCAGTTGCTTCCTTAGAAGGGATCTCTTCTCCATCTTCCAAAAGACTATTCTCTCCACCACTTTCATAATCATAATCACTGTCAGCAGGACGAGGAATTTCATCATCATCTACTTCCAAAGGTTCGATTGATGTAGGAGGAAGAGATTTGGACAATAAAATATCATTTACAAGGACTTCAGCCCGGAGATGAACTTGACGAAGAAGTGCTCTCTGATGATTCCTATCTTGAATATCCTTAAAGTAAGCAAGATAATCAAGTCTTCTTTCTGCTCGGTCGCGAGAACCAGTAAGGACAAGAGACGAGTGCATTTTCTTTGCGAATTTTGGCATATTTAGCCTCAAAACAGAAATGGAGGAATGAAGATTTTTCTCAGACTCTGCGAAAAGTAGAATACAAAATTTCAGTAAGATGAAGAACTCAAAAAGATATGACAGAAAAGATAGTTAAGGCAGTCAAACTATTATGACTACCTTCCTTTTGCGAAATAAGGTGTTGAATCAAGGTCAGACAACTTTCTCCCAACGGTCCATCGCATCATCAAATTTATCTCCAACTAAACCTTTAAGTCGAGACTGAAGATTTTTCTTTTAGAAATAGAAAGGCATTTTTCTTCGCAAAGAAGAATAAGATTCTTCTAATTTGGAATATTGTTCTTTAGTTGATTTGCCTTTAAACTTAAAGCTATTCTACTTGAATGAGTGTATCTCAGCGATAGATGACTCTGTTACTTCTTTAAGTTCATTTCTCAAAGAGCGAAGAGATTGTTCTTGGTCATCACATACTTTCTGAAGGATGCTAAGTTGTTGCGAAGATATCGCCATCTTATTTAAACAAATTCGCTTCTCTTGAGATAGAGTTTTATTCTCATCTGATAAAGATTCCATCCCTAGATTAGCTTTAGTTAAAGAATAAGAGAGGCGAGATATTCATTATTAATAAATCTTGCCTCCGAACTAATTGGGTATTTTCATTGGTAAGATTATTTATATGATCAACGAGTATGAATAGAGGTTATCTAATTGGTTATATTGATCCATCAAAATCTCTTTATCAACACGGGCTTCTTCAACCGCAGATTCAAATTGATATCTTCCATTATTCGGTTAAGGAACATGCGAAAGAGGGATTTCAAGGAATTAAAAAGGGAAAGGATAAAATCATTAGAAAGGCAAATTGAAGACAGATAAGGAAATCATACCTCTCAGTTCATCATTCTTCTTGCGAAGATTGTCGCGATCCAGCGAAACATTCTGGAGCTTTTGATTTTCGAGACGAAGAGCATTACACTCTTTTTCCAAAGCTGTTTGCGAAGCAGCTCTGTCAGAGCCAAAATACTTACTCAGAATTTCGCAAATACCAGACTTGACAGGATCAATGGGAGACTTCTTGCCATCATCCAGGACCTCAGACAAAACTTTGAAAGCAATATCTATTCCTTCCACGGTTTCTTTCGAAAAAGGAAGAGGCTCAGGTAGAGAACTGGCAATGATAGAAGGTTGAGAAACATTATCAATAGGAGGATAAGAAGTTTCATTCACAGAAGGATTAATAAGGGGGGTTTCAATCATTGAAAGGTCAGTTGAAGAAATGAAATCTGAGGCATCCTTTTCGCGAATTGGAGATAATGGTTTAACTTGCGAAGATGTCGCAGGAGATTTAGAAAAGATAAGTAAGTGGAATGGAACAAAGGTTTCAACGGTTTTAAGGTGGCGAGATTTCTTGAGAGGTTTGTTGGCATCCTTATCACCCTGCGAATTACAATCCAGATAAGAAACAGAGGCAACAATATTGTTATTAGAAAAGAATAATGTTTCTTAGTACCTTCTGATTCGCAGACTTTCTTTTGTTTACAACAATCTTATGCTGCGATTTGGGAATATTAGGGTTCTGAACCGTAAATTTGGTGTTAGAGGCGTTTTTCCTGAAATAACAAAAGTATGGGAATCACATAAACAACATCATAGTAAGCAAGATCAATTTCAGCAAAACCCATAAGAAAGAAAAAAGAAAACTAACCTCGATGAATCCATGGAAAACACCAGCAGGAAGATTAATTCGTAAATATTAAAAAGGAAGAAAGTTACGAACAGTGAAGACCTAGAGAGGGAAAAGTATGGAGATGAAGAAGAAATTAAAAAGATTAAAAGAAGAATAAAGAAGAAAAAGTTGCAATGGCAGAATTTATGGAAGAACAATAGAGTTGCAGAGATGAGAGAATAAAAAGAGAAGAGAAAGTAAAAGGAAAATGGAAAGAAGAGTAAGAAGAATATATAGAGAAGATTTTATATACTCGAAGAAATAAACACCATTAATACGAAAAGATGTGAGCGGTTGAAAAGCAGCGGTTACAGAAGACGTGTCAAGAAATAGATGGAAGAAAGGATACGTGTGATAAATGCAGAATATGAAGAT
Organism: Papaver somniferum; assembly: GCF_003573695.1. Lineage (NCBI taxonomy): Eukaryota > Viridiplantae > Streptophyta > Magnoliopsida > Ranunculales > Papaveraceae > Papaver > Papaver somniferum. The sequence continues at coordinate 3,964,043 of NW_020624376.1, read as the reverse complement.
ATGGACATCTGCGGCATTTCTCACATCGTTCTCTACTTCGCAGAGAAGATATGAGAAGAGTCAAGATGTAGGATCAGAATCTTGCAGCAATAATGCCTCAGCGAAATTATCAACAACACAAAACAACAGTGTCGCAGAAAAATTTCAGAAATGATATAATAAACGACGTCAGCTAAATCATGAGAAAAATGTGATGGTCCTGCGAAAATCAAAGAGTTTGCGAGATTAACATTTGTAAGGTTGCGAGAATGTCGCAAACCATATCCGAAAATAAAGGACAGATTAGATGTCATCCACTATGTAATTCCCTATAAATAGTCGTTCAATTGTAAAGGAAGGGGAGAGATCTTTTCTGATTGAGAAGCAAGTAAATAGGAGAGAAAAAATCTAGAGAAGTGGTTATTCTTGATTCCTTTATCTTTTCTTGTAAGATTGTTCAAAGATTGATCAATAAAACTAAGATTGTTAATCTAAAATGAGTTGAATGCTAATGAAATCTTATGAGGGGTGTAGTGTAGGATTTCCTGCAACTACAGGTTTGATGGGTCGGGTCGGAGTAAGCCGCGGGTCATGGGCTTGGGCTTTGGACAGTTTTCATAGTTTGATGAATTGGACCACTTATGGTCCGAATTAGCCTTTGGTTCCTTCTACAAGTTGTAGATATTCATGAGACCTATTGAATGAACTATAAATACGATCCAATTGAATTAGTGAACCTTAGTTATGCTAAAGATAAAGAATGGAAAGGTGTAAATCCATAAATGGGCTTAGAACCATTAGATAGTTCACTTATCCTATAACTAGAGAATTGTATGAGATTATGATCCGAGCCTTGTGTGAGCCTTTTGGCTTATCTCTTAGAGTGTTTGTGTGATTAACAATTAGTCTTTATTAACAACGATCGATCCAAAGGATGAACCAGTGGATTGAAGATCTCGAGGTAGGGGAGGCTTGTCATCAAAACAGGTAGGAACTCTGTAAACTTTTTGTAAGCATTAAGCTTTCTTTATCTGCGAGCATGATGAATCCTTACTATCGATGTGCATCATTGCGTGTTCTTTGATGTACTACTCATGTATCTTTGAGTATGACGTATATGTTGTATATGTATGCACGATGTTTGCTTCGATGTATTGTTTGTGATATGCATTGTGAGATTTCCCTGCGAGGAGTGTATGTGTTTCCCCATGGCTCTTAGCTAAGTTAAGTAAGGAGGTAAATCATTCGTCGACAATATTACCTAGTAGGGTGGAAATTCATCCGTTTTAATAGTATTATAACTATTTCATAGTAGGGTGGTAATTCATTCGTTTTAGTAGTATTGCTTATTAATATAGTAGGGTGGTAACTCATCCGTTTGAATATTACCTAGTAGGGCGGTAATTCAACCGTTATGATATTATATATACTATTCTATTTGAGGGAAATCACTCGTGTGCATATTATACTTGTTTGACTAAGTTTCTGATCTTGATGGTAATATTCTGAATCATGGTTTGTATGGGCACTATGTGTGGATGGTGTTATTATTATTGGTTAGGGTTGTTCTCTCGTCATCTTGTCCAATGAGTTTGGCGAGGTTAGGATAACACTTTTTTCTTGTTGCATGAAATGTTGAATGCTTAGATTCATTACTCTTTTTTTTAATTTATGTTCTTTGAACTATGAATCGTGTTAGTGATTACTTGGAAGTTATATGTTTCTTTGGGCACCCTTTGGGACGATGTGATAACTTGTTCCCACTTCAGTTTCAGTAATCAGAAGGAATGAAGCGTGCGAAGATATCCGTTTTCATAGCTTAGTGCTCTCCCGAGTATAGTGTTGTCGTGTATCTGTATTATATATATTCTTTCTTTATTTTGTAAAAAAACACATTTATATATTTATATAACATGAGAGACTTCCAAACATACTGTATCAGAGAGTTTGGGTTTGTTTGTTAGCACTTTATGCGAAGATGGTTCTTAGGATTGATAATATGAATTGATGCTTCAATTAGGTTGTAATCCTATAGCTGAGCAGTTTTAGGAGTTGTGGCGTCACAGTAAAAGCCTTCACAAAGTAAGCCCATACATGTGCAGCATATGAGCAATGAAGGAAAATATGATCTGCCACTTCCTCTTCTTGTTGACAGAAAAGACATAATTTGTTTTGAACATTAACACCTCTGTGGCTCAGCATAGTGAGAGTTGGTAAAGAATTGTGAAAGTTTGCCCATAACATGAAGCTAACTTTAGCAGGAATGTCCTTCCTCCAAACAAACTTCTCAAAGTTACACACATTATTATCCTCTACCTTCCTGTTGTAGCATTCTCGCACTGAAAACTCACCTTCAAAAGAGATCTCATCTTCTTCTTCAGAGAACACAGGTACAGGGCCTGATTCATTGCACAAACTGTCCCACTCCATTTGCTCTTCTACACTTAGTCTCCTTCTAAAACAACATTGCAATCTTCCATTAATCACCATATCAGCAATACTGGCATTCTTTTGAGAAACAACTCTATAAATAGCTGGGAATCTATCTTTCAGTGGACCATTTGTAGTCCACTTGTCCATCCAGAATCTAATGGGTTTTTCATTCCTCATTTGAAAAGACACAGCTGAATCCATGAAAGTAGTTGATTTCAAAATATTCTTCCAATGCCCTCTGCCTTGTGGTTTTGCATCATCACTTGGCATGAAACAAACACTGTTGTTTTTGAACTTTTGTTGCACAATCCTTCTCCATAAAGCCTTCTTCTCTTAGCGTATCTCCAAACCCACTTAGTCTTCAGTGCCTTGTTATTTAGTCTTAGACTTTTAACACCCAATCCTCCAAAATTTCTTGATTTACAAATCTTAGGCCAACCAACCCAAATCATCTTCCTTTGACCCTCATTTGAGTTCCACAAAATATTTCTCATCAACTGAGTAAGCTTCAGCTAGGAAAATATATATGTATAAGTTCCTAATTGCCCATTGTGATCGACGCACAAAAGTTCTATATCGAATTCCTACGTGTATAATGAATACCATCAAGTGATTTGAAGATTCCCACTTTCTCACACTGTAGGTAAAGGTTCGAAATCTGTAATTGGATATAGTTTAGGGATCACTGTTCTATTTATCAAGAAAAAAAAATCCTATATATAATATTTATGATTTGAAGATAACTTTTAGTCTTTACCTTGGTATTGAAAATCGTTCTATTCACGATTTTAATACATAACTGATACTAATCGCACATACGAATCATTTTGACCATGAATCGTGTATTCAACCTTATTTGACTACGATTTTTGATTAGATTCTTAAGTCAAAAAAGAAATTTCAAAAATGAGAATGTGGAGGTTCGAACACATGACCTGACCTCATGAGTCATTAAGAGTACCACTTTGCTCTTTATATATATATATATATATATTTAACGAACTTTATCAGTATATATTAAGATCAAAGACCAAAACTTCCAAAGGCACATTGTTTTTGCTAGGTACTCCACATAGTTATACAATTTAATAATTAACGCCATGAATCTTCAATTCATGATTTTACATACGATTCGATTTGGAAATTTCAAAAAACGGTTCACGATTTAAAAACCTTGGTCTTTGCCCCTACGGATTCTCGCACAAGTCTTAGATGCTTATTTCTATTAAATTAGTTCTCTAAGTCTTGCATGTCTTTTGTTTCAGAAAAGAATTTAGGACATGTTTTTATGTGTGTTCATGCAATGTGTTTAATTTGGCACATTTGTTTTATGCTAGCTAATAAAATGAATTTACCGTGTTGAAATTAGCAAGTAACAATTATATATGCAACACAACGACCATTAAAAAGTTGGTAAATTTACCGATGACTTTTTTATAGGTTTCTTCAAAAAGAAAAATGTCGACAGAGAAGTACTATCTCGTAAATTTGGAGGAAATCAAGAAAGTTTATGATTAAAATGTTGGGTGAAATTAAACCATGATTCACCATTCTAAGTTTAGGTTAGATCAATATCATTTACAATATTGGTTATCCATTTTTTATTATTATTGTTGGATGAAGCGTATTATTACAAGAAACTAGTTTGAAACCTGACAAGCGAAGTTCCAAAAGCGTACTATTATTACACTAGTTGAATAGGTTGACGAGCAGAGTCTTTATTAGGAACCATCCAAGAAAGTCGAAGTGGCTAGGGGTTGATTATGTCGTAAGGGGGACAAACTAACTCTACCTTTCATGTCAAATTTTGTAATATTGCGTCATTGGGGATTCAGATCTACGACCTCTTGGAGCACATCATATTTGAGGACCAACTGAGCTGACTACCTGTTTTTTTTTAACAAAAAACATTATTTTTTGAGCTTTGTTCTATTTTATTTTTTCCGAAACTTGCTTTTTTTTTTTTGATATCCTACTATCCTAGATTAGTGGTCCAAACTCCATAAAATGGAGTGGATTTTGGTAATTACAGGGTTCGAACCCCTACCTCCATAGTGGGAAGGAGTATGCCAACCACCAGACCACTTGGTGATTGGCTTTCTTTATTTTATTTTTTTATCCGAAACTCACTTCTAAGAAAAAAGAGTACAAAGGCACTACTCCTAGTTAGTAATTCGTCGATTTATTCACGAATAATTCGCAAACAAATGATACGCCCGTCCAACTGAACTCCCGACCCTAGTACGCCTGTAATACGGAGTCACCGAATAAATTAGTGGTCCAAACTCCATAAAATGGAGTGGATTTTGGTAATTACAGGGTTCGAACCCCTACCTCAATAGTGGGAAGGAGTATGCCAACCACCAGACCACTTGGTGATTGGCTTTCTTTATTTTATTTTTTTTATAAAGAAAAAACGGGAACGAATGATACGCCCGTCGAACTGAATTCCCGACCCTAGTACTCGTGTAATATGGAGTAACCGAATAAATCGAACTGAATTCCCGACCCTAGTACTCGTGTAATATGGAGTAACCGAATAAATCGCGAATTAATCGGAGTCGCGAATTGGTCGGCGATTTAGTTCGGGAACAAGGCCCAATTAGCCCATTAGTCCCTTCATGGGAGTGAATTTCAAAATCTGTGTACGGAGAAGGTCGAACCCATGACTTCCCGCTTCTTAACTTAGTTTGCAACCACCGAACTGCGACCTTGTTGATGCTAACAATTTATTATGCCGCATATATATACTGATTTAAATGTAAATTCAGCCCCTAATTAAGTTACAATATTAGTTTTTATAGTTTAATATGTGTGGAATTTTCAGTACCGAATTCAAAATAGTAAATTGAATTATACACGTATACCGTTCCGAACTACTGTCGTGCTACAAATCGTTGACCGACTCTTTGACCTAATTTGGATTTTGCAAATTCGTATAATACTCATACGTTTGACGTTCTATACGTTTTCCGAATCCCGAATTGCTAGCTAGGGGCGCTATTATGTCCCATGGGAGAAGCTTGGAATTCCCACATGTTTGGACACTAATATCACATACTGCAACAATTACTTAATATTTTTTGGATTTTTAATGGTTAAAAATGCTTTGCACTTTAAAATAAAGTTAAAAATTCAATGCTTTATACCACGTTTTGTTCATTAATATTCCATCAAGAAATCTTTAAGAAAAACTGTTTAAATATTCAAGGTGATTAAAGAAAGAATTACAAATTGCCTCTGATATTCTCCAAATGGGTTTGGCACTACGAAATTGTCTAGGTGGTACAAAAATCACAAAACTGGTTAAAAAGACCAAAATCAATAATTTCTGGGTGAAAAAGACTTGTACATTTTGATACCGTTTAAATGGACAAAAATTAAAAAAGATACTGTTCAAATGGACAAAAATATTAAAATAGTCAGGATGTAACCAGTTTCATCCTACCCATTTTCAAATATTTTTTCTTATTTTTAATTTATATCAGGATGCATCCAGTTTCATCCTTGCTATTTTTTAAATTTAAGCCGCGATTAATCCAGTTTCATATTTGCTATTTTTTTTTGTCGATTTCATTCATACTAATTTTTACTCGTCCATTTGAACCATGATTTAAAATTTTTTGGACAAATGACCCATTTTCCGTACAAAAATCGAATTAACACGATTGACACTGCTCAATATTGCTTGACAAAAGCCAACTTGAGTCAATTCATAGCCAAGGATATGACTTTAAGGATGGACCTAAGCACGAAAATGAGCCATCAACACTCCCCTACGGGGTTAAATAAAAAAAATTAAAACATAATCTAAGCACCTAACTCAGCTGGTCATCCTCATTCCCCAAAATTTCATGCGTTCCAGGAGGTCCAAGGTTCGAGTCCCAATGGCGTACTATTGCAGAAATTAACATGAAAGGTAGAGTTAGTTTGCCCCCCTTGTGACACAATCTCAGCCCCATCCGCTTCGACTCCTTTGGCTAGGTTACTCATGAGGCTCGCTGGTAGGTTAGCACAACAACCTATTCTATTAATGTAGTAGTATGTCGTTTGAGCTTAGCTTGTTTGTCTTCCAACTAGTTTCATGTAATAATGGGTTGTCCAATAATATAAGTTATTAAAACAATTATTTATAATTTATTTATTTTTCGAAAATCGTCAACTCGGCAGAGCAGACTATAATCTCCCGAGCTGGTTCATTAGATTTTTTTAAAAGTTCCAAAGATTTGAGTGGTGATGAAAAACCCCACCATCATTTTCATCTCCATAATCACTCCCACCAACTTCTTGTTGTGGTGTTAATGGCAGAAACTCTCCAGGAAAATCATCAACACCGGAATAAACACCAAAATCAGACTCATTATTAACCGTACTCTTCGTATCACCCGCACCGCTGGAAGCCGACAACAAGTCTAAGAATTCCCAATCCGTAGTACCATTGTCACTATTATTGTTAGAAGTTTCCAACCGATTTATGTTTTCTTCTTCATTGTGTTGTTGTTCGTCTTCTTCATTCGCGTACCTAGAAGCAACTTCTTGAATTTCAGCTCGAGACAACGAGCTAGCACCTTGAATATTCGGAGGATTGTCTGGGAAATTAAACTTAGCTCCTTGACCACGTAAACAAAAGAGTGCAGCATCGAAAGCTCTAGCTGCTTTCTCTGGTGTATCATGAGAACCTAACCAAATTCGTTCCCGACTATTTGGTAATCGAATTTCAGCTACCCATTTACGCTTTCTTACACCCTTATATTTAGACTGTTCACTACCGTTACCATTTCCAAGACTGGGTAACGATGGTGGATCATCAACTGTATCGTTCCGAATCATTATTTGTCTCAAAAAAGGAAACAAATATTGCAAGTTTATGATATGATAAATTGATGAGTACGTACATAGATGAATACGATGATGATTGAATAAATTTGCATGCCTTTGCCATTTCTATATATATATATATGTAGTGATTGCGGCTAGTTTTTGGTTTCAAGTCGAGGTCAGTGTTGAAGGAAGGTGATGTTCCATTAGAGAGAGGGAGTCTAACTGAACGTGTTGAACTGCTGCACAGTCCAAATAGTGACTGTCAAAAAGTGTCTAGAAAGGAGCGAGTGGATGGTTAGGATTTGAGGATGTAGGGTGTAAACGCGGTAGGGACTATTACAGGTAAAGTCAGATAGAAGAAGAATTCATGGATGAGACTTATTTCAGGTTGACATCAATGAATTATTTTAGAATTTTGTGAAGAGAGAAATAAGTCTCTATCAAAATTCTTGTGTGGTTAATTTGTAGGACATATTATTATAACGGGTTTGTTTTTCACGTGGTGTATTTTTGATCTATTATAATAGGAGTGATGCATTGTTTGTGACTGATACGTCTCTATTGGTTAGGTCAATTTCGGATTTTTAAGATTTAACAAAAGATTATGGCTTTTGGTGTACCAAGATGAAGGTCCCATTGGCCGTTGTTTGCACGTTGATTGTGAACAGGCCGTCCAAAAAACCATCCTTATGGGCTTATGGCCGTTGTTTTCCCGTAACTAGACCCTCAGAAAGGAGAATATCGAACCATTTAAGGTCTCCAACGGTTGAAATTGTTTGACATTTAGTGGGTTGTACAAAAGGTCCAGGATTATTTTTCTCTTCCCTCCTCCCTCTCTAGTCTCTCCCAAAAATATTAACATTTGATGTCTACATTTTTTGCTGAGTAAAATTATTTACAATTTCAACCACACTCATTTGAGTTCTTACAGGAGAATTTATACCCAGACTCAAACCCGTACAAACACTTACATTTCATGCCTCACTGTCATTCATGTGTGACTCACACGGTTACATAATATCACTTTTATCATGACACACACTCAGACACAATACAATTTACTGTGCTACCACCCTCCCTCAATCTCTAGTGGTTTTGAAAAAGAACACTTGAGATTGTACTCTTATCATGACACACACTCAAATACATTACAATTCATTGGCTTGTTATTATGGATTCATCAAGAACATAAACGATTCTGCTCGGCGTAGCTTTGGATTCATCTTCAACAAGAAGGATTTAGGGCACCCAGATTCGTTTGGATCTACAAGATTTTGGGCAAAATAACTCTATTTTATTAGGAGAATCTCTTATTGAAGAAGTTAATCATTTTAAATGGTCGGAGTTGATTCCGGTTCAAACCATCATTCATCACTACCACATCTACAAAAATTGGATCTCTTTGTTGTTCACAGCTCTTTCTCTTCGCGATGTACTAGCAATTGGTATCTTCATTTGTATTTGGGTTGTGATTATCTTGTATTTTGGTGTTTTTGATAATCTTGTAAGCAATCATGTAATCATTATTTTAGTTTGAATGAATTGAAATGTGATTTACATAAAAAAAAAAGTAGGATTTTAGTCTCATTATCACCGTACAATGGTTTTTTCTTTGTCCAGCTACCTAGGTTTATATGTAACAAAACACTTATTATACAAAAAAAAATTTTCCGAAAATGAAAAAATAAAAAATGTCGAACTATTTTTGAGTAAATGAATACATGAATAAAGGCTCACTATAAGGGCTCTTTTTCAAGCGAAAGAGTTGATTTGAGTAATTTAGTTGGACGATTTGCCCAGAATTCCCGAAAAAGAAATAGGACTATCGATAAAAATACCCCATTTCGTTGTCAATATGTGCTTTAGTTATATTTAAGATTTATATATAAATTCAAATTTTAAATCCAAACTTTGTTGATTTCTCAAGAAAAGATTTGGACGAAATTTATGTTCAGCATTTGAAAAAAAATAAAATAATGTTGTGACATGGGAAACACTTAAAGCATCTCATGTGGTAGTAGGGTTAACTTAAGGACTCATTCTAAAGTTTTAAATAGAAAAAATTCTTGTATTTATCAAATCACATATATATGAACTGTCAGACCAATTGCAGTGGATGACTAAGAGCAAATTTCTAGTCGAGTGGGCTGGCGTAGTGGGACGGATCATCGATCAAAATTTGATCAAAGAGTAAAACTCAGACCACATTTGGTCGGCGATCAAGACCAAACCCAAATATAGTCGAGCGGTCGTATAGTTCACGCCCCACCACCAGGCGGTTATATAATCTACGTTCCACACCAGGCGTACGTAAAGTCCCCGCACCACACCAGGCGTATGTAAAGTCTACGCTCCACATGGGGCGTACGCAAAGTATACGCCCCATTTTTTTTTTCTTAATTTTGTATGGGGCCGGCATTATACCCCCACCCCATTCTTTGTTTTCCAAAAAAAATTTTGTGGGGCGGGCTTTATACCTCCGCCCCACTTCTTCTTCTTTTTTTTTTTTTTAAGAATCTCCCCAATCAGGCGGACGTATATCCCACTCCGCACACCAGGCGAATATATAGTGTACGCTCGATCAAATTTAGTCTTCCACCCGTAACGTTACACACCAGACTAAACTCAAATTTGATCGTTTGTTTTGGTCTTTGATCTTTGGTTATGATCGTACCACAAAATTTTCACGAAATTTTAAATGGGAGGTTGTACCTTGTACGCCATTGCATTTAAGAAACAGCCAACTAGGAGTACAAACTGTTTGCTCCCGACAGTGATACGAATCTGCATGTCAGCCCTACTCTATGCTTAAGTAGTTCTGTGAACATAAAAGTCGTCAACCAGTAGATGTACCAGCGGACGGAGCTGTTTTGGTGCTAAGACGCGGCCAAAGTTCATCATTGTTACTATTGTAACTTGTGAGGTAATTGTTTATGACTTTATGTACTTGCCTGCTTGGCCGCGTTTTAAGACTTAGGTATTCATTCCAGCTTTTCATCAGCATTGCCGGTAACTGGAATTTCTATGCATAAAAAAACGTGGATTCAAAATTCTAACAGAACGATGATGTTGTTAAGACGTTGCCATCAACGTGATTACGATAACTTGTTAGTATCATATAACCCTATTGAAAATTTGTCAGTATCATCACAAAAGTAAATAGTAATTGCCTTTCCGGCATATCACGATTGATTATTACATGATAAGTAGCTTTGGATTCATCTTCAACAAGATGAATCTCAATAAGTAGGAAATGAAGTGTTCTTGAATATTACATGATAAAGTAGATTTTTGGCATAAGTTGATTTTTTTCTCTTCTAAGAGAAAAGAATAATCATAAAATTAATCTACATTGTTCTTGAGTCCTAAAAATTACTAGTATTTTTGGAAAAGCAGAAGCACTACTTGACAAATAGGCTCGAACTATTTCTCAAGAAAACTAAACAGCCCTTAACCAGAGAGCGTCCCCTTATCTAACTTGGTATTCCTTATATAATCAACCCCTTATTACAGTACGAACTATTTCTCAAGAAAACTAAACAGCCCTTAACCAGACAGCGTTCCCTTATCTAATTTGGTATTCCTTATATAATCAACCCCTTATTACTGTAATAAATACTGTTACAAGTGTCATTGAAAGCATTAAAAGGAAAAGGTTCCTCTTTTACCAGCAAACTCAGAGCAAAAATATCAAATGTTTTTTTTTTCCTTTCTAGGGTTTATTAAAAAGTAAAATTTCTCATTCAAAATCTGGTAATAATCTTTAACCCCATTTCAATTGAGTTTCTGAGGAATTAGAATAGGATTCTTTTTCTTTCTTTTTTTTGTTCATTTGGTCTCTGCTCAAATGTTAGGGATTCATTTCTTTCCCCCTTTTGTTAGAATATGATTGATTAATTTGGTTGATTATCATAGAAATTTTCAATATTTAGGTTATAGGGAGAGTCTAATTTCAAATGGTCATTTTTTGTTACGGAATTTCTTTGTCTGGATTGGTTTTATGAATGTCTGAAATCTGAATTTGTTGTTTTGCAGTTATTTCAATCTGTTGACAATGGAAGGAGAACAGAATCTTCCATTTGAAGTTGGTCAGTTAGGAGAATCAAAATCTTTTAAAGATGGTTTTCGCGGAGCATGGTTCCGATGCAAGGTAGTGTTGTTGCAGCATTACATTTTGAATCATGATGATTTAGGAGTTGTGTATGATTTACCTGCTTGGTTATATTTCTGCTGAAATGGTGTGCTCTTGGTGCAGTTGCATGCGTTGTGCTTTGGTGTTATTTAGAATGACTTGCTTCATACATATCATTTCGTTTATTTTTGTGTAGATTAAAGATTACAGGATCAGAGGTGCAGAACCTACTGTTGCGTTAGAGTATTATGACTTTCCAGACGAAAGTAAGTGTGGTTTACTTTTCTTTTTTTTAGACGATTACCTTAGATTTGAGTTCTATGTTGAATGTGTGGCCGGTTTATTTTCTTATGGTTGGTATGGATTGATTAGTGAACTTATGAATCACGGGATATAGCAATGGATATCTAAGACTCGAAGTTTAGTTGGCATTCGTATAGTTTTAGCTGATTAAAACAACACTAGAACCTGGTTTTCAATTCGATCTGTGACAGCTGATAGAATATTGGTTGAGTTTCTTAAGACTATTTGGTTTTCTTTACCGATTTATGCTTAATCAGGTCTCAGATATGCTGGATTGAAGCGATTTTGTGGATTGCAAACTTGGAGCTTATATAATTTTGCTTTAAAGAAGCTGCACACTGTTATTGATTTTTCCAACCTTTGGCATCTATAGTACAAAACATTTTGACAATTTATGAACTGTTAGACTTCAATGTGTTGAGACTCTGAGTAATCGTGTCTGGAAATACAGAAAAAGAAAACATAGTTTGTGTCTGCAATCTTATCACATTTTGAATTGAATTAGTTTGAGTTTAGAAGAACTCCAGGTTTAGTGTTTACAGGTTCTTTTGTACTTTTGATTTTCAAAATCTCGGTATTTTGCAGAAATAACGCGGATGAACTTGTATCGTCTGAATCCGGCTGAAAAACATACTGGGGTAAAGAAGAAACATTTGATGCTGCGCCCAGGGTATCCACAGATCTATCTTCGAAGTCAAATGCCTGATATATCTGACATATCAGAAGTTGTCGGAGTAGTCGACCGTCCTTGGAAAGTTGGGGATATGGTTGATTGGTTCAAAGATGGTTGCTACTGGTCAGCTAGTATCACTAACATACAAGATGATGAAATTGTAGAGGTACAAATATTTATACACCCTTGAAGTTCATTCAGCATTCATCTAGGGATGACCCCTTTTTTCACCCTGTGATTTTGTTGACTTTTGGATATCTCTTCGTTCAAGAGAAGGTTCATTCTGGCATTACCACCAGCATGCCCATTGTTTGTTTGTTTTTCCCCCTCAGTTGGCCTACATGTTTATCAATGCTTGTGTCCTACAGTTCTTCTATCCATTATTGAGAGAGTTAGGGTTAGTCAAGATTGAGAAAGGCTAAGCTAGGGTTGTGACCGGATAAAAGGTTAAATATGGAGTTGATAGCCAGAGTCAGGTTCAGAATCAGATGATATACTTGTTAGTTTGTGCTAGTAAACTCTCACCATTTCCTTCGATTGAGAGAGTTAGGGTTAGTTGAGATCTTTGTCAGTTTTCTTTGTCAAGTAAACTCTCACCATTTCCTAATTGTGTCTCTTCTGATATTTTTTTCTCCCAATAATCTCAAATCCATCTGCTCGCCCATGCATCTAGGGTGTGGAAACACCACAGATATCTGTTTTAGAGCATAAAGGGTTGGTGCTTTATAGTGCACCATGCTTTAGCCAGAGTTCTAGGGTGTCATTAATGTTGACTAACGCAGTTGATATACCGTAACTAAGTGCTGTCTAACATGGTATTTTCAATCTGCTCCGTCCACATATCTATTCACATGATTAATGCAAATCTTTAAGTTATTCACATGATTATTCAAATTTGTGTGCTGGGGACTGACAGACTTGTGACATATATATAAATCAAATTGTTGTCAATCCCAAGTGGGTTATGTTCATACTTTATGTTTCCTTGTTGACAACTTGTAATAGAGTTCATTCAGAATTGAAGCTTTTCCAACATTAAGGCGGAATTGGATGGTTTATCTTTATTTGGTTGGGCTTGATTTCAGGTTCAGTTTCCGAGACCTCCGGTGGGTGAAGGAGGAGTTTATGCAGTTCCTGGCAAAGAATTACGCCCATCCCTGGATTGGACCCCAGAGCTAGGTTGGACTGTGCCCATCCCCAAGGTGATTTCTTCCGCAGTTCATTACTACTCCAAATACTCCATAGATATAGTACTGCGTCTGTGTTAGTTACCAAATAAACCATTCTATGTTATCTGCATCTATTTTACTCAAATACTATGATTGGTTTCAAATTAGTTCATTTTGACCATCTTATTACCTTGTTGGCATACACATTTCACCACTAATTCTCCATTTATGGCTTCTAAGTTTCTTCCTTCCCTCAAAACACATATGTAGCATTACCTTGTATTTAACTATGTATTGCATCACTGTTGAAGCATATGCATTTTAAATTTTAAAACTAATGGGGGTCCCAGACTCCCCAACAGGAAAAAGCCAAGTGCTAATTCTCACATAGACTGATAGAGTGATAGGCATATTTCTTGATTCCTATCTGACTGAAAAAGCCAGTAAGCATCACAAGCCTGAAACAGATGGTAAACATTTTGGGATAAGATGAGCGTACCAGCGATGAGCCATTGGTCCATCTAGCATGGACCCTCACAAACACCAGTGGTGCAATGTCTCTCCCTATACATGCATGCATATATTGCTGTGTGATGTCTGCGCCCAAGTTTTTGTTTCTCTGGGAGGACTATGCGTTGCTGTTTCAGGTAATTATTTAGGGATGCAACTCTCAGAAATGCAACAATGATGCAATAAGTAGAAAGTGCAATATCCTGGACTCTCAAATAGAATTTATGTTTTTGGTGGGCTATATTAATTTCAGTGATTAGTGTGCTCTTTTAAACATTTTTTTGTCTTCCTTTATAAATGAAGCAACAATTTTTGACGAACCGAGAACAAAACACAGAAAAAATCGGACCCCTCACAGATTTTTGGCGGGCCCTTCCCTCACCCTCAGGGGGTCCACATATTGTGTCCGTCAGTTTTAGCGGTTTTTATATTCTCGGTCAGTAAAGCATGTTTGTAAATGAAAATACCTGTTACTAAAAATATCGATCTCTATATCATTCTATTGGTGGCTGATAAATGTATGCAGTGCATATACAGCATGTGCCTTACTGCCTCATCTACTAGTAACACTTTATCATCTATATTTGGTGCTTGTAGGTAGGTGAGACTTCTGAACCCTGTGTTTGCTTGATACACCCTACGAGTCCAGGTAATGTTTGGCTTTGCTTGATATTATCTGTAGTTGCGTACTTTTTAGATTATGTTCCGAAGCACATGCTCTTATTTGCCTCTTTTCCTGGTTATGGGATGTGCAGAGTTTGAATTTGCCTTTTTCCTTGTTAAAATTTGGGTTTCTTAGTAATTGAAATAAACTTCCTTTTAGTTGGGGAGTTCCAGTAATTAAGATAAATTTTATCTCAATTGCGTACTTGAAATAAGTTTCCTTTTCTTTAGAATTAAAATTCATCCAGAATTTTATATTAATTTTCTTCTTTGAAATTGCATCTAAATTTTTATTTTTGGATATAGGTATAATCCGAAACAACAACATTTGTACAGGAGAGACTTCGCCGTTCAAGTTTAGTCCATCTTCAGTTTCTTCATATGGTTCAGCTAGCTCATTTCCTCCAGGGTTCTCATTGGATTCTTTAGATAGGGAAATTCTGATTAAGCCTTCAGGTGATTTGCTGAACAAACAGAAGACTGGCACAGCAAACATGAAGAACGGTGGTTCAGATAAAACCACATTATCCTCTTGTATTTCAAGTACCCATAGTGATACGAATGAATCAGTTTCAGTAAGAAAAATTCGGCCCCCGAGAGATCGGAATAATTCTGGTGGGTCTTCGAAGAAGATGAAAAAAAAGGAGAGTGATTCAACACTCTCTGACATGATAGAGTCGTCCATTATGGATTTGGAAGTACTTGTTAACAGGGTTAAATGGCTCAAAGGAGCGTTAGAGCACGGGGCTGAGTTTTCAACTACAATGAAGCCTTCCTGGAAGTTTCTGGAATCCCGTTCATAAGTTGAAGATTGATAAACTGCTTCAGACCTGTAAGTTAAGGAGATTCTACTGGTGATTGTTCGTAGTTTTTGTGTGCCAACTGCAGCAACCTACTTACAATTTAGTCACCTGTGGTCATATGGTGGGTTCTCTATAAGCATTATATTTTAAGCTTCATAAGATCGACTTGTGCGAGGTGTAGTAGCCTACAGCAAAAACATAGCCTTTGTATCTCTATCAACAGTGACTAGACAGTGTCAGAGCTCTTGTTAAGTCTTAAGAGCCTGTTTTCCTGTGCATCTAGCTAGCGGGATGTCAGGATGATGGATGAAGTTTTCGGTGACAGGGTTGAAGTGTATCAAAGTACCTAATGATAGTGAGAAGCCTACGACTCTTTTTCAACATGTATCGGTTGAGCTGTACTTTCGTATACCGAAATTATAACTCTTCGAGTCCTTGTTTTTTTGTTTTTGGTTGGTCGTGTGACAAAATGGTAAACATTGTCATCAAGTTTTTTTTTTGAAACAAATTGTCATCAAGTCTATTATCAAATTGTTCTTTAACATTGTCTGCCTCCAAATATATACTACAAATTGGATTCTCGAGCTTTAGAAAATACCAGGGCTGGGTTGCACAGATGCGGACGCGTAGACACGGACACGACGCGGACGCTGACACCATAAAATTCTCAAAAAAACTAGGACGAGGACATGTATATAAATATTATATTTATATATTATTTATACATATAATCATGTATTTATACAACAAAGTCAGGTGTTTCGATTATAAAAATTAGAAAATGATGCTACTGATAGACGCATTTATGTGTCTAATTTGTCCCAATTGTATATATTGTTAGTGCTCGATTTTGTACTTATTTGGTTATTTTATGTCTTTGTAGGTGTTTTTGGAGAAATAAGCTTTTGCGGCGAAATTGGCTCAAAATGTGGCATTTAAACCTCCGTAGATAACGTACCAGAAGCACTCCAGAAGTATGCCAGAGACACCCCAGAAATATCCCGGAGGAACCCCGAAGAAGTGTTGAAAACATCCCAAAAAAATTACTAAAGGCATACTCGTCCCTCGTGTATCACGTTACCTGAAACTGAAGCAAATTATGAACTTAAGCCTGGAACCTTACAGTTGCTCCCAATCTTTTTAGGGAAAGAAAATGAAAACCCTTATTTCCATGTTGGGGACTTTGAGGAAATTTGTAGTACCCTGAAAATTAGAAACCTTGATGATGATGCTTTAAAACTTAGGTTATTCCCCTTTTCCTTCAAAGATAAAGTCAAGTCGTGGTTGTATAGTTTGGCTTCCGAATCAATTGAAACCTATGAACAACTTACATCTGCCTTTTTGAACAAGTTTTTCCCTAGGCACAAAACCTCGTCTATTAGGACGCAAATCTGCACGTTTACACAACAGGAGGGAGAATCTTTGTATAGGTATTTGGAAAGGTTCAATGAGTTATTAGCACAATGTCCTCATCATGGTTTAGAAAAGGTTAGGTTAGTTCAGATCCTTTATGAGGGTTTAGATTATCCCACCACAACTACAGTAGAGTCCATGTGTACAGGTGGGTTTGAAAACCAAACAGTTGATGATGCGATGACATATTTGCATGAAATCGCCGAAAAGACCCAACAATGGGAAAGCAATAGGGTACCCCAGAAAACAATTCTTCTAGGCAGAGGAAACGTTAATAGGGTAGAAGGAAGCTTTGAATCAGATGCCAAAATTTCTACTATAGCGAAAAGGTTAGAAGCTTTAGAAGTGGGTCACACTAGTGGTAGATTGGAGCCTTTTTGGGAAGGCCATAATAATGAAGAGCAAGCCAATGCTCTCTATAATAACACTAGGTATGATAACTGTCAGAAGTTTGACCCATATTCAGAAACCTATAATCCTGGTTGGAGAAACCATCCGAACCTTTCATGGTCTAAGGGCCAGAGTCAAGGTCAGTTTAGTAATTCTAATGCTCCCCCAGGTTTTGGTTACACTAAGAATTCATCAGGCCCAGAAAACAAAATGACTAGCTTAGAGGAATCTATTAAGATGTTAGCAAAAACTCAGGATATGTTAGCACAGAGCCAAATTAGTTTTCAACAGGAAACCAAGCAGAACTTTCAAACTAATGCTCAAAGCCTTGCTAAGCTAGAACTTCAAGTCGGCCAAATAGCTAAGACCTTAAGTGAGAGAGATAACGGAAGGCTACCTAGTCAGACTACCACCAACCCTAGAGGAGTTCATGAAGTAGGTGCAAAACCATCGAATCAATTGAATGTTATTAGAACCCTTAGGAGTGGTAGAGTAGTAGACAATCAGGTAACCATTCCCGATAGTGAACATACTGTAGTTCAGCCCTCAGGATCTCATCCCTCAGGACCACTAACTGAGGGGACTAATAAAATTTCCGATGATGCCAATTCGGTTCCTGAGAGGTCTGACTCTGTGCCTAGAGCCCAATTTCCCCAGCTATTAGCATCAACAAAGAAGGAATCGAACTTTAATGACATATTGGAGGTTTTTAAGCAAGTTACCATAAACTTTCCTTTATTAGATGCAATTAGGAAAATTCCTGCTTATGCCAAGTTCCTTAAGGATATGTGTACGCGAAAGCGAAAACTTACGTCCATAAGAAAGCCTTTTTAGATAGTCATGTAAGTTCAATCATTCAGAACACTACCACTCCAAAGTACAAAGACGCAGGTTCCCCAACCATTGCTTGTACAATAGGTAAACACCGGGTAGAAAAAGCTTTACTTGACTTAGGAGCCAATGTGAACTTACTGCCGTACCATGTGTACTTACAGCTAGGACTTGGTGAATGAAACCTACTCAGATAACACTGCAGTTAGCTGATAGGTCTATCAAAATTCATAGAGGTGTTATCGAGGATGTTATTATTGAGGTCGACAAGTTTATTTATCCAGTGGATTTCGTGGTCCTAGATACCCAACCTGTCCCTGACCCAGAGAACCAGATACTTGTGATTTTAGGTCGCCCATTCTTAGCTACGTCTAATGCGATCATAAACTGTCGAAATGATGTGATGACTTTATCCTTTGGTAATATGACTATCGAAATGAACATTTTTAATGTCAGTAAGCTACCTTATGAGCTAGATGACACATGTGTTAAAGAGGTGAATATGATAGAATCCTTAGTTCAGGAGTCATTACCAAACATCTTGTCTGAAGACCCATTAGAGAGTTGTCTATCCCATTTTTGTTTAGATTTTGACGATGATAGTACCATTGAACAAGTGAATGCTCTATTAGATTCTACCCCTGTGTTACACACTGATAGATGGAAATCTAGGTTCGAACCATTACCAGCTTCTGAGACTACCTCAGTTCCTTCCTTAGAAGAGCCCCCTAAGTTGGACCTCAAACCACTACCAGATAACCTGAAGTATGTGTTCTTAGGCCCATCTGAGACTTTACCTGTGATTATTGCTGCCGACTTGGATAGTGATCAGGAAAGTAGGCTAGTAAAAGTACTTCAAGATAATAAGGAAGCTTTAGGGTGGTCTATAGCAGACATTAAGGGTATTAGTCCTACCGTTTGTATGCATCAGATTCATTTAGAGGAAGACTCCAAACCGTCTAGGGAGATGCAACGTCGACTGAACCCTAACATGAAAGAAGTAGTTCGAAAAGAGGTGCTTAAGTTGTTAGATGCGGGTATTATCTACCCAATTTCAGACAGTAAGTGGGTCAGCCCCGTTCAGGTTGTTCCCAAGAAATCAGGTATCACTGTAGTCCAGAATGAGGATAATGAGTTAATCCCAACCCGAGTGACCACGGGATGGCGTGTCTGTATCGACTATTGGAAATTGAACAAGGTCACAAGGAAAGATCACTTTCCCCTTCCTTTTATCGACCAAATGCTAGAGAGATTAGATGGATATAGTTTCTATTGCTTTTTAGATGGCATTTCCGGATATAATCAGATCGTTATTTCCCCAGAAGACCAAGAGAAAACCACTTTTATATGTCCCTTTGGTACATTGGCGTATAGACGCATGCCTTTCGGGATGTGTAATTCCCCTGCGACTTTTCAGCGTTGTATGATGAGCATATTTTCTGATATGGTAGAACGGTTTTTAGAGATCTTTATGGATGATTTTTCAGTGTTTGGTTCATCTTTTGATGAGTGCTTGCATCATTTGACATTAGTGTTGACTAGGTGTAAGGAAAAGAATTTAGTGCTTAATTGGGGAAAATGCCATTTCATGGTTAAATCAGGAATTGTTTTAGGGCACATCATTTCTTCAAAGGGTATAGAGGTATACAAAGCCAAAGTTGACCTTATTAAGACTTTACAGGTCCCAAAAACCGTAAAAGACATTAGGTCATTCCTAGGGCATGCAGGTTTTTACCGTCGATTCATTAAGGATTTTAGCTTGATTTCTAGACCTCTTTGCAATTTGCTTGGAAAAGATGTTAAGTTTATCTTTGATGATGCTTGTTTAGAGGCTTTTGAGAAGCTTAAAAATTTACTCACTACCGCTCCCATAGTCCAGGCACCCAACTGGAACCTACCCTTTGAGATTATGTGTGATGCTTCAGATTATGCTATAGGCGTTGTGTTAGGTCAACGAGTACACAAATTACTTCATGTGATTTACTATGCTAGAAAAACTCTGAATGATGCCCAATTGAACTATACAACTACCGAGAAGGAACTTCTAGCCATCGTGTTTGCCTTGGATAAGTTTAGATCCTACCTATTAGGTTCTAAGATCGTAATCTATACCGATCATGCTGCTTTGAAATACCTTTTGTCTAAGAAGGACACCAAACCTAGATTGATTAGGTGGATCCTATTGTTACAAGAATTTTCTCCCGACGTTAGAGACAAAAAGGGTGCTGAAAATATAGTAGCAGACCACTTATCCAGGTTAGTTGTTAGTTCCCCTAGTGATGCCCTTCCTATAAGGGATAGCTTTCCTGACGAACAATTGTTCTCTGTTTCCCAATCACCTTGGTATGCAAATATAGTGAATTATCTTGTTATGGTGTGCTTGGGAACGACACACAAAAGACTTGCAAGTATACAAGGTCAAGTTTTAGTATAGAAAGTAAGAATGGGATCAGTCCACAGGGAGTGGGAGCATATAAGAAATTATCCTAAGCTATCAATGGGTGCAAAGCACTATGGCAGTGAGCAAGGCAAGGTAATATGGCAGATGCAAAGAACCAAAACAGTTAACAAACCAAGCAGTTAACACAAGATGGCAAAACAGCAAAGATTAAATGGCAGAGGATATAAAATAAAAATAGCAGGGAACCAAGGATGTAAGCCAAGGGCATGGGGAGTTTGTGCACTGATTTCAGTGCATAACAGCTTCAAAATGCAAGAAAAACAGTGAAGGAAAGTAAATTTAGCAGGGAACAAAATAGAACTGAAATTATAAGTGATTGTAAAGGATTTGTGGTTAAGCCAAGGCTTAGAATCCACCTTGTGACCTAATCAAGCAATGCAATTCTAGGTTGAGTTGAAGACCTTGAGCATATATTAGAATGGGAGGAAAATAAGCTTGCTCACTGATATGCCCCTAGTATTGACTGTCTTTTGACAGCACAGTCAATCACAGGCATACCAGAGCACTGATTACTTCCCATTGCTCAAGCAAAACAGGCATCAAGATAACTATCCTAGCAATACATCATTCAACAGTGCACTAGGCTTCATCTGAGCCCTAACTGAAGAACTAGAACATGTTGACAGTAATTAAAAACATGATAAACATAATTAACATTTGAAATTGAAATTAACTGAATTAAGAACTATAATTGAAATTCACAGAACATGGATAATTGAGGGCACTGGCTAGTCCAAGCCTCTGAGGTGGTGCTCTGGCTAATCCAGGCATATCCCCTCTCATACACACCCACACTTCCTATTTATACCCACACACCCAATTTCCCAAAACTACAAAATTAGGGTTCTTCCCCAAAAATCCCCAAAATCAAACAGTACATAATTAGGGTTTCTCACCTAATTCACTTAATTCAACCATACCCCTATCATCTCTGTTCTTCTCCATGCTTTTTTCAGTTGAAAATTGGGGACAATTTCCCAAATACCTAATTTGGCAGAGAAATTAGGGTTTCGGATTTTACCTTCTTTGATGCGATTTCTCTTCAATCCACACTGACCCATCCTTCCTCTTGTTCTCCTACTCCATTCCCATGTGTCAGTTTGTCTCTAGCTTCACCTAATTTCTCTTTCATGTCCATCAATTCTTTTTCCCTAATTTTCAAAACCCTAGACTAGGGGAAATCAGTGAATAGGAAATGATGGGCACGTTAGAGGGATTTGTGAGTGATGATGATGGTGTTTGTTGGCAGTTGGTGGAAGTGGTGGTTGTGGAAGTGGAGTTGGTGGTGATGATGGCGGACATGGTGGTGGTACGGGTTCTGCGGACGGGGGAAGGAAGAAGAGATGGAGAAGAAAGAAGAAGTCGATAGAGTTAGGGTTAGGGGGCGTTTGGCTAGGGGTATAGGGTGTTCGATACTTGGGTGTTAGGCGGGTGCATAGAGGTTTGATGATCTGCGACAAGGAGCGATGGATGGGAAGATGGTAGGTGGATCCAACGGCGATATGGAGGTAAGCGTGGAGCGACCGTCGGATGAAGGGATGTAGCAAAACGGACGACCCAAGATGGAGATGGGCGTTGCGATGTAAAGCGGGGGCTTCGGAGTTTGATGTGCGATGATGGAGCAACCGTAGGATGCTGAAATGCTTCGATCTGACGGCTGAAATCCGAGACGGGCTTGGATAGTGGAAATGTGTTTGAGTAAGGGTTTTGGGCCTTGGGTATTCCAAGCCCATATCTTCTTTAAGGACAATTCTTCTTCTTCAAGACCATTCCTAGCCTCTTGGTTTTGTGCACAACGTTCTCCGCGGCTTCCTTGCGTAACTCCTCCCAGCTTTTCACTACTTTTCTGCTCTATTCCGCTCCGCAATTCATCCAAACTTTATTTATTACCTAAAAATATAAAATTAAGTAAGAAAAATATTTATTCTTGAAAACAATGAAAATACAGAATATGGGATAAAATGTAGAATTAATGCACAAAGGATGAGTTAAATGCCAACAAAAAGGGATAAATATATGCACTTTTTAGCACTCATCAAATACCCCCAAACCTGAATTTTACTTGTCCTCAAGTAAAACAAAACTAAGGAAATCCTACCTATACCACTGTCGCTGGTCTCTCGAATGCATTTAGCATATGCACTAAGCCTTTTAAACCACTAAGTGTCCCTAGTGGACGAGTGAAGTCTCGTGAAGGTTTGCTTAGAACGTACCTACAAAGTTCTAGGTCAAAATATAAGCTCAGATTCCATCAAATGTGACATGTGCAAGTCAGTTTAAGCTCACAGCAAAATGGAGATGTCAATCTAGCTATCAAAGGCACAATCCTAGCACTGATAACAAAAAAAGACATGTGATAAGAGTGTAAAGTGTATCTACACATGTTTCTAGAATGACATGAAGTTCTGACTACTAACCACCAAGAGATAGTTTTTAGGCTAAGAACCGAATTCTAAGCCAAGCTAGCTGTCCGGCTTTACGAGAATTGTGAATGTTCACCCAATGAGTTGGTGATATTTCAGTTTACCCGCGTTATACATCGATGGATGCACCCTCCTTGCTTATTACAAGACTATTTACAACAAAAAGATAACTCTTTATATGACTCTTATTTACATTGATTACTCTCTTTTATTTTTGGAACAAGAGAGAACTATTGTCTTTAACATGACAAAACATGGAATAAATAAATACTTGATTTTTTTTTTTTTTTTTTTTTTTTTTTCTGAATTTTTTTTTTTTTTTTTTGTAAGAAATAACTTTGATCTTTACAACATAGTGACACTTTTGATACATGAACAAAAATAAAAACATAATACATGACTAGCATAGAGGTGGCCCTTATCGAATGCATCCGGTCAAATTCTATGGTTGCTTTTCTTAACGTATCCTCCAACTTCTATCCCAGCCAACCAAAGAACAAGCTAGTCAAGTCTCATTCAGTATTCTAAAGTGATTGGCAATCTAACTTCCTATCAAACACCTTGAAGATCGAGGCTATACATGTATTGGTAGATCGTGCGCGTGCAAGTTTCTTATCACTATGTGAATTGTGCTAGAATCAGGGTGCCTAAATATCTAGACTAAGACTCCTAATAATTACATATTTGCACAAGAGTCAACATTTCAAGGTAAATGAGCTCCATTTTTATGTTTTTTTTTTTTATCATTTTTTAATTTTTTTGGAATTTTTAAAATTTTTTCAAAAAGCGGGAGTTCTGTTTTCAATTATAACATGTTATCGTGGTATCTACTCTATACCCCCAAACCTAAACTAAACATTGTCCTCAATGTTTCTAATGATAAACATATTCATAACTTGGACAAATCAGAAGAACATGTTGAGTTTTGAGAGAAAGGAAAGAGATTACCCGATTTGACGAAAGAAAGAACCGAACTTCATTGTTCATGGTTAGAATCCAACATATTTCAGCCGCGATCACCATGGAATAGCAAAATATAAAGAAAATATAAAATTTCACTAAAAACTACCTACCAGGTTATATACAAAAAATTCACTATATACATAAAGTCTAAAGAGTTGAGGATCAACCCAAAAGACAAAGTGTTGAAACATAGACAGTTTCAAAACACTAAAATTGGACTGAAATGAGAGCGAGAGTGAAAAACCGGATGAATCACCCCTAAACCTAAATTTTTCAACAGGTTTACTTTTAAGCACAAAATCTAACAATTTTAGGGGTGCAGGATTCACAAGGTCTAACTGAAAATGGACTTTGTTTGGGATGGACAAACATGCATATTCCAACTGTGGTTCCTTAAAAGTATTGTATTTAGATGCAAAATAGTCCAAGAGGACTTGAGAGGCACACAGTTCCAATCCTAGGTTGGGAATCTTCAGAAAAGTTGGTTTAAAATTTTTGTTACAAACCAAATCTAGGTTGGGTGGAATAATCTCAATCTGTGACTTAGGCAAGAAGGTGACATCTAAGTTTCTCACATGCATGAGATCAAAAGTACCAATATTATCAGTCACATCAGCATTTTCTAAATCATAATCAAGTTGTGTAGCATGCTCATCATCACAACACAATTTCACAAGTCCAAATTCAGAATCATGGTTATCCGAAATATCCAAATTAACATCAAAAGAAGCAATATATTGTGGCTTAAGTATGGAATCAGACACATCAACTATATTTTCATGCATAGGATCATTAGTGTCAACAGAAGATTCAACATTACCTAAGTCATGCTCTTCACAGGATAACTGCACAATATCTAAATCAGTAGCCTCATCACATGTATATGGAATACTAGAAGAAACATCATTCATGAAGGTCGGGGCATAAAAGCCTAATGTATTTGAACCCAAAGGTTCCATAACATTTTCAGCATAGACATGTTCTTCTAATATAACATCATAATCATCATCATCACAAATACATGAAATCCTACTTTGTCAAACCATTAGTGTTTTTCGTCCATACATCTGCCTCTAAAATAGGTGAATATGGATTGACATTTTCAGCAATAGGGTATGAAACACTATATCCAGAATTAAGCTCATTGGGAAAATCAACATCTGACTCATGGTGATTACCCATATCATGTGGCATGGTCCTAGTTTCCCTATAGGTTTCCCACTGATGGGTTTTCTCTGCAACTTCAGCTAGAAATAACCATGCATCGTCCACAGTTTTATCAATGAATTCACCATTACACATAGATTCAACCAAGGCTCGAGACTTAAAGTCTAGTCCCTCATAAAGAATGGCGACCAGTCTCCACTTCTCGAGGCCATGATGAGGACACTCAAACAACAAATCATTAAATCGTTCAAAATAATGAAAAAGTGTTTCTCCATCTAACTGGAAAAACAATTAATACTTCGACGAATAGAGATGGTCCTATGATGTGGAAAGAACTTTCCGACAAATTGATTTGTGAGTTGGTCCCAAGTGGTGATGACTGCGGTCTCAGATTGTAAAACCATGTTTTAGCCCTTTCCTTTAAAGAAAATGTAAACAAGCGCAATTTCAAAGAGTCTTCGGATATATGGTCAGGTTGTAAAGCCCGGACAATTTGTTCAAACTCTCTTACATGGTTATAGGGATTCTCAGAATCGAACCCTCGAAATATAGGAAGTATTTGTATCATGCTTGCGTTTAGTTCAAATGGGCCATCAGTCTGGGGTAAGACGATACATGATAACTGACTTATTATGTTAGGGTACATGTATTCATGGAGACTACGGAGTTTATTCACACACTCGCCCATTTTTTCAAAAAATTTGGTTTTAATGGGTTTTGAAAATTTGGTTTGAAAGGGTTTTGAAAAGAAAATTTGGTTTGCTTGGGATAAAATTTTGGTTTTTAAAGAGGGAGAAAAATTTTGGTTTTTGAAATAAGGAGCAAATTTTTTTTTTTTTTTTTTAGCCCAAAATTTAGTTAAGTTTGGTTCACAAAAGAGGCAAGCCCAAAATCCAAAAAGTTAAGTTAGAGCAAGCCCACTATTAAGAAACTACAAGCCTAACAAACAACTAAATTACAAGCCCAAATAAAGAAAGAAATAAAATAAAACTAATTATTACAAACCCACAAAAAAAATAAAACTAAAATTATTACAATCCCAAATAAAGAAAGAAATAAAATTAAAATTAAAATAATTATTACATGCCCAAAAAGATAATTAAAATTACAAGCCCAAAAGAGAATAACAATATAAACCCAAAAAAAATTACAAGCCCAAAAAATTTGGGTTTGGGTTTAGGTTTACCTTTTTGGAGGGAAGCCCAATTGGGCTTTTAGTCCCCTTTTAGTTGCACAGCCCAGTTGGGCTTTAGGATCGTCCTTAACAGCTCACGCAGAAAGCCCAGCAACAGCAGGTGCACAAACCCAGCAGCAACAGAGCCCAGCTCAGGAGCAGCAGACTAGGAGCCCAGTTCGCATAGTAGCAGCAGCCCAGCTCAGTTGCAGCAGCAACTCTGTGGCACCTGCAAGTGAACAAGAGTGCAATGATCTTGTGCAAAGATTGCAGAAGCAGTGTGCAATGATTGCAAGGAAGAAGCTGCAATGATCTTGTGCAATGATTGCATGCAATGATTGCAGGGCAGGACAGCAAAGGAAATCAGCAGATGGCAGCACCACTCCCCGGCAGCGGCGCCAAAAACTTGGTGTGCTTGGGAATGACACACAAAAGACTTGCCAGTATACAAGGTCAAGTTTTAGTATAGAAAGTAAGAATGGGATCAGTCCACAGGGAGTGGGAGCATACAAGAAATTATCCTAAGCTATCAATGGGTGCAAAGCACTATGGCAGTGAGTAAGGCAAGGTAATATGGCAGATGCAAAGAACCAAAACAGTTAACAAACCAAGCAGTTAACACAAGATGGCAAAACAGCAAAGATTAAATGGCAGAGGATATAAAATAAAAATAGCAGGGAACCAAGGTTGTAAGCCAAGGGCATGGGGAGTTTTTGCACTGATTTCAGTGCACAACAGCTTCAAAATGCAAGAAAAACAGTGAAGGAAAGTAAATTTAGCAGGGAACAAAATAGAACTGAAATTTAAGTGATTGTAAAGGATTGTGGTTAAGCCAAGGCTTAGAATCCACCTGTGACCTAATCAAGCAATGCAATTCTAGGTTGAGTTGAAGACCTTGAGATATATTAGAAGGGAGGAAATCAGCTTGCTCACTGATTGCCCCTAGTATTGACTGTCTTTGACAGCACAGTCAATCACAGGCATACCAGAGCACTGATACTTCCCATTGCTCAAGCAAAACAGGCATCAAGATAACTATCCTAGCAATACATCATTCAACAGTGCACTAGGCTTCATCTGAGCCCTAACTGAAGAACTAGAACATGTTGACAGTAATTAAAAACATGATAAACATAATTAACATTTGAAATTGAAATTAACTGAATTAAGAACTATAATTGAAATTCACAGAACATGGATAATTGAGGGCACTGGATAGTCCAGGCCTCTGAGGTGGTGCTCTGGCTAATCCAGGCATATCCCCTCTCATACACACCCACACTTCCTATTTATACCCACAGACCCAATTTCCCAAAACTACAAAATTAGGGTTCTTCCCCAAAAATCCCCAAAATCAAACAGTACATAATTAGGGTTTCTCACCTAATTCACTTAATTCAACCATACCCATATCATCTCTGTTCTTCTCCATGCTTTTTTCAATTGAAAATTGGGGACAATTTCCCAAATACCTAATTTGGCAGAGAAATTAGGGTTTCGGATTTTACCTTCTTTGATGCGATTTCTCTTCAATCCACACTGACCCATCCTTCCTCTTGTTCTCCTACTCCATTCCCATGTGTCAGTTTGTCTCTAGCTCACCTAATTTCTTCCATGTCCATCAATTCTTTTCCCTAATTTTCAAAAACCCTAGACTAGGGAAATCAGTGAATAGGAAATGATGGGCACGTTAGAGGGATTTGTGAGTGATGATGATGGTGTTTGTTGGCAGTTGGTGGAAGTGGTGGTTGTGGAAGTGGAGTTGGTGGTGATGATGGCGGACATGGTGGTGGTACGGGTTCTGCAGACGGGGGAAGGAAGAAGAGATGGAGAAGAAAGAAGAAGTCGATAGAGTTAGGGTTAGGGGGCGTTTGGCTAGGGGTATAGGGTGTTCGATACTTGGGTGTTAGGCGGGTGCAGAGAGGTTTGATGATCTGCGACAAGGAGCGATGGATGGGAAGATGGTAGGTGGATCCAACGGCGATACGGAGGTAAGCGTGGAGCGACCGTCGGATGAAGGGATGTAGCAAAACGGACGACCCAAGATGGAGATGGGCGTTGCGATGTAAAGCGGGGGCTTCGGAGTTTGATGTGCGATGATGGAGCGACCGTAGGATGCTGAAATGCTTCGATCTGACGGCTGAAATCCGAGACGGGCTTGGATAGTGGAAATGTGTTTGAGTAAGGGTTTTGGGCCTTGGGTATGCCAAGCCCATATCTTCTTTAAGGACAATTCTTCTTCTTCAAGACCATTCCTAGCCTCTTGGTTTTGTGCACAACGTTCTTCGCGGCTTCCTTGCGTAACTCCTCCCGGCTTTTCACTACTTTTCTGCTCTATTCCGCTCCGCAATTCATCCAAACTTTATTTATTACCTAAAAATATAAAATTAAGTAAGAAAAATATTTATTCTTGAAAACAATGAAAATACAGAATATGGGATAAAATGTAGAATTAATGCACAAAGGATGAGTTAAATGCCAACAAAAAGGGATAAATATATGCACTTTTTAGCACTCATCATGTTACTGGCCATACCCCTCAACATTGGGGTAAACAAGATCGTTCTAGGTTTTTAGACGAGGTTAAGCATTTCTTTTGGGACGATCCTTATTTGTTTAAGTATTATCCCGACCAGATTATTAGGAGATGTGTATCTGAGAGTGACCAGTCCAGTATTCTCTCCTTTTGTCATGAACATGCTTGTGGGGGTCATTTTAGTGCTAAGAAGACTGCTGCTAAGATAATGCAATGTGGATTTTACTGGCCTTCACTGTTTAAAGACTCCCACAGTCACTGTGTTTCTTGTGATCGTTGCCAGAGGTTAGGAACCATTTCCCGTAAAAATATGATGCCTTTGAACCCTATTTTAGTGATTGGGGTCTTTGATGTGTGGGGCATTGATTTTATGGGTCCATTTCCTAATTCTTTTGGTTATCTTTACATATTTGTCGCTGTAGACTATGTGTCTAAGTGGGTTGAGGCGGTTCCGTGTAAAACAAATGACCATAAGGTCGTAATTAAGTTTTTGAAAGAGAATATACTTACACGTTTTGGTACACCGCGATCTATAATTAGTGATGGGGGTTCACACTTTTGTAATAGACCGTTTTCTTTGTTCATGAAACAATATGGTATTACCTACAAAGTAGCTACCCCGTATCACCCACAGACTAGTGGTCAGGTAGAGGTTTCCAATAGGGAAATTAAGCGTATTTTAGAGAAAATAGTTAATCCTAATAGGAAAGATTGGTCTTCGAGGCTTACTGATGCTTATGGGCTTACCGTACCGCGTTTAATACACCCATTGGAATGTCACCCTACCGTTTAGTATTTGGCAAGGACTCTGTTTACCCTTGATTGACCATCGAGGCGATTTGTATGTTGTATAATATTTTTGTCAGTTTTTGGTTTCACATCACCCAGGTACTATCTTTCCAAACTCTCTCTTTACTATTTCCTCATGTTACTTATATTTTTGGTATTGTTCTTTCATTCGAAACATTGAGGACAATGTTAGATTTAAGTTTGGGGGTGGGGTAGAAACTTTTTGTTTTAAATAAACTCCAGAGCCTAGAAATTTATGCATATTAAGGATAGCACTAACCAACCTAAGTGGATGGAAGCATTTTGGTTGTAGGAGTTGAGGAACCAATCTGATTAGATGGAAACATCTAGAAGAGTCTATTCATAAAAGCACAGAGCTCAGGTGTTAGAAATAACATGATAGTTTCACCATATCTCGTTGAGTCCTTTTCACTTCTATTTTTATTTTGTTTTGTTTTTAAACTATGTTTCTCTAAGTGATTAGGTGGGGCTCACGATTCAAGTTGTTACCAATGCTAGGGTTAATTAGAGTGATTGAGATACCATAAAAAAAAAAAGTTGAAAAAAAAAATATATTGAGACCAGACCATTTGACCAAAAGGAATAAATTCAATAAATTCGACCACTGGTACCCTTGTATATGCCAGCTGTGTTGACCTAGAGTTAGGATTATCAATCACTGGTTCCCTTGTATATGCAGTTGTGTTGATATTAGTCAGACTAGTATCTCAATCCATTAGGATAGGTTCATTTTGGCGGAGGCCTTCAGACAGATATGGGAAACGCCGTTCACTTAGTAAACATCAAAACCATCTATGTTTTTCTATATCCATCTTCTTGATCTATCCATGTGATTAGTTTTGACTCTGAATATGATGTCCATAGTGCAACTATCTGAGTAGAGCTCTGTCACTTATATATGAATTTTAGTATGCTTGAGTGCAAACTCGTGTACATCAATTGGAATTTCGCATCAGGGTACTTCCTCCTGTAGTCAATAAGTATGCCAACCAAGGAGATTCTTTAGTGCTTTCCAAGGTTCTGCGTAGATAGCTAGGGTCTGGAGTATAAAGGTTTTGTGGGTATACCTCTGGTAAGCCCTCCCGAGACTATAACTCGGCCACTAGGGACACCTAGGGGTTTAAAGGCTTATTGCATACGCTAAATGCAATCGACGATGCCTGCGACAATAAGTTAAGATTTTATTTTGTAGTTTTGATTTGCTCGGGACTAGCAAATAATAAGTTTGGGGGTATTTGATAGACGCATTTATGTGTCTAATTTGTCCCAATTGTATATATTGTTAGTGCTCAATTTTGTACTTATTTGGTTATTTTATGTCTTTGTAGGTGTTTTTGGAGAAATAAGCTTTTGCGGCGAAATTGGCTCAAAATGTGGCATTTAAACCTCCGTAGATAACGTACCAGAAGCACCCCAGAAGTATGCCAGAGACACCCCAGAAATACCCCGGAGGAACCCTGAAAAAGTGTTGAAAACATCCCAAAAAAATTACTAAAGGCATCCAAGGGACAAGTGTTATGCGGACCCCAGCACCCTGGATAAGGGGTAACCTAATTACTATGGGGAGGTCACCTTCACCTTTTGAATTTTGAAAATGGCGGCAAATTGTGGCAGACGTGACTCATATTAGAGTTCGCATTCTTGAGACGATTTAAGGAGATTCAACCTCGGATTTTCTTCGGTGTGGACATGTTAGAGCACAACAGGGTTGCTACAAGTGATTGGACCGAGCGAATTGGGCTAGAGAAGCCGGTAGAAGCAAACATAGGCGTCGGAAGTTTATTGGGTTCTGTTGATGATTGGGCTTAGTTTTAGTCGGATTTTGACGTAGAGATGGATTGGGATTCAGTTGATACACCAAAACAGGATTGGTATGTGTCACAGATTCGGAAAAATAAGCAGCAATTCTCGGTAGAAGCAAAACAGAGAGGCGTAAAAAATAAAAAGAGAAAACTTTATGTGAAAGAAGAATGAAGATAAACTCGAGTTGTTAGGGTTTACTTGGGAGCCTGTGAGGTATAAATAGGTTGGTTTCGAGGCAGAGAGGAAGAAGGGAACTTTAGGAGAGGTTTAGAAGAGAACAGAGAGCAAAAATCACGAGTTGCAGGAAAGCTGTTCTGCTGGTGCTGCTGAAGAACACGAAGAACATCAACCCACGACCAACTGTCGCAGAACACTGTCGTTGTTCTACAGCACTTCGCTTCTATCGTTTCTGTAACAGACAGTCCATTGTAACAGTTTATTTGTAACGCCGTCTTGACGTTGCAAAGAGTCTGTTTTATTACTTTTCATCCTTTTAATCATCTTTTGAGCCATATATACATATTTTGAGATCATGATTAATACAATAAGCTAAACCCCATTACTGAGGCGATAGAGGAAGCTATTTTTCCAATAAAGAGTGGTATTTTCTATTTATCTTATTTATTACAATTATTTATATGATTATTTGCCTTGTTTGAGAATTGTTTTAATGATTTTTATTCAACAATTGTGATTTCCATTGATGGTATATGCTTGGACTTAGGTTTTTGATATCTCATGCTTTTGATTTACACTTGTTATTTTAAAAATCTACTTGTTGCAACATCTTAGAATCAAATTAAACGAAAAAATTGGATTTAAATCACTTTGAACTTGGAAAATAGTGGAATCTTAGCCTCAGTGTTCTTTTAATATTGATAACAACATCATATTTGTTTGAGTTTTCTATTTTTATTTAGAATTTAAGTCTATATTTTATCCTTCGCAAGTCTGAGAATCGAATCACTTTTATCACTATCTACAATCACATCAATTTTTGGCGCCGCCAACGCGGATTTGCTTTTAGGGTTTTAGACTTATTTTTTCTTTTATTTTTTAGGTTTTTATTATTTTTTTTCTTTTTTACGTTTTTTGGTATTTATTTTTTGTCTACAGGTTTTGGATCATAAAGAGAATTGAGCCAAGGAGTTTGGTGATTTCGTAAAGATTGGATCTTAAAGCATAAAGACTTGGAGCGAAAGATTAAAGCAAAAAGAACGGAAAATAAAACAATTTCTTTTTAGTTATTTTTCTTTATTATTAAAAAAACAAGAGAGAGAACTGTATTAGGGTTTGTTATTTTTGTAATTTTTCTTTTCTTTTTTGGACACTTGGACATTGGACTTTGGACATTATTATTTTTTTTAAAACCCTAAGGAAGGGTTGGTTTAAATATAAACTGTGTGCAGAGAAGGACGGTGATTACGATATCGCCTCGGCCCCTCGGGTTCGTACATGACATAGGAGTCGTGGCCCGAGTCGACTTCAGCGGTTCTTCGCCCGTCTGGTACGGGAGGTAAGTTTTACGAAACACCCGCGAATCCCCTGTCAGCGGGTTTACTGTATTCCTTCGTTTGCATATATGTTGAGGACTTGAAAACGACTGCTTTAATTTCCTAGTAAAGGGAAAGGACTGGCCATACAAGATAAGGGTTCGGATTTCATCACCGTTCTCTTCTCGCCCGCCTTAGGAAAACGAAACCAAACGCGAACCTAAGCCTAAAATTTTGACTAGAATGAGACCTATAGGGTAACGAGCTTAATAGGAAAGTCGTTCGAAGATTATTGGTTACTCTTTTGAGCATACTTCGAAGTTCTTGAAGGTTTCTGTGAGTTGAATGCGTGACTGCGCCGCCTTGTAACCGGTGAGGCCTTGGGTATCAAAGCTCCACTAAGCTTCCCTCGCCTCGATTCAACTTACTTTGACTCGGATTGATTCCAGAGGGGTTTGCTCAGATTGTAACGAGTTCCTTTTTGAAAGAATAGAAGCTGGTCTAGAAACAATCTAAGTGGAGCCATCATGTTTTTTGTTTGCTAGAAATTTAGGTTTGATTTGGTTGAGTCAGCCTTGTTTCGTGTTTGCATAGAATTCCCTACCTTATTCTGTTGCATGCCTGAACGTAAAAGAGACGCCCTAGGTAGATTTGTTAAAGAGAAACCTAGTATTTCTAAGCGTCTTGATTACCTCAATTTAGAAAGTCCGATTCATGAAGATTCCGTTTTTGAACATCCGTTTGAGAAAAGAATCCCTGATAGTCCAATAGCGCCAGAAATGGCAACTTTGAAAGTCTTGTTGAATCCTACTAGGACTACTCGTCCCTCGTGTATCACGTTACCTGAAACTGAAGAAAATTATGAACTTAAGCCTGGAACCTTACAGTTGCTCCCAATCTTTTTAGGGAAAGAAAATGAAAACCCCTATTTCCATGTTGGGGACTTTGAGGAAATTTGTAGTACCCTGAAAATTAGAAACCTTGATGATGATGCTTTAAAACTTAGGTTATTCCCCTTTTCCTTAAAAGATAAAGCCAAGTCGTGGTTGTATAGTTTGGCTTCCGAATCAATTGAAACCTATGAACAACTTACATCTGCCTTTTTGAACAAGTTTTTCCCTAGGCACAAAACTTCGTCTATTAGGACGCAAATCTGCACGTTTACACAACAGGAGGGAGAATCTTTGTATAGGTATTTGGAAAGGTTCAATGAGTTATTAGACCAATGTCCTCATCATGGTTTAGAAAAGGTTAGGTTAGTTCAGATCCTTTATGAGGGTTTAGATTATCCCACCACAACTACAGTAGAGTCCATGTGTACAGGTGGGTTTGAAAACCAAACAGTTGATGATGCGATGACATATTTGCATGAAATCGCCGAAAAGACCCAACAATGGGAAATCAATAGGGTACCCCAGAAAACAATTCTTCTAGGCAGAGGAAACATTAATAGGGTAGAAGGAAGCTTTGAATCAGATGCCAAAATTGCTGCTATAGCGAAAAGGTTAGAAGCTTTAGAAGTGGGTCACACTAGTGGTAGATTGGAGCCTTTTTGGGAAGGCCATAATAATGAAGAGCAAGCCAATGCTCTCTATAATAACACTAGGTATGATAACTGTCAGAAGTTTGACCCATATTCAGAAACCTATAATCCTGGTTGGAGAAACCATCCGAACCTTTCATGGTCTAAGGGCCAGAGTCAAGGTCAGTTTAGTAATTCTAATGCTCCCCCAGGTTTTGGTTACACTAAGAATTCATCAGGCCCAGAAAACAAAATGACTAGCTTAGAGGAATCTATTAAGATGTTAGAAAAAACTCAGGATATGTTAGCACAGAGCCAAATTAGTTTTCAACAGGAAACCAAGCAGAACTTTCAAACTAATGCTCAAAGCCTTGCTAAGCTAGAACTTCAAGTCGGCCAAATAGCTAAGACCTTAAGTGAGAGAGATAATGGAAGGCTCCCTAGTCAGACTACCCCCAACCATAGAGGAGTTCATGAAGTAGGTGCAAAACCATCGAATCAATTGAATGTTATTAGAACCCTTAGGAGTGGTAGAGTAGTAGACAATCAGGTAACCATTCCCGATAGTGAACATACTGTAGTTCAGCCCTCAGGATCTCATCCCTCAGGACCACTAACTGAGGGGACTAATAAAATTTCCGATGATGCCAATTCGGTTCCTGAGAGGTCTGACTCTGTGCCTAGAGCCCAATTTCCCCAGCTATTAGCATCAACAAAGAAGGAATCGAACTTTAATGACATATTGGAGGTTTTTAAGCAAGTTACCATAAACCTTCCTTTATTAGATGCAATTAGGAAAATTCCTGCTTATGCCAAGTTCCTTAAGGATATGTGTACGCGAAAGCGAAAACTTAGCGTCCATAAGAAAGCCTTTTTAGCTAGTCATGTAAGTTCAATCATTCAGAACACTACCACTCCAAAGTACAAAGACCCAGGTTCCCCAACCATTGCTTGTACAATAGGTAAACACCGGGTAGAAAAAGCTTTACTTGACTTAGGAGCCAATGTGAACTTACTGCCGTACCATGTGTACTTACAGCTAGGACTTGGTGAAATGAAACCTACTCAGATAACACTGCAGTTAGCTGATAGGTCTGTCAAAATTCCTCGAGGTGTTATCGAGGATGTTCTTATTGAGGTCGACAAGTTTATTTATCCAGTGGATTTCGTGGTCCTAGATACCCAACCTGTCCCTGACCCAGAGAACCAGATACCTGTGATTTTAGGTCGCCCATTCTTAGCTACGTCTAATGCGATCATAAACTGTCGAAATGGTGTGATGAATTTATCCTTTGGTAATATGACTATCGAAATGAACATTTTTAATGTCAGTAAGCTACCTTATGAGCTAGATGACACATGTGTTAAGAGGTGAATATGATAGAATCCTTAGTTCAGGAGTCATTACCAAACATCTTGTCTGAAGACCCATTAGAGAGTTGTCTATCCCATTTTGGTTTAGATTTTGACGATGATAGTACCATTGAACAAGTGAATGCTCTATTAGATTCTACCCCTGTGTTAGACACTGATAGATGGAAAGCTAGGTTCGAACCATTACCAGCTTCTGAGACTACCTCAGTTCCTTCCTTAGAAGAGCCCCCTAAGTTGGACCTCAAACCACTACCAGATAACCTGAAGTATGTGTTCTTAGGCCCATCTGAGACTTTACCTGTGATTATTGCTGCCGACTTGGATAGTGATCAGGAAAGTAGGCTAGTAAAAGTACTTCAAGATAATAAGGAAGCTTTAGGGTGGTCTATAGCAGACATTAAGGGTATTAGTCCTACCGTTTGTATGCATCAGATTCATTTAGAGGAAGACTCCAAACCGTCTAGGGAGATGCAACGTCGACTGAACCCTAACATGAAAGAAGTAGTTCGAAAAGAGGTGCTTAAGTTGTTAGATGCGGGTATTATCTACCCAATTTCAGACAGTAAGTGGGTCAGCCCCGTTCAGGTTGTTCCCAAGAAATCAGGTATCACTGTAGTCCAGAATGAGGATAATGAGTTAATCCCAACCCGAGTGACCACGGGATGGCGTGTCTGTATCGACTATAGGAAATTGAACAAGGTCACAAGGAAGGATCACTTTCCCCTTCCTTTTATCGACCAAATGCTAGAGAGATTAGCTGGATATAGTTTCTATTGCTTTTTAGATGGCTTTTCCGGATATAATCAGATCGTTATTGCCCCAGAAGACCAAGAGAAAACCACTTTTACCTGTCCCTTTGGTACATTCGCGTATAGACGCATGCCTTTCGGGCTGTGTAATGCCCCTGCGACTTTTCAGCGTTGTATGATGAGCATATTTTCTGATATGGTAGAACGGTTTTTAGAGGTCTTTATGGATGATTTTTCAGTGTTTGGTTCATCTTTTGATGAGTGCTTGCATCATTTGACATTAGTGTTGACTAGGTGTAAGGAAAAGAATTTAGTGCTTAATTGGGAAAAATGCCATTTCATGGTTAAATCAGGAATTGTTTTAGGGCACATCATTTCTTCAAAGGGTATAGAGGTAGACAAAGCCAAAGTTGACCTTATTAAGACTTTACAGGTCCCAAAAACCGTAAAAGACATTAGGTCATTCCTAGGGCATGCAGGTTTTTACCGTCGATTCATTAAGGATTTTAGCTTGATTTCTAGACCTCTTTGCAATTTGCTTGCAAAAGATGTTAAGTTTGTCTTTGATGATGCTTGTTTAGAGGCTTTTGAGAAGCTTAAAAATTTACTCACTACCGCTCCCATAGTCCAGGCACCCAACTGGAACCTACCCTTTGAGATTATGTGTGATGCTTCAGATTATGCTATAGGCGTTGTGTTAGGTCAACGAGTAGACAAATTACTTCATGTGATTTACTATGCTAGCAAAACTCTGAATGATGCCCAATTGAACTATACAACTACCGAGAAGGAACTGCTAGCCATCGTGTTTGCCTTGGATAAGTTTAGATCCTACCTATTAGGTTCTAAGATCGTAATCTATACCGATCATGCTGCTTTGAAATACCTTTTGTCTAAGAAGGACACCAAACCTAGATTGATTAGGTGGATCCTATTGTTACAAGAATTTTCTCCAGACATTAGAGACAAAAAGGGTGCTGAAAATGTAGTAGCAGACCACTTATCCAGGTTAGTTGTTAGTTCCCCTAGTGATGCCCTTCCTATAAGGGATAGCTTTCCTGACGAACAATTGTTCTCTGTTTCCCAATCACCTTGGTATGCAAATATAGTGAATTATCTTGTTACTGGCCGTACCCCTCAACATTGGGGTAAACAAGATCGTTCTAGGTTTTTAGCCGAGGTTAAGCATTTCTTTTGGGACGATCCTTATTTGTTTAAGTATTGTCCCGACCAGATTATTAGGAGATGTGTACCTGAGAGTGACCAGTCCAGTATTCTCTCCTTTTGTCATGAACATGCTTGTGGGGGTCATTTTAGTGCTAAGAAGACTGCTGCTAAGATATTGCAGTGTGGATTTTACTGGCCTTCACTGTTTAAAGACTCCCATAGTCACTGTGTTTCTTGTGATCGTTGCCAGAGGTTAGGAACCATTTCCCGTAGAAATATGCCTTTGAACCCTATTTTAGTGATTGAGGTCTTTGATGTGTGGGGCATTGATTTTATGGGTCCATTTCCTAATTCTTTAGGTTATCTTTACATACTTGTCGCTGTAGACTATGTGTCTAAGTGGGTTGAGGCGGTTCCGTGTAAAACAAATGACCATAGGGTCGTAATTAAGTTTTTGAAAGAGAATATACTTACACGTTTTGGTACACCGCGAGCTATAATTAGTGATGGGGGTTCACACTTTTGTAATAGACCGTTTGCTCTGTTAATGAAACAATATGGTATTACCCACAAAGTAGCTACCCCGTATCACCCACAGACTAGTGGTCAGGTAGAGGTTTCCAATAGGGAAATTAAGCGTATTTTAGAGAAAACAGTTAATCCTAATAGGAAAGATGGTCGTCGAGGCTTACTGATGCCTTATGGGCTTACCGTACCGCGTTTAAGACACCCATTGGAATGTCACCCTACCGTTTAGTATTTGGCAAGGCATGTCACTTGCCTGTTGAGTTAGAGCATAGAGCCTATTGGGCTATTAAGCAGTTAAACTTTTCACTTGACAAGGCAGGAGCTCACAGAAAGCTCCAGCTCAATGAGTTGGACGAGATTCGTAGAGATGCATACGATAGTGCTAAGGAGTATAAGAACAAAATGAAACTTGTGCATGATAAGAATATTTTACGGAAGTCATTTTCTCCAGGTCAAAAAGTTCTTCTGTATGACACTCGTTTGCATCTATTCCCCGGGAAACTGCGCTCTCGGTGGACCGGTCCTTTTGTGGTCCGTACTGTTTTTCCTCATGGCGCTATTGAGATTGAGACATCAGATGGTACTAGTTCTTCAAAGGTTAACGGTCAGAGATTGAAGCCCTTTTTAGAGCCTTTTCCTACAGGTGATGTTGAGGAGGTCCCTCTGGAGGACCCTGTTTACCCTTGATTGACCATCGAGGCGATTTGTATGTTGTATAATATTTTTGTCAGTTTTTGGTTTCACTTCACCCAGGTACTATCTTTCCGAACTCTCTCTTTACTATTTCCTCATGTTACTTATATTTTTGGTACTGTTCTTTCATTCGAAACATTGAGGACAATGTTAGATTTAAGTTTGGGGGTGGGGTAGAAACTTTTTGTTTTAAATAAACTCCAGAGCCTAGAAATTTATGCATATTAAGGATAGCACTAACCAACCTAAGTGGATGGAAGCATTTTGGTTGTAGGAGTTGAGGAACCAATCTGATTAGATGGAAACATCTAGAAGAGTCTATTCATAAAAGCACAGAGCTCAGGTGTTAGAAATAACATGATAGTTTCACCATATCTCGTTGAGTCCTTTTCACTTCTATTTTTATTTTATTTTGTTTTTAAACTATGTTATCTCTAAGTGATTAGGTGGGGCTCACGATTCAAGTTGTTACCAATGCTAGGGTGAATTAGAGTGATTGAGATACCATGAAAAAAAAAGTTGAAAAAAAAATGAGACCAGACCATTTGACCAAAAAATAAATTCAATAAAGTCGACCACTGGTACCCTTGTATATGCCAGCTGTGTTGACCTAGAGTTAGGATTATCAATCACTGGTTCCCTTGTATATGCCAGTTGTGTTGATATTAGTCAGACTAGTATCTCAATCCATTAGGATAGGTTCATTTTGGCGGAGGCCTTCAGACAGATATGGGAAACGCCGTTCACTTAGTAAACATCAAAACCATCTATTTTTTCTATATCCATCTCTTAATCTATCCATGTGATTGGTTTGACTCCGAATATTGATGTCCATAGTGCAACTATCTGAGTAGAGCTCTGTCACTTTATATGAATTTTAGTATGCTTGAGTGCAAACTCGTGTACAACAATTGGAATTTCGCATCAGGGTACTTCCTGTAGTCAATAAGTATGCCAACCAAGGAGATTCTTTAGTGCTTTCCAAGGTTCTGCGTAGATAGCTAGGGTCTGGAGTATAAAGGTTTTGTGGGTATACCTCTGGTAAGCCCTCCCGAGACTATAACTCGGCCACTAGGGCCACCTAGGGGTTTAAAGGCTTATTGCATACGCTAAATGCAATCGACGATGCCTGCGTCAGTGAGTTAGGATTTTATTTTTATTTTGATTTGCTCGGGACTAGCAAATAATAAGTTTGGGGTATTTGATAGACGCATTTATGTGTCTAATTTGTC
The DNA here is from genome assembly GCF_003573695.1 of Papaver somniferum. Classification (NCBI taxonomy): domain Eukaryota; kingdom Viridiplantae; phylum Streptophyta; class Magnoliopsida; order Ranunculales; family Papaveraceae; genus Papaver; species Papaver somniferum. The sequence continues at coordinate 3,923,828 of NW_020624376.1, read as the reverse complement.
CCAATTGTATATATTGTTAGTGCTCGATTTTGTACTTATTTGGTTATTTTATGTCTTTGTAGGTGTTTTTGGAGAAATAAGCTTTTGCGGCGAAATTGGCTCAAAATGTGGCATTTAACCTCCGTAGATAACGTACCAGAAGCACCCCAGAAGTATGCCAGAGACACCCCAGAAATACCCCGGAGGAACCCTGAAAAAGTGTTGAAAACATCCCAAAAAAATTACTAAAGGCATCCAAGGGACAAGTGTTATGCGAACCCCAGCACCCTGGATAGGGGGTAACCTAATTACTATGGGGAGGTCACCTTCACCTTTTGAATTTTGAAAATGGCGGCAAATTGTGGCAGACGTGACTCATATTAGAGTTCGCATTCTTGGGACGATTTAAGGAGATTCAACCTCGGATTTTCTTCGGTGTGGACATGTTAGAGCACAACAGGGTTGCTACAAGTGATTGGACCGAGCGAATTGGGCTAGAGAAGCCGGTAGAAGCAAACATAGGCGTCGGAAGTTTATTGGGTTCTGTTGATGATTGGGCTTAGTTTTAGTCGGAGTTTGACGTAGAGATGGATTGGGATTCAGTGATACACCAAAACAGGATTGGTATGTGTCACAGATTCGGAAAAATAGGCAGCAATTCTCGGTAGAAGCAAAACAGAGAGGCGTAAAAAATAAAAAGAGAAAACTTTATGTGAAAGAAGAATGAAGATAAACTCGAGTTGTTAGGGTTTACTTGGGAGCCTGTGAGGTATAAATAGGTTGGTTTCGAGGCAGAGAGGAAGAAGGGAACTTTAGGAGAGGTTTAGAAGAGAACAGAGAGCAAAAATCACGAGTTGCAGGAAAGCTGTTCTGCTGGTGCTGCTGAAGAACACGAAGAACATCAACCCACGCCCAACTGTCGCAGAACACTGTCGTTGTTCTACAGCACTTCGCTTCTATCGTTTCTGTAACAGTCAGTCCATTGTAACAGTTTATTTGTAACGCCGTCCTGACGTTGCAAAGAGTCTGTTTTATTACTTTTCATCCTTTTAATCATCTTTTGAGCCATAAATACATATTTTGAGATCATGATTAATACAAGGAGCTAAACCCCATTGCTGAGGCGATAGAGGAAGCTATTTTTCCAATAAAGAGTGGTATTTTCTATTTATCTTATTTATTACAATTATTTATATGATTATTTGCCTTGTTTGAGAATTGTTTTAATGATTTTTATTCAACAATTGTGATTTCCATTGATGGTATATGCTTGGACTTAGGTTTTTGATATCTCATGCTTTTGATTTACACTTGTTATTTTAAAAATCTACTTGTTGCAACATCTTAGAATCAAATTAAACGAAAAAATTGGATAAATATAAATATTGGATTTAAATCACTTTGAACTTGGAAAATATTGGAATCTTAGCCTCAGTGTTCTTTTAATATTGATAACAACATCATCTTTGTTTGAGTTTTCTATTTTTGTTTAGAATTTAAGTCTATATTTTATCCTTCGCAAGTCTGAGAATCGAACCACTTTTATCACTATCTACAATCACATCAGCTACATGTGTATAAATTTGAAAAGAAAAGAAGATACTGTTTGTTTATACACGTCGAAGGTCAAACAATCAATCACTATTGAACACATGTCACAATAAAAATGCATTATTAGATTAATACATGCCTAACTAAGAGCATCTCCGATAGAGTTTGGGTCTCTAAAAACATTGGTGCCACATAGGATTTTAGATACTTTAACATAAAAAACTCTCTCCAATGGTAGTTGGATAGTCAAAAGTTAGCATGAGTTGGCAGTTTGAGTTTGGATGAGAATGTCTAAATTTAGATACTCCAATCCATGTCCACGTCATACATTTTTCTGTTTAAAATTATTTTGGCCCACATTTTAAATTAAATAACCTATAACTAAATGACACTTGCATTAAAATAGATATACATACATCTACCACTGGAGATGCTCATCAATATAGGATTCTACCCATGCATAATGTTTATTAAAACCTAATTTTTAGGTTTCCACATAGGATATATACCGAGACACCATTGGAGATGCTCTAAGGGTATACATGTTGTCATTTTGAATAACAAAACCCTAATAAAGACCTAAATGATTGATCTAAATGTTTGTCTTTCTTTATTTAATTAATAATAGTAAAACTAAACGAAAAAGTTTAACTGGAAATGAAAAAAAATGCGTCAAACCGGGTAATAGGTGTGTCCAAACCAGACGCACGCAAGACACGCAAATTAATGCGTCGGACACGTGTCGTGTCAGCATCCCACACCGTCCCGTGTCGGACGCGAGTCAAACTTAAAAAATGGAGCGTCCGTGCAACCCACTACCCGGGAAAACCTCGCAGATTGATACCTTAATATAATAAATTTAATTAAAAAAGATGGATGTTATTTTTCAATTCTTAAAATGAATCAGATAAGACCAAAAACTCTATTCTCTTACCCGTTTCAACTCGTTTTTCAAATAACTATGAGAATTCCGCCTCCCTTCTTGATTCCCTCAAATACATTGACACTCAGGAGAAGAAGAAGAAGAAGAAAAATACCCCTTCAAACCATAATTCTTCTGATCGTTCTTTTTCATCTTCTTCATCGGATCCTAAATGTCACGCTGAAAAAAGTTACAACATTACTCTGCTAAGCTTCCTGGTGATAGAATTGGTCCTGAAGTTGTCTCTGTTGCTAAACAAGTTCTTAACTTAACAGTTTCTCTTCAAGGTAAAAAAACCCAAATGCTCAGAAATTCCAATTTATCTATTAAGTTCGTTCCTTTTTGTAAGTTAGGGTTTTGTACCGTTTAGTAAATTGAGATTTTTATTGGTAAAACTCTAATCTGGAGAAAACTCATCATGGGTTGTGGTTGTTTTCGGTAATTCGAGCATATACTCTAGTATGAATTTGTTGAACAATGGAGATGCTATAGTATAATAAGATTGTTTTGTAGGTCGGTTTTGTCTTGAAACAATGCATTTTAGTTGATTATAACTATGTCTGGTTTAGGAGATTTCATCGGTGAAGTGAACGCTTGCATTGCTACTGAACTAGTTGTTGATTACTTTGCCATCACATATTAATCTTGTAGGCTTCTTAATCTGGTCTGCAGGATCTTAGTTCCTAGCTGACTCGTTCTATCAAGGATGCTTACGTTTCAATTGTTCTTTAAACGGATTGGAGAAACCAATATTCATTTCCGGTGGTCATCGTTGATAAGCAGTTCACCTTGACTTGTTCCCTTGAAGCAAAATTATTTTTTTTGATCTAGTTGTTCTAGTATACGCTTTTGCTGGATAGGGAGTCTAACTAAGCAAGTATTTGTATATTCATGGGAGGATGTTAGATCCCATGATTCCAGTGTTTTCGGTTTGAGTCAATGGTACTGTTTTTGTGTAAATATCTGGTTATTATGTGCTAAAACGGTTCTAACAGTTAACTTCGGTATGTTCATAGGCGGAAGACAAGATTACATATTGCACAGTTGGTGAAAAGATACGTCAGTTGAACTCAGAGAAGCCAGAGACACAGATCTGTGTACTGAAATTAGTGTAAGTTCATATATCGCTTAGTTGGTATTGAGAGATGCATTGCTTCTCATCTTCATGTTGTTAGGTTTATTACAGTACTCACACAATTGATTGGTTAACTGCTCTGAATTAATATACTTTTATTCAGTCTTTTGAATGTGTTTGAGCAAAATGTCTAAGTATCATTTCATCTCGGCCTTTAAATTCAGTCTTCGAAATTGTCTTTGAGGAATTGTGTTTGACCAAACCCCTCAATAATAACCAATATGCATTGTAGTTTGTTGGTTTGTCAGAAAGTGAATGCTTAAATTCTCTTTTGTAGTTTCTTGATTCTTGGTTTCTGTTTTGTCAGAAAGTGAATGCTTAAAATTTCTTTTGTAGTTTGTTGCTTTTGGAATTTAATTGAATTTCCTTCGAATAGAAATATGCAATACTCAAAAGCCACTGAAGGGACAAAGAAATGATGCTAAATCGGTACAGCCTTAATAGTAGTACACAACACTTTAGAAGTTTGAAAGAATGGCCACCGAGCCCATCAGTCATGCACCACTGTCCCTCGAGTGTTTTAAGGCTCTCAAAGATCATTCAGAGAATAGTTCTTATTTGTTGGCAAACACAATTCTCAATTTCTATGACAAAGATGGTGTATTCAAGATAAACGACGAGGTTAGCATTTTTTACGGGCTTCAAGATCATTTTTTCATCACTGGTTTGCCAATTAGTGGCAAACCAGTATTTGCCCCTCCAGCGGAGAATGTGGATGAACTTTTTGCTAGATTATTTGGCGATGCTTTTCCAGAAGACACACGAGTTGAAATACTGAATGACGGCTTAGTCACGAAAGACAACAGAGGTCCAAGCCGGAAAAGAGGAGTTAAAGTTTGTTGGTTGGTGAAACATTTTAAAAATAAAGGGAATAAGATAGGTGATGAATTTTGGAAGGAGCATGTGAGAGCATACATGCTTTTCCTTATCTACCATTATATGATCCCCGAAATAGAAGTAGGTGTCGTCTCACATAAATATTTGCCGTTACTTGAAGATGTGTCGACCATCCAAGATTATGCATGGGGTGCTGCTTCGTATGTTAATACAATTCGCAAACTCGGGCGGATAGAGCCTGAAACAAAAACATTTCAGGGCCTGTTATACCCACTTGAGGTAAGTTACGTTTATTTAAATCCTTGATTTAGTTCGTAATTTTATTATGTATCTTTTTACTCGAGGATATGGTCCCGCTTCATTTTCTTTGTAATTCTATTTGCAGCTTTTCTTTTTGGGGCGGATTCCCAGACTTCTTGCCGCTGTTTCTAAGTGGCCTTCTAATTCGTTGGATGTTGAGGGAACCAAACCTTTTGAAATTTCAAAGACATTCCCTCTTATGTTAGATTGGATGCGTCTCACGGGTACAAAGCTTAATACCCCTGGTCTACTTTCAAAATTTCTAAAGATACTGAGTAGAGTAGAGCTGAATGATGTAAGAATATCATTTTATTCACTAGTTTTTTGGTATAAATTGTTACATATGTATGCAGAAATTTAATTGTAATACTTGTGTTTCCATTGCAGGTGAGATGGAAACCGTATGAATCTCTCACGGTTCCAATAAACTATGGCAAAAATTATCAAATAACGGAAGCTCGCAGAATACCGTTGATCTGCTTCCACTTAATGTGCTACCACCGGCCGGATTTATCTGATCGGCAATTCAGATCGGTAGCTTTTAGTGATTTGGGTAATCTAATTGTCTTGAAACCTGTTAGTGATCGCAAAGCTTTGGATAAAAATTTACTAAAAGAACCAAAAAAGAACGCTGCCAGTTATAAAGTGGTGTTGGACCTGTGGAATCAATTGCCGCAACCCGAAGATCAACCTTCTACGCCGCCATCGGAAGATCAACCTTCTACGCCGCCATTGGAAGATCAACCTTCTACGTCGCTATCGGAAGATTGACCTTTGTTTTCTCAATTTGTTGGTCAATCTGAGTCACTGCTATCCATTGGTAGGCCAGTGGATGAGCAAGTGGGGCAAGCCAAAGATTCAAATGAAGGTAGAGACGTTGATATGGAACCCGTTAATGAGCAAGTGGTGCCAGCCAAAGATGCAAATGAAGGTAGAGATGTTGATATGTAACCCGTTAATGAGCAAGTGGTGCAAGCCAAAGATGCAAATGAAGGTAGAGACATTGATATGGAACCCGATGATGAGCAAGTGGTGCAAGCCAAAGATGCAGATGAAAGTGGAGACGTTAATATGGGACCGATTGGTCAGCCAGTGGCGCAAGCTGGAGATGCAGATCAGAATACTGGGGATGAAATTGTACAGGTGCAAATATTTATATACCCTTAAAGTTCATTCAGTATATTCGTCTTGGGATGACCTCTTTTTTCTTCCCTGTGGTTTCGTTGACTTTTAGATAATCATTCTCTTCAAGAAAAGGTTCATTCTGGCATTACCACCAGCATGCCCATTTTTTGTTTGTTTCTTTTTCCTCTCAGTTAGCCTACATGTTTATCAATGCTTCTGTCCTACTGCTCTTCGATCCAAGATTGGGAGAGTTAGGATTAGTCAAACTTTAGAAAGCTAAGCTAGGTTGAGATCAGGATAAAAGGCTAAATATGGAGTTGATAGCCCGAGTCCGGTTCAGGTAGTTCAGAATCAGATGATATACTAGTTAGTGTGTACTCCATTCTTTCGATTCTTCTGGTTGATATGTACTGAACTAGTAAAACTGAAATTTTGAGGTTCTTAGGATGGGGGAAAATTTGGCATTCCTATTGATTATATATATGTGGCAACACATCCTGGACATCATAACTGAAAATTTGGCATTCCTATTGTTTTCGCTTGCTGCTCACGAATATTTTGTACTAGGCATTCCTGTTCTGCAGCGGTAGCACATATTTCTGAGCTGATCCACGGTGACCATTGTGTTTCCTTAGTTTCAAAAGGGAATAGATTGAATTTGCAATAGTTTATATCATATAGTGGTTCCTTCGCTGTTCTTTTTTTGTCAAATTTTAACAGATGGAATTATAAAGAAGCTTCTTTATTTATTTATTTTATTTTTGCATGTCTTGCCATCTAAAGCTTTTGTTGTGATGTGCTATGCTGTAACTTAGCTGTTTACCTGTCACTTAGAAATGACAGGATGCTGCTCTTTTGGAACTTGTAAACAGAAGTTTATTTATTAGTATGCCTCTACGTAGCCGGGCCTTAGATGTAAGAAGGATAAAATGAAATAAAAGAAAAAGCCATATAGAATAGGGAGGGATGTATGAGTTCTAGCAATCTTCTGATATCTATATTTTTTTATCACATGAAATTATTCTTACAATGAATTGATGTCAACGTTATATGCTAATATTGACTTCTTAACTTCTCTAAGATTTTTATCAGTTTTCTTTATCAAGACAACTCTCTCCATTACCTTATTGTGTCTGTTCTATGACCTTTTTTTTTTCTTCCATGAATCTCAAATCGGTCTGCTCGCCTGGGAATCTAGGGTGTGGAGACACTGGGCGTATATGTTTGAGAACATAGAGGGTTGGGTGCTTTATTGTGCACCATGCTTAGCTAGGATTCTAGGGTGGGTGTCATTGATTTTGACTAATGCAATTGGTATGCCGTAACTAAGTGCTGTCAAACATGGTATTTCCTTTCAATCTGCTCCGTCCACATATCTAGTCACATGATTAATGCAAATCTATAAGTTGTTCTATGCTGGCTTTCCTTGTTTAGGATTATTCAGAAAATTTATATTTTTATGTTGGGGACTGACAGATTTATGACATATATAAAAATAAAATTGTTGTCAATCTCAGTGGGTTACGTTCATACTTCAAGTTTCCTTGTTGACAACTTGTAATAGAGTTCATTCAGAATTGAAGCTTTCTCAACTTAAATGCTGATGGCTGGTTTATGTTTCTCTGGTTGGTTATGCTTTCAGGTTCAGTTTCCGAGATCTCCCATGGGCGAAGGAGGATCTTATATAGTCCCTGGCAAAGAATTACGCCCATCCCTCGATTGGACACCAGAGCTAGGTCGGACTGTGCCCATCCCGAAGGTGATTTCTTCTGCAGTTCATTATTACTCTATATACTCCAAATAAATAGTACTGCTTCTGTGTTAATTATCAAATAAACCTTTCTATATTTCGTTGACATACACATTTCACCACTAATTCTCCATTTTACCGTTACAATCAAAGATGGCTTCTAAGTGTCCTCCTTCCCTCAAAACACGTATGTGGTGTTACCTTGTATCTAACTATGTATTGCATCACTGTTGAAGCATATGCATTTTAAACCTAATGGGGATCCCAGACTACCAAACAGGGACAAGCCAAGTGCTAATTTTCACATACATTGATTTGCCAATTTCTTCTATCTGACTGAAAAAGTCAGTAAGTATCACAAGCCTGAAACAGATGGTAAACATTTACGGATATGATAATCTGTATGATGAGCGTAACACACCACCAACGATGAGCCATTGGTCCATCTAGCATGGACCCTCTCAAATATTAGTGGTGCAATGTCTCTCCCTATACATTACATGCATGCATATGTATTGCTGTGTGATTTCTGGGCCAAATTTTTTGTTTCTCCGGGAGGACAATCTATTGCTGTTTCAGGTAATTATTTAAGGATGCAACTGTCAGAAGTGCAAAAATGACGCTGAGTAGAATGTGCAATATCCTGGAGTGTTTTTTGTACCAAATAGAATTTATGTTTTTGGTGGACTGTATTAATCTCAATTTATCTCCGTGATTAGTGCATTCTTTTAAACTTTGTTGTCTACATTTATAAATGACGATTCTTGACGAACCGAGAATAAAACAACGAAAAAAACCAACCCCTCCAAGACTAACAGGAGGTCCACATATTGTGTTTGTCGCTTTTGGTGGTGTTTATATTCTCGTTCCGTAAAGCATATTTGTAAATGGAAATACCTGTTGCTGAAAATACTGAATTCTGTAGGTGGCTGATGAATGTATGCAGTAAGCCACATAGACTGCATGTGCCTGACTGCCTCATCTACTAGTAATACTTTATCATCTAAATTTGGTGCTTGTAGGTAGGCGAGACTTCTGAACCCTGTGTTTGCTTGATACAACCTAAGAGTCCAGGTATCGTTCGGTTTTGCTTGATATCATCTGTTAGTTGTGTACTTTTCAGATTATGTTACGAAGCACATACTGTTATTTGCTTCTTTTCCTGGTTATGGAATGTACACGGCTTTGAAAAATTCCCTTTTTCCTTACCTAAAATTTGGGTTTCGCGATAAGTGAAATGGATTTCATTTTAAATGGCTTGCTGTGATTAAAATAAATTTTATCTCGAGTGGGTACTCGAAATAAGTTTACCTTTTCTTTCGAAGTAAAATTTATTTCAGAATTTTATACTGAATTTATTTTTTTTAGTTGCATCTGAAACAACAATGATGTTTTATTTTTATTATCGGATGTAGGTAAAATCAGAAACAACAACGTTGGTACAGGAGAGCCATCTCCGTCGACGTTTTGTTCTGCTAGCTCGTTTTCTCCAGGATTATCATTGGATTCTTCTGGTAGAGAAATTCTGATTAAGCCTTCAGCTGATTTGCTGAGCAGACAGAAGACTGGCACGGCAAACATGAACAATGGTAATGTCGATAAATCCACTCTATCCTCTAGTATTTCAAGTATCCATGGTGATACGTGTGAATCAGTTTCAGCAAGAAAAACTCGGCCTCCGAGAGATAAGTATAATTCTTGCAGGTCCTCGAAGAAAATGAGAAAAACTGAGACCGACTCAACACTCTCTGACATGATAGAGTCGTCCATTATGAATTTGGAAGTACTTGTTAACAGGGTTAAACGGCTCAAAGGAGCATTAGAGTATGGGGCTGAGTTTTCCACTACAATGAAGCCTTCATGGAAGTTTCCTGGAACCCACGCATCACTTGGAGACTGATAGGCTGCTTCAGACCTGTAAGTTACGGAGATTCTATTGGTGATTGTTCGTAGTGTTTTGTGTGTTAACTCCAGCAACCTACTTACAATTTAGTCACCGGTGGTATATCTTAAGATTAATATGATCGACTTGTATGAGGTGTATTAGCCTATAGGAAAAACATACCCTCTTTATCTCTATCAACAGTGACTAGATAGTTATAGTGCTCCTGTTTTTTGTATGCATCTAACTAGCGGGAAGTCAGCATCAGATGGACGAAGTTTTTGGCGACACAGTTGAAGTTGCAGTTTACAGTTTGTTGTATCAAAGCACCTGATGATACTGAGAAGTCCATGACTCTCTTTCAACATGTATGAGCTGATCTGTACTTTCGTAATACCGAAATTGTAACTCTTTTGAGTCCTTGTATTTTGTTTGTTGATCATGTGGCAAAATGGTAAACGTTGTCACCAAGTCCGTTATCACATTTTTTCTTAACATTGTACAAGGACAAAAGCTTTTCCTATATTTTTAATGATATCCGATATGTCGTATGGCCTGTTTTCCTGAGTGGATATAACCTACTGGACATGTTTCTTGAATTGGTCTGGTCTAAACTCCATCAGTATCACTCAATAGAAAGAAGAGCAGAAGAATTCCAGTGTACTAGACTAGTACGCTACACTGGAAAGGTTTGCCTTGTCATATTTCCTTCCACACATTTCCCGCTAGATGCCCTTTAATTTGCTTTTTCTTTACACCAAACATTATTGTTATACCAAGTAAGACTCTTTTGGTCTCAACTTGATCCACTATTGGAAATAACATAGTTTTCCATTAATGGAAATTCATGATTAAATAATTGAGATCATCGAGTCCCATTCGTTCTATATATAGGCATTAACGCCCAAAGTATAACGAAACAGCAACAGTACAAAGTTTCCTCTTGCAATGGCAAACCACAAAACTACTTTTCCTTCTGTTCTGGTGTTAAACGTGGTCTTGTTTGTTTTCTTCATGTTAGCAGCCATTTATCCATACCCAACCCGGGTGCCAAACAGTTTCAACCCAACAACCCTTTTGGATTTCTTAAGCAACTAGCGTGGGGTCACAAAGGTGAGACGGTATATCTTAGACATAGAAAACGACGATGAATTTGACGATGTCTTAGAATCAAGACTTAGTTGTTTGGTGTCTGGTATAAATAGTCGACGATTGTAACAGAGTTCTTTATCGTTTTGTATCAATAATCTTTTTGGTTTCTCTCATCACAGTTTCTTTCAAAAATATTTGATGTACAACTTGCTATTCTGAAATATGAACAACATTAATCAATCGAATCAAATTGGACAAGTTTTTGCAAGTTCCATCACAAGCTCCCATATGGAAAATGGTTAATTGTGACGGAAAATGGGTCATTTGTCCAAATATTTTTAAATCACGATTCAAATGGACGAGTAAAAAATAGTTTGGGTGAAATGGCCAAAAAAAATAGTAAGGATGAAACTGGTTTCATCCTAGCTTAAATTTAAAAAATAGCAAGGATGAAACTGGATACATCCTGTGTAAATTAAAAATAAGAAAAAATATTTGAAAATGGGCACGATGAAACTGGTTACATCCTGCCTATTTTTACATTTTTGTCCATTTAAACAGGATCAAAATCTAACTGTTCATTTCACCCAGGAATTGTTGATTTTGGTCTTTTTAACCAATTTTGTGTAATTGTGATGCTGCTATATCAAAAAGAATAAGTACTTGGAACTTTTTCTTTTCTATTAAAGCCTCCAAATGAAAAAAATGAAAAAGACGAAAATCTTGCGTCACTAATTGCATCCGGAAAACATGGCCAACCCAGAGAACACACTAAGTTTTGATTGGGTTTCTTGAATTCTGCTTCCATCCTGTCATGTAATCAAGTTCAACTCACAATAATACAAAATATATCACATTGGCTTTAGTAATCAAATTTCTTTTTCGTGTGATACTGTAGATACCAAAAATACGATTCGTCACGTGGACGAAGGAGAAGACTCGTGTCGTTCAAGGGAATCCTGCCGAAAGATCTTGCACTACTCCCCTAAAATCCTCGTCAGTGACTTGTCAAATCAAGTCAAGGACGTAATTATTAGGTGACTGACGAAATGAAAAACCATGTGCGAGATAACATATTAAGGCGAGGTAACTCACTTGAAGAGTCTAAGTCGCGAAGGATCAATTGGAGTGCCCGGCAAGATACCAGCCACGAAGTAAAGGTTGGCGAAATAAGGTTACTTGATTGAAAAGATAATTGGCGAAGTCAGTAAATTATGGAGAAAGAAAATAGACAGCTGTCCCGACAAACACCCAGAGTTTTCAGCGAAAGAAAGGGGAAAACTTCATGGAAAATGATATGGGTGAATTATAAAGCATCTCCACGAGATGCTGGCGAAGAAAAATGAGTTTTACACCACTAGGGTTGATTGGTCTATAAGTAGGGGTCCTTGGGAAATGTATGAGGAGGTCGGATTCTTTGGTGAGAGACAGCTTTGCTTAGAGTGGGAAATTAGGGTTTCTTTGTACTCAAAAACGTGTAATCTTCACTATTTGGAATGGTTAATCAATAAAGAATTTCTTATCCAAAACCTTTATCATGTCTTAGATCTGTTTCTTCTCTGATTTTGGTGTGCTACTGGGTTTCCAGTAGTTACAGATACGTGACTAAATCACACACCAGCAAGGAGATTGAGTGTACGTTCAACGTACATAAAGGGATGCTTCAAAGAAGAAGATGAAAAAAGGAGCCATCCGCGTCAATAGCAATAGTCTGCCGCAATAAATTGATTTCCAATTCCCAAGTCCAAACGACAACTATGATAACACATAAGAACTATACTCTCACATACAAAAATTCCAACCATAATATTGATGAAAGGTCCTATAACAGTTTATTAAAAACAACAAAAATTCTTTACAAATAACAAAAAAAAACCGTCCCCTTTTCTCTCACTAACGTCGGCCCTCTGCTGGCTTCCGCGGGCCCAGCGGGACCCACATAAAAAAAATGAGTCCGGCAATTTTGCCATAGTCAGTTTTCTCGGTCCGTAAAGAATCATCCTTTCCTAAAAACAAAATGATCTACTATTGCATGGTTTGCTTCTTTGTGGAGGCAACTAAAACATACGACTAGACAATGATGACGGGCCATGCGGGCAGTTGAGCTGTCAAGATATATGACAATTATAACTCAAAGGTCTGAAACATATGGTTGCCGGATCTGCAAGCAAGGTTTTTTAAAAATAAGATTGAGATATGTCAGTGATCCAAACATAATTTGTAAACCATATCATCGGAAAACTCGAGACATGGGACAACTGTTATTGTCCAGATATGGGACAATAAATCCGGACCTTTAATCATTCATCACTTCAGCTCGTTACCAATCCCGATGCTAGAATCATTCTCCTCTTTAACCATTAGGATTGTGCCACCTCATGTCCAGGATTTGGACAAGGCTTCTTGTCCCACCTGTAGACACTCCCCATATCATCGAGTCCATTATTTCATTTTTCTTAACATTCTGTTATACAACAGGGGCAAAAGCTTTATCTATCTATAATTTTAATAAATCAGTTGTGGCATGTTTTCCTGAGTGGGTCTAACTTACTGGCCACGTTCCTTGAATAGGTCTAGTCTAAAATCCATCAGCATCATCATTTAATAGAGAGAAGACCGTAAGAAACATCAGTGTACCATAATTGACACACTTGTTCATCTGAATCACATTTATTACTCTGGCTGAATCCTACTTGTCTGAATAGTGTGTTTATAGTGTCTGTAACTGACAGAGTAATGCGTCTCTTTCTTATTGGCTCACTCTTTGACTTATGAGTGTTTGCCAGCTATTAACGGTTTCTTTCGTTACCATCATCTCTAAGATACTTATATATATAATGTACAGTATCTCATCTTTGTAAAGTTAAGTTCTGTTAGTGAAAATCATTTGATCTTTTTACCACAACTATGGTATCAGATTGAAAACCCTAAATCTCTGGTTTTCTGATACGATCTTCATCCGCTGTTAGTCTAATTTCTCAGAAATTCAACCAAAATCTTCATCTTCTTTATCAATTCTCTGAGTAATACAATCATGTCTATAATTTTTTTTTTTTTTTTTGATAATTAAAAATTTTATTATGAGAAAAACTAGACAACAGAGAAATTTTGGTCTCTGGCTAGAAAATTACAAATAGGAGAAGGAACGTTACTAAAACTTATCAGATTGACAGAACTTGTTCTGACAAGTTTAGAAATAGCATCAACAACTTGATTGTTGTTTCTACTGACATAACTAAAAGAGCATAAATCAAAACTAGTGCTAAGATGTTTTATTTCTTTGATGATATTACGTCGTTCCCAGTGAGTGAGGTAATAATCATCTGTGATGGATTGAAAAACTAATTTGGCATCTCCTTCAATGTAAACTTTCTTTAGTTGCAGAGTTTTGGCCCATATGAGTTCTTTCTTTACTGCTCTGCATTCGGATTTTTCTGGAGTCACGCAGTCTGTTGAGAATGTCCTTTAATCCCTCCGCAGTGCCCTGCATGATCTTGAAAGACCAAACCAGTACCAACTCTGTTAGTAAATGAAGCATCAATATTGAATTAAAAAAAACCAGTCTATGGTGGTTTCCAATTTGAAATTTACAGTGAAGATGTAGAATTATTGGTTTCATCACAATTGTGCAAGGTGTAATTAGGAGAACAGAGATTTAAATAGTAATGTATCCTGTGCATGGAATTAAAAAGGTTTAGAGATAATCCTTTGAAGACAGAGTCACATCTGTCCTTCCATATTATCCAACTGCCAATCATAAGCCTGTTCAACCATTGCTCTTCTCTATTGTTTTGGTTTGACTGAAACCAACTTATGCACCATTGAGCCGCTGATGTATTGTTGGAACTGACTGCATCTATATCTACGTTGATACTTCTATATACAGCCCTTGCATGCCTACATTCAAAGACAAGATGTTCAATTATTTCTACTGCTCTTCCACAACTGCCACATATATTATCAATTTCTGAATTGTAACTTGAAATCTTGTTCCTGGTTTGAATTATGTCACGAATGCATTTCCAAATAAAGATTTTAACTCTGTGTGCTACTTTGCACTTCCACAATGACTTCCATATATTACTTGGAACTGCGATACTATTGACTTGAGCATCACTTTGACACTTTTCTAACATGTTATAGGAACTTTTTACTGAGAAGTTTCCATCTTTAACTGGCATCCAAATGATTTTTTCTTCTAGAGAAGTATCCAAGAACATCACAGTAATGCGAGCAGCAGTGGAAGAATCAAAAAGCTGATGAACTAGAGTGATATTCCATGAGTTTGTATCTGGGAAAATTAGCTTAGAAACAAAAGTGAATGAAGAATGCATGTCAGAAACAAGAGTAGGTGGTTGATGCATACCAGTGACCCATCTATCTTGCCAAATTCTTTTTCTTTTACCATTGTTCACTTCCATAAAGCAATTTTCCTGCACTATATGAAGTCCTTTCTCAATACCTTGCCAGACCCAAGAAGCACTAAGTTTCTTAGCAGTATAATGAAGAACATCAATATCTTTGAAGTATTTTGGTTGAAGTACCTTAACCCATAACTGAGAATATTCAGTACAAACTCTCCAAGCTAGCTTTGTTAATAAAGCTAGATTAAGTAATTCAAGATCCCTGAAGGCTAATATACCAATATCCTTTGAATTACATAGTTTAAGCCAGACCAATGGATTATGACCTTTATTTGTTTTATGACCCCAAAAAAACTTTCTCTGAATTGAAGTTAACTCATTAATAAGCTTTTTAGGTAACTGAAATGTACCCGTCTGATAAAGAGGAACAAAATTTAACACATGCTTGATCATAATCGATCTACCTGCTTGTGTAAGGTTGCTAGAAGACCATCAAAAAAATCAATGAAGAAAACTGTCTTTTATATATTTGAAAGACTCTTGTTTGGAATGACCTAAAATTAAAGGAGATCCCAAATACTTGTCTTTAGTATTCATAGTGCTGACACCTAGAATTTGAGTAAGAACAACATCATTTTCTGGTTTAGTGGATTTACTAAAGTAAACAGAAGACTTATCAAAGTTGATAACCTGACCGGATTGCAAACTGAAATTTTGAAGTAGTTGTAACAAGTTGTTAACTGAAGAAAGGGTTGCTTGATTGAAGATCAAGCAATCATCTGCAAAAAGCAGATGATTATTAGCTGGTGAATTACTACCTGCTACTTTAATTCCAACAATAGTTTTGGCTTCATTGGCTTCAGTAAGATGTCTGGATAGAAATTCCATGGCCATAATGAATAAGTATGGTGACAGTGGGTCACCTTGCCTGATACCTCTAGTGGGGTGAAATTCAAAACATGGTGATCCATTTAACATGACAGAAAGTGATGTTGTACTAATGCACTGATAAATCAATTCATAGAAATCCTCAGAAAATCCAAAATAGTGAAGAACCTTGAGTAAGAAGCTTCATTCAAGCCTGTCAAAGGCTTTTGACATATCTAGTTTGAGTGTCATCCAACCATTTTCTCCTATTTTTTTCTTCATTGAATGAATTATTTCCTGTGCAATAATGGTATTATCACTTATCATTCTTCCTGATACATAAGCTGCTTGAAAGGGTGAAATTATTTTCTCCATAACTGGCTTCAATCTGTTAACTAAAATATTTGAGATTATTTTATAGGAGGTGTTGCACAACCCAATTGGTCTGTAATCAGCAGCTGTAATTGGTTTCTTCTTTTTTGATATCAAAGAAATGTAGGTCTTGTTTATTTCCTTGAGTATATGCCTGGATTGGAAAAAAATTTGAACCATTTTACAGATGTCATTCCCAACAACTTCCCATTGACTTTTGTAGAAGCCAGTCTGAAATCCCTCTGTCCATGGTGCACTCCAACTTTCCATTGATTTGAGAGAAGAAAGAACTTCTTGATTTTCTGGGATTCTGCAGAGATTAACATTATCCTCAGCTGTAACAACTATTGGAATAACTAAATAAATCCCCTCATCTAAAATAGGATTTGTAGAAGTACTAATCCTCTTGAAATTATCTGTTAGATGAGTAGCTATATCTTCTCTAGTTTGAATCCAGACCCCTTCTTGATCGTTGATTGCATCAATATTGTTTCTAGCTTTCTTCCTGTTGATTCTAGCATGGAAAAACTTGGTGTTGTTGTCATGTTCCTTGAAAAAAGTAGTTCTAGACTTTGGTTGATAAAAGTTTGCTCTTTTATGGTGCCATTTGCTTAATTCAGCATTTACTGTGAGAACTTCATTGTGAACTGCCTCACTGGGAGTTTGATTTTGAAGCTATTCAAGCTCAGACTGTAATCTTTCCACATGCTGGTTGATGTTGCCAAAATGCTCTCTATTCCATATACTAAGAAATTTCTTAGTGAATTTTAATCTTTGAATAAATTGAAAACCAGGTGAACCATTGACATGAATGGACCAAGCTTTAGCAATCTCATCAGAACAAGTATTATGACTAAGCCAAGAATAGAAAATTTTTAAAGGAATCCATAACTTATTTTGAGTGTAATCAGTGTCTAGAAGTATAAGAGAGTGATCACTACCTAAGTGATTAAGATGAATCAACCTAGAATCTGGGTAGTGAATACTCCAATCCCCATTTCGTAGAGCCAAATCAATCCTAGATTTTCTATGGCCAGTACCAGTATTATTACTGCTCCAAGTGTGGTTTTTACCTATGTATCCTAAATCTATCAGACCACAGTGATTTACTACATTATTAACTAGCCCATCACCAGAAGTACTAGTGCTAGCAGAGGAATCAGTAATGTGAAAATTTAAATCACCTAGTACTATCCAAGATAAAGGAATCAAGAATGACCTCTGCTCTAGACTTTCTCTCTCCTATTTACTTATTTCTTACTCAAAAAAGATCTCTCCCTCCCCTTTACAACTGAACGACTATTTATAGGGAAATACATAGTGGATGACAGCTAATCTGTCCTTTATTTTCGAATATGACTTGCAACATTCTCGCAACTTACAAATATTAATCTCGCAAACTCTCTAATTTTCGCAGGACCATCACATATTTCTCATGATTTTAGCTGACGTCGTTTATTATATCATTTCTGAAATTGTTCTGCGACGCTGTTGTGTTGTGTTGTTGATAATTTCGCTAAGATATTATTGTTGCGAGATTCTGATCCTACATCTCGCGTCTTCTGATATCTTTTCTGCGATGTAGAGAATGATGTGAGAAATGCCGCAGTTATTCATCGTTTCATATTCTGCATTTATCACACGTATTCTTTCTTCCATCTGTTTCTTGACATGTCTTCTGTAACAGCTGCTTTTCAACCGCTCATGTATTTTCGTCTTAATGGTGTTTATTTCTTCAAGTAAAAAATATTCCTTATATATTCTTCTTACTCTTATTCTCACTTTCTTTTTACTTTCTCTTCCCTTTCAATTCTCTCATCTCTGCAACTCTATTGTTCTTCCGTAAATTCCGCTACTGTAGTTCTTCCTTCTTCAATCTTCTTACTTTTTATTCATTCCCATACTCTATATTCAAATATTCCTCCAAGTGGCCATAAACATGAGAAGAACTTAAAAGACGTTCAAAAAGATCTTGCAGAGAAAGGTTTCACACTTTCTACCATTCCTGGTGAAAGTGCCAAATCAATTCTTTCTATCAAACTTTTTTATGATCAATATTGTGATGATCAATCAATCATAATTTCGCTAGGACAAATTCTCGCAGGTCTTCCCATTCCTCTTTATGATCCAGATATCCCTCTAATCTATGAAATTCTTGCTCATTCGGGATTTTCGCGAGCTATCTTCCAGTTGAGTGGGGATTGCATCCGTATGATGCTAGAGTTTGCTAATCGTGGTGCTGGTAAAGGATATTTTTACTCCAAAGAACTTAGGGATCCTAAATTCGCATACTTAGAAATAATTGCTGAGAAATATACAGTAGCGAGCTTCTTTGAAAATTATGAACTGATCTCCATGAAGAAAGAGAATACTCGCTGGGGTATTTGTTTGAAAAGGAAAGATAACATTGATGAAGCGAAACTGCTTATGCAAGATATTGATTGGCATTCTGGTAATAACACAACTCCTCGCCAATCTAAAGTTGATAAATGGTATGTTTTTCCCTTGATGCTAAGAGGGCCTTATATTGCTGGATCAAATATTCTTCCTGAGAATCTCACTACTTATCAACCTTGGGTATTCTCTTGGCCCGAGAAAGATAAAAAGGTATGTTTCTTCCAGTTTTGCTCACTTTATATTTCTTTATTTGTCTTTATTCTTTTGTTCGCCGACCCTTGCGATATTCTACAGATCCAAAAACTGAAAGATAGTTATAACAGGACAGGGAGGGCTGGTACCTTGTTAGATCTTCGCTCATATACAGATGAGGTAAGAAATTTTTCTCTTATGATTTTAAACAGTATACTGTTTCTTCCCTTTCTTATTTCTATCTGTGTGTGAATATTATTGCTGAAATAGAAGAACCTGCTGATGTTGCGAAGACTGGTGATAAAAGCAAAGGTGCTCTTCGCACAGAAAAATCAACTGCTCCTCCTTCAAAGAAAAGGAAAGTCCGTTCTTCTTCTCCTTTAAATATTCCTTCTCATGAAAATTCCGAAAGTGACAAGGATGATGAGGACAATGATGATCTTGCCGCAAGTGAAGATTTTCCACCTGAATCTTCTATAGTTAAGCTTTATGGCCTCTTTTCTGATTCTCTGCAAGGAATGGGAGATAGCCAATTCGCTAATACCTGCAAAGCTCTCGCTACAATTTGCGATGTCCCTTTGCTGGATGGTGATAGTTCTCTTCGTGGAGTTTCTAGATCAGTGACTCCCGACTTCTTGCATTCTCTTAATAGTCTGGTATACTTTCATCCTTTTACTTCTTCATTGTCATAGCTCAAAATTTCTTTCTATATTAATACTTTTTATATTTTCTCGCAGGCTGAAAAAGCTTCTTTTGTTGTTGCCTCAGATCTAGAGAGGAGACGCGAAAATCTTGAAATGAAGAATCTTCAATTTTGCACAAAGAATGAAGAATTGGAAGCTGAAGTTAAAGGTCTTCGTGAGAAAAATAGACAACTAGAAATTGATTCTTCTTCGTATAAGAACAAAATCTCTAGTCTTCAGCAAGCAAATAATCAACTTTACGGTATGTTACTTTTCTCTTTTCCATTCATTCATTCATCCTGTTGTTTTATCTTATTTAAATGATCCTTTTTGCAGACATTTATGGTATTTCTGATGAAGCTACCCTTCTTCGTTCATTTCCTAATGCCTTGGATAATGATACCCTTCTTGAGCGTCTTAATAATTCCTTAAATAGTTTCTCAAATGATAGAATTTCATCTCTTTCTCTGAATGAGCTTAGATCTAAATTTCGCCTCTTAGAAATTGACCACAGGTCTAGTTTAGGTTTAGCCAACCGATTTAAGCGTCTCTTTCTTGATTCTAAAGAGAAAAACAATGAGTTAAGAACCAACCGGTTTAGTAAACACTCATAAGGATCGTATCTCTGATCAAGGTGCTAAGAATTTGGCGAAATTCCAAGAGACTCTTCTTAAAGTTCAACTTGAACGAGATGAGGCTAACCGCAAGAACATCGAGCTCTGCGAAAGGGAAAACCAAATTCGTTCTCGTCTTCTTATAAGTAATGAGGATGAATTTGTTTGGGCTGCGAAAATCTTAGATGATGCCAGAAAAGATTTAGGTGTAAATGTTAGTCTCCAAGTTGAGCATACAGCCTTGATTAGAGATATGATTTCTGACAGAGAAGGTTATTAACTGCTCTTCTTTACTAATCTTTTGCTTCTTATGAATTTTCATCAAGTTAATAATCGATTTTCTTTTGCTCGCAGATTCTGAAAGTAGATATCGTGAAAAGATTGAGGAATTCGAAGCTGAAAAGGAGGAACTCGCAAAGAATATTTCTTCTCGCAACGACAAGTATTCTAGATTAAAGAATCAAGTCAAGATCACTGTTGCGAATTTCAAGAATGATGTTATGCATTTTCGCAATCAAACTATCCAAATGGTTTGTGACAACCATAGTATCCCTCATTCTGATTATCCTTGTCTCTTGGAAGAGATCCCACAAAATACTCCCAGTCTGATTATTTTTGATAGCGAAGCTGATGATGAAGAATCTGATGGTGATGAAAGTTCTGATGGTGATGAAGATTCTGATGCAGATGAAGAAGGAAACAAGTCTGATGAAGATAATGAAGGATCAACTAAGAAGTAGTCTTTGTTTCTTTCTTTGATTCTCTGTAATACTTGTATATTTATTCCTTCCTTTTGTATATTTGTGTTTCTTTCATTTTGACCTCCATTCATTAAAACAATTCTTCCTTGCAATACAATTAATCAATATAATCATTAATTTTTGAATCTTTGTGTAAATCTATCATATGGAGACAAATAATATTTTCTAATTTCATTCATTCCCATACTTCCCTCTGTTATTTGTATCCAAATGAGAGATTTTGTAAATTTTTCTTATTGTATGCCTCAATTTCTCATAGCGGTTAATTATGTCTAATTTCGCAACCTTATGCGAAGTGAATTTTGATTCTTTTCAAAATCTCATTTCTGTGTGGTCTTATTTTGCCTTCCTAATTAACGGTCTTATTATGCCACCTCTTGTCATTGCGACAAAATCGTAGGACGTCTTTGCACTTTCATGCAAAAACCCATTGATTTTGCCTTAACTTTTTCTTTTGTATTGTGGCCTCTTCAGGAATGTTGCGACAATATGACATGCCTAAATATTCTTGCGACAATGAAGCCCCATGACATTGCCGTCTTGCGACGAAATCGCAGGACGTCTTCGCATTTTCGTGCGAAAACCCATTGATCTCGTCTTATCTTTTTCTTTTTTATTATTGCCTCTTCAGGATTGTTGCACAAATATGACAAGCCTTAATACCCTTGCGAATAAAAAGCCTCATGACATTTGCGTCTTTAGACACTTATCATCTCCCTAATGGAGGGTTCCGCCCTTATCTTCCCCCTGGTTTCCCCTTCAAGGAGGCGTACTTCTACCATACAAGGTTAGCTCCTCCCATCCAGTCTTAACAACAACCAGTTGTTTTCGCAACCTCTTATCCCTTTTACCTATATGGCTTATGGTTACGAGACTGCACCCTAAGTGGGATTTTCTTCAGGCCGAGTGCAGTATAAGCCAAGACTTGTCAAGAATGGAAAAGTACGCTTCAAACTTCCCTGGCACTCTTGACTCAACCGTGTACCTAGGCGCCTTGATCAGATATGCACTCCTTGGGAGAGTCCTTATTACCTTAGTCGCCCAACCTAAATCTCAGAACAATTTTTAGAAACCCTTCTTCTCAGCCGAAGAAACTCTTCTTCTCAATGTCAATGGCGAGATTCAATTGATGGTACGACTGTTAACAAGAGGTTGGGGTTTTGATTATTAATTTATTTTTTTGCTGTGATTTTGGTTTTCTTTATATGATGGAACTCGACCTTTTAGTATATTTTCTCACTGATGGATGCAATTTTATGAGTTTGTAGTTAGTGTATGTTGTGCAGTAATCGTCTAATTGGATGTTACACCTTTCAGTTTTCAGAAACAGAAGACTGATTATGTTGTTTTTTTTTCTTTGGTTAAACCTAAATCTGATATTCAAAGAGTAATTAGATGCAGGAAAGAAGAAGTGAAGTGCCTCCATATCTGCAACACGGTGTGGTCTCCGGGTTACCAGGTTTCATCTTGGAAATTTGATTTCCTTGAAATTGGGTTTCTGGGCTACTTTGTGGTTTGATTTTGTTCCTTTACACTGGGCATCACACACTGCAGTAGCAGTTCTTCTTTTCACTCAAGAAGAAGGACTTGGGATTAGGAGAATTGATTATTGTTGCAGCACATTTGTCTTTTCCAGTTCATGCTTCTTCTCATCATCATCATATATTTAAGTATCTTAATTGTATTTACAGCTCAATATTTTTATCTTGTCTATTTTGTGTGAAACAATAAAAATTATGGATATAAATTTAGAACGATATTGCACCGATATTTGAAACCGAGATCTCCCCGATACAATGTTGTACCAGTGTACCGGTCCCCGGCCGAGACAAACCGGTATCCTATATTAACTACATTGGTGTAGCCTTTCCCTGAGCCATGCAACAGGTACCCCCTTATGACTTACTTTAGGTCATACATTTGCCTCTTGCGAAATTGTATTCGTGAACTAGGGTGTACGCCATAAAGGTTCGCCTCTTTCTCTTTTGTCATTTTTTTCTGATTATCTTCTGTAAAATTCATTATCTTTGCGAGAGTCTCGTATATCATCACATTGTATTTGCATTTCTCAATCTCAATTTTGTCATTCAATAAAATGTATTCTTGAGAATTTTACTTATTGCGAGAGTGTCGCAACAACTTAATCATTCATACATTTCCTGTTTTTATTACCTTTACCATCCTCTGCTTCTTTATTATTTTCTACTACTGCTTCCTTGGTAGTGGTGTGTTCATCATTTTTATTCTGAGCTATCATTAGTTTCGCAACATCTCTTCTTCTTTTCTTTCGATTGCATCCACCATCAACCTCTCACTTCTCTGTGTATCTTTGATTTTGTGTCGCAAGTTTTCCTTCTTGTTTGCTCTTCCTTCGCAAGATTCTATCTCAGTTTCGTAACACCTCTTTCCTTCAACCAATCTCCCTTTATGATTCCTACACCACTGGGGTGAGGGAATTTGATGCACTGGTAGAAAGTTGAAGCTACACCTAGAATCCCATGTAGCCAAGGTCGACCAATTAACGCATTGTAGGGTGATTTTACATCAACGACACAGAATAAGATTTCGAAAGATATTCCCTTCAATGGAATTCGCATAGTAACCTCCCCTTTAGGCTTGTTAGCAGTACCATTAAAACCATATATCTTATATGCTGATGGTATAAGATCATCATCTCTTCCTCCCATAGTTTTATAAGTATGATAAAATAAGATGTTAACAGAGCTTCCAGTATCGATTAAAATTCTGTTAATTGCCCATGAATCTTCAGCTTCATCATCCTCATCTTCTTTCGGTTTTGGATTAATTTCTAATTTTATTACCAATGGATTGTCATGCACCTCTTCACCTTCGGGAATCTCTTCTGCGGTAAAATAAATAATTTGTTTCTTCCATTCCTCTAGTGGCGAGATTTTCGCAATATTCATAATTTCTCTTCCATCGTTATCTCTTGCGAACACTCTACTCAAAACATTACCATGAAAATCTTCGATTGTCTTATATGAATGTACGATAGAGTGACAGAATAGATTCTTTGCTTTTGCACCAACTTCTATGAAGAATGTTTCCTTCTTTTTCACCGTGTTTACTTTGTGATGCTCTGGTGGTGGTGGCAATGGTTGAGATTGTGGGTGCCCTACCAAAAAGTGGTTTAGTTTTCCTTGATCTATCATTCTCAAAATAATTCTTTTTACATTTCTGCAATCATTTGTTGTATGTCCATGAAAATGATGATAAGAACAAAACTCATGGCTTATGTGGTTTGGAGGTGGTTCCATTCCCATGTTCCATGGTGTTGGTATATTGTCCATCAAAATTATAGCTTCCCATATTTTCTCCACACTTGCATTTAGAGGTGGCATCATGATTTCTCTCCATACTACCTTGTGACCTCCTTGTCCTCTATTATAGTTTTGTCTTTGACATTCATAAGTTTCTTGTGGTTGATCGAGTCTTTGAATCTTGTTATTTCTACCACGATTGTAGAAATTTCTTTCTCTTTCATACTACTCTTGATCTCGGCTTCCCATAGCCACTAGTTTCTGTTGATTGTTACCCGTCACCTTCTCCTGTTGTACTTGCGAAGTATTCGCTACTGTGTTTATTAGCTTGGGCAATAAGCTTGCATTCGCTGTTTGTGAGCTGGTGTTCACAACTGGATATGATTCCATTTCATTTTGCCTTTCCTCTATAGAAATGTAATCTTCTTGAAGTTCTCGCAATTCAGTCATTGTGATCGTATTCTTGACTTTAAATATTTGGACATACAATAGGTTTGTTGCAAACATAGCATTGATAAATGATAATATAAGATATCTTTCATCTACACTGCCAGCCATTTCGCTACACATAGTTCTCCATCTTTTAGTTAGGTGCTTCAAACTTTCGCCAATCCTCTGTTTTAATCCAAACACGTCTTTTATACCAGGTCGCGGAGAATTATTACTTATGTATGCCCCTAGGAATGTAGTCTGCAAATGATTGAAGGATGTTATTGTATTCTTTGGTAGACCTTCGAACCATTTTAACGCCTCCCCTGTTAAGCTGGATGTGAAATACTTGCATAATACAACATCATGATTTTCCCATTGCAACATGCACCTCACGTAGGCTTTAATGTGTTTAATTGCACAAGTTGTTCCATCAAAAATGCTGGTTAATGCGGGTAAATTGCATTTCGGTGGTATTCCTCCTAATTGTACTTCCCTTGTAAATGGAGTTTTCGCAGCTTCTTCTATAGCTTCATCCAATTATCTTCTGCCTACTTCTCCTCTATTATTTAGCATTCCTCTCATTTCTTCTAACTCTTTCAAGATTTGTTTATTTACACCTGAATTTTGATCCATTGGTCTTTTTAATTTCGTCTCTCTTCTTCTGCGTTCATGTTTTTCTTCTCTCGCGAAGTTTTGCATTTCTTCTTCATTATCCTCATCTTGTCTTCTTCTGCGAGTTTCTTTTTCATCTCTATCTTGAATTCGCAAATGATTATGTCTTTCATTTTCCCCTTCATGATTTTGTTCATTTCTTATTAATTCCATTCGCTGCCTTTTAGCCATCCTCTTTATTTTATCGTACTCTTCATTGATATTACCGTTATTGCGGTTTTGTGTACGCCTTCTTTCTCGATTGTCGTGATTGTTCTGGAGAATTGTCTCCTGAAGCTCTTTTTCTTCCATTTCCGCTCTCAATCTTTCACGTTCGCAGATTAAACGTGCTTGTTCAGCATAATTTCTTTCAATTTCTTCTTCAATCGTCTGTTGATTTCTTTGAGTTTCTCTTTCATGAAAAATTCTTCTTCCTTCCTCTCGATTTCCTTCGCCATATTGGTCATTTCGTCCCTGACATTGTCCGTTCTCTTGATTTCTACCATTTTACCCATCATCAAAAGTTCCATTTTATGGAACGTAACGACCATCAGCTCTTTCTCTATTTTCGCGATATTCTTCATTAGGATTTGATATTTCTTCTTGAATATTGTTTCCAGCATTAATTGTGGGTGAGTTTCTCCTCATTTCTCTTCTAGTCGATCTTGAATATAATTTTGTAATACTTCTCGATCTTCTACTCTCTAGTCTTATATTTTCCATCCTCAATTCGTGATTTTGCCTTGTTAGATTTGCACGTTCTTCTGCCTCATCTCTTCTTTCTTCATGTATTATTCGTCTCAACGTTTCTAACGCTCCAATTTCCTCATCTCCATGAATTATTCCTTCATCTGCTTCTTGATTTCTCTCTACCTGTCTATGGTTTCTGGTTTATTGCTCTTCTTCTACTTCTTCTGCCGAATTTGATTGCCAAGTGTGTATACTCACCCTATCATAATTTGTATTCCTCCCTTGTACTAGTGTTTGTTGAATTGGTGGTTGAATTTGATTTTCTCTATTACTTCTCATTCTAGTAGATTCCCCCATTTCACTTCTTTCTCTCCCTGAAATTCTCTTACTTCTTCTAACAGTAGTCGGTTGTTCGGATGTATTTCTTTTTCTAGCAATTTCTTCAATGTTAACAAATTGCAACAAATTATGTAAAATTCTTATTCAATCACTCTAAATCTTCACAAATCTCAATATTAATCTCAACAACAATCTTCAACTTTTGATCTTCAAGTTCCCTGTTTCTAGCGCCATTATGTAGTTGCAGGAAATCCTACACTACACCCCTCATATGATTTCATTATTACTCAACTCATTTTTAGATTTACACTCTCAATTTTTATTGATCAATCTTTGAATATTCTTATAAGAAAAGATAAAGGAATCAAGAATGACCTCTGCTCTAGACTTTCTCTCTCCTATTTACTTGTTTCTTACTCAAAAAATATCTCTCCCTCCCCTTTACAACTGAACGACTATTTATAGGGAAATACATAGTGGATGACAGCTAATCTGTCCTTTATTTTCGAATATGACTTGCGACATTCTCGCAACCTTACAAATCTTAATCTCGCAAACTCTCTAATTTTCGCAGGACCATCACATCTTTCTCATGATTTTAGCTGACGTCGTTTATTATATCATTTCTGAAATTGTTCTGCGACGTTGTTGTGTTGTGTTGTTGATAATTTCGTAAGATATTATTATTGCGAGATTCTGATCCTACAGATGTTGTTTGTGTGATTCCCATACTGTTGTTATTTCAGCAAAAAACGCCTCTAACACCAAATTTACGGTTCAGAACCCTAATATTCCCAAATCGCAGCATAAGATTGTCGTAAACAAAAGAAAGTCTGTGAATCATAAGGTAGTAAGAAACATTATTCTTTTATAATAACAATATTGTTGCCTTTGTTTCTTATCTGGATTGTGATTTGCAGGGTGATAAGGATGCCAACAAACCTCTCAAGAAATCTCGCCACCCCAACACCGTTGAAACCTCTGTTCCATTCCACTTACTTATCCCTTCAAAATCTCCTGCGACATCTTCTCAAGTTAAACCATTATCTCCAATTCTCGAAAAGGTTGCCTCAGATTTCATCTCTTCAACTGACCTTTCAATGATTGAAACCCCCCTTGTTAATCATTCTGTGAATGAAACTTCTTCTCCTCTTATTGATAATGTTTCCCAACCTTCTATCATTGCCAGTTTTCTACCTGAGCCTCTTCCTTTTTCGAAATAAACTGTGGAAGGAATAGATATTGCTTTCAAAGTTTTGTATGAGGTCCTGGATGATGGTAAGAAGTCTCCCATTGATCCTGTCAAGTCTGGTGTTTGTGAAATTCTGAGTAGGTATTTTGGCTCTGACAGAGCTGCTTCGCAAACAACTTTGGAAAAAAGTGTAATGCTCTTCGTCTCGAAAATCAAAAGCTCCAGAATGTTTCGCTGGATCGCGACAATCTTCGCAAGAAGAATGATGAACTGAGAGGTATGATTTCGTTATATGTGTCTTCAATTTGCCTTTCTAATGATTTTATCCTTTCCATATTTAACTATCCTTAAAATCCCTTTTTCACATGTTAGGCCTTAAACCAGAAACGAATAATGGAGAGATATCAATTTGAATCTGCTGTTGAAGAAGCCCGTGTTGATAAAGAGATTTTAACGGATCAATATAACCAATTAGATAACCTCTATTCATACTCTGTTGATCATATAAATGATCTTACCAATGAAAATACCCAATTAGTTCGGAGGCAAAATTTATTAAGTAATGAAATATCTCGCCTCTCTTATTCTTTAACTAAAGCTAAGCTAGGGATGGAATCTTTATCAGATGAGAATAAAACTTTATCTCAAGAGAAGCGAACTTGTTTAAACAAGATGGCGATATCTTCACAACAACTTAGCATCCTTCAGAAAGTATGTGATGACCAAGAACTATCTCTTTGCTCTTTGAGAAATGAACTTAAAGAAGTAACCGAGTCATCTATCCCTGAAAGATATACACTCATTCAAGGTAGAATAGCTTTAAGTGTAAAGGCGAACCAACTTAAAGAACAATATTCCAAATTAGAAGAATCTTATTCTTCACTTGTGAAGAAAAATGCCTTTCTTATTTCTAAAGAGAAAAATCTTCAGTCTCGACTTAATGGTTTAGTTAGTGATAAATTTGATGATGCGATGGACCGTTGGGAGAATAGTTGTCTGACCTTGATTCAACACCTTATTTCGCAAAAGGAAGGTAGTCATAATAGTTTGACTGCCTTAACTATCTTTTCTTTGTCATACTTTTTTGAGTCCTTCATCTAACTGAAATTTTGTATTCTACTTTTCGCAGAGTCTGAGAAAAATCTTCATTCCTCCATTTATGTTTTGGAGGCTAAATATGCCAAAATTCGCAAAGAAAATGCACTACTCGTCTCTGTTCTTACTGGTTCTCGCGACCGAGCAGAAAGAAGATTTGATTATCTTGCTTACTTTAAGGATATTCAAGATAGGAATCATCAGAGAGCACTTCTTCGTCAAGTTCATCTCCAGGCTGAAGTTCTTGTAAATGATATTTTATTGTCCAAATCTCTTCCTCCTACATCAATCGAACCTTTGGAAGTAGATGATGATGAAATTCCTCGTCCTGCTTACAGTGATTATGATTATGAAAGTGGTGGAGAGAATAGTCTTTTGGAAGATGAAGAAGAGATCCTTTCTAAGGAAGCAACTGCTGGTGCTAATCAAGATGGAAGCGAAAAAGAAATCCCTTCTAAAGAAGTAATTGCTGGCGATAATCAAGATGGCGGCGAAAAAGAAGTCCCTCTCAAAGAAATTATTGTTGGTGAAGATCAGAATCGAAATGAAGAAAAGGTCGGCGATAATGAGAACATTGGAGAAGATCGTCCATTGTCTCCTTCTACTGGAATTAATACTGAAGCATGAGCTTCTTATCTAGTTTTATCTTCTTGAACTGTTTCATCTTTATTATTTCTTGCGAATAATATTCTTCAACCAACTTTGTAATTAATTTTCTTTTTTAGCATTTTGCTGGCGAGAAAGATAATGTCTGTTGTTTACTGATTCCCATACTTGCCTCTCATTATCTTTCTCGCGAGAAATGATCTGTGATGAATACTTATAAATATTTTGTTTTGTCATGTGGTCTTATTTTGCCTTCCTAATTAAAGGTCTTATTATGCCACCTCTTGTCATTGCGACAAAATCGCCGGACGTCCTTGCATTTTCATGCAAAAACCCATTGATCTTGCCTTAACTTTTTCTTTTGTATTATTTCCTCTTCAAGATTGTTGCGACAATATGAAAGGCCTAAATATTCTTGCGAAAATAAAGCCCCATGACATTGTCGTCGTGCGACGAAATCGCAGGACGTCTTCGCACTTTCATGCGAAAACCCATTGATCTCATCGTATCTTTCTCATTAGTATTATTGCCTCTTCAGGATTGTCGCACAAATATGACAAGCCTTAATACCCTTGCGAGTAAAAATCCTCATGACATTTGCGTCTTAAAACACTTATCAGCTCCCTAATGGAGGATGCCTCCCTTATCTCCCCCTGGTTGCCCTTTAAGGAGGCGTACCTCTACCATACAAGGTTGGCTCCTCCCATCCGGTCTTAAAAACAACCAGTTGTTTTCGCAACCTCTTATCCCTTTTACCTATAGGGTTTATGGTTACGAGACTGCACCCTAAGTGGGGTTTTCTTCGGGACGAGTGCATTATAAGCCAAGACTTGTCAAGAATGGCAAGGTACGCTCCAGACGCCCCTGGCACTCTTGACTCAACCGTGTACCTCGGCGCCTTGGTCAGATTCTGCACTCCTTGGGAGAGTCCTTATTACCTTAGTCACCCAACCTAAGTCATATGCTTAAGCTGAGAATCCAAGGTGCCTCTCCCGGATGGGCTTTATTGACCCCAAATCTCCATGACTCAGGTTCCGGTGGCGGTGTAGCCTTTCCCTGATATGACGTACTTTAGTCTTACTTTTGCCTCTTGCGAAATTTTATTCGCGAACTAGGGTGTACGCCATAAAGGTTCGCCCCTTTCTTTTCATTGTTCTTGATTGTCTTGAAATTTCTGCGATTTCATCATGATCTTGTTTTGATATGAATAATCTCGCAACTATTCTTTCAGAATCATCAATCTCATACACTTCTCAAAGCTTCTTATGGATAATATCTTTTTAAGTACAATCTGTTCCATGGTCTGTCAAGTCTATGACCAACATCTCTACCTTCTGGATCCATTAATTTATAAGCTCCTGTCCAACTATCTCCTTAATGATGTAAGGTCCATCCCATTTTTTCGCTAACTTTCCACCATTTTCTCGCTGATATATTGGTGTCTCTCGCAGAACTAAATCTCCTGGTTGAATTCGCGTACTTTGACACGTTTATTATTTCTCGGGCTAATCTTCGCTGATAATTCTCCATATGTGTAAAGCTCTTTCTCTTTTTTCTTCTAATCATCAAGTTTGCTTAAGATCAAACCCGCACTAAGATTTTTCTCCCAAGCTTCTCTCTTTGTTGTCGGAATAACAACTTCTGTTGGTAACACCGCTTCAACTCCGTATGTTAAACAAAAAGGTGACATTCCAGTAGCTTCTCTCTAGTTGTTATAAGCCCATACTGCATTATGTACTTGTTCGCACCATGCTCTATGATGTCCTTCTAATTTCTTCTTTAATATATCTGCAATTGTTTTGTTTGTTGCCTCTGCCTGCCCTTAGCTTGTGGATACAGAGTAGACTTTCCACATTTTATTTAAATGCATTAAGTAACATTTCTATGTTCTGTCCTTCAAACTGTTTCCCATTATCAGATACCAACTGCGCGGAATTCCGAATCTGCAAATGATTTTTCGAATATGAATGTAAAGATATCTTTGTCGCGAATATGCTGTACTGCCTTTACTTCTGTCCATTTTGTGAAATAATCTGTTGCGACTATTAAGTATCTTCTTTGTCCAGATCCTGGTAAAAATGGCCCCACAATATCTAAGCCCCACTTTCCAAAAGGCCATACACTGGTTGAAGATGACAATGGTGCTCCAGGTGCATGTATTTTCTTTCCGTGCCGCTGACAATCTTCGCAACGTCTTGATATTTGTTTTGCATCTTCGTGCATGTATGGCCAGTAATAGCCTTGCATTTTTTCTCTATGTGCCAAAGATCTTCCCCCGCTATGATTGCCAGCATCCCCACTATGTAACATTTTTAGCACCTTTTCTCCTTCTTCTCGTGTCAAACATCTGAGTGATGGTCCATTAAAGGATTTTCGGTATAGCATCCCATCCTTAATTCATAATTTGTTGCGCGGCTTTTTAACTTGTGTGCTTCCAATCTGTTTCTTGGTGTTTCTCCTTTCGCCAAATATGCATGAAGTTCTGTTCTCCAATCTGCGATATTGTTCGTTTGTTCTTCTTCTCCACCTTATCATCATTACGTTCACTTCTTCTTCTTTATTGATTGATGGTGACAGAAGTGTCTGTATTTTTATGCATCTCGCAGTTGGATCTGTCATCATGCTTGAGATGAAAGCAAAAGCGTCTGCGAGTCTGTTATCCTTCCTTGAAATGTGCCTCCATTTTATCTTTGGGATTTTCGCTGACAATTCTTCAACGAGCTTCTTGTATTTCTTCAAGGATGGTTCATTTGTAGTGTACTCTCCCTTTTTTGGCGAATAACTAGCTGCGAATCACTAGTGATCCTGGCATTTTCTAGTTTCATTTCTATTGCGAACTTTAAGGCATGTATCACAGCTTCATATTCCGTTTCGTTATTAGTGGATGCGAATTCCAATCTGAATGAAAAACCATCTTCGTCCTTCTGGAAATTAAAACAATTCCAACCCCATTGCCTTCCCATTTGATGATCCATCTACCAATATCTCCCATCTATTTGGTTCTGTTAATAAGTCTTTTGGATCTCCATGTTCTTCTTCTATATCCATCATCTCTTCCCCGCTTCATCATCTTCTAAAGGAAATTCTGCTAAGAAATCTGCGACAACTTGTGATTTTGGTGAAGATAATATTTCATACTTGATTTCGAAATGTCCTATTGTGCATTCCATCTCTCCACCCTACCTGATCTTTTTGAATTCTTCATCACTGATTCAATTGGTACTTTTGTTAGCACCCTTTTTGTGTGCTTGAAAATATATGCGAAGTTTAAATGCGGCGTATACTAATGCTAAAATTAGCTTCTCAATCTTTGAATAATTCCTCTCTGCAGCATTAAATGTTTTGCTGATGTAATAAATGGGCTTTTCCACTCCTGCGTCCGTTCGCAATAACACAGCGCTTAAAGCATGTGATGTTGTCGCAAGATAGATCAATAGTTCTTCTCCTGGTTCTGCCTTTTGTAAAATAGATGTATTCATAAGGTGTTCTTTGATCCCTTGAAAAGCTTTTTCACATTCATCAGTCCATTTGAATTTCGCACCCTTCTTGAGTATATTGAAAAAATGTTTACATTTGTCTGATGATCGCGAAATGAATCTTCCTAGCGAAGCTAAAAGTCCGTTCAATTTTTGTACATCCTTTACCGTTGCTGGTGTTGGCATGTCACGAACTGCTTGTACCTTTTCTGGATCAACTTGTATTCCTTCTTTTGATACAATGTAGCCTAAAATTTTCCCGATGCAACCCCAAAAATGCATTTTTCAGGGTTCAGTTTAATATTATAATGCCGCATCTGTTCAAAAATCTCCCTCAAATCTTGTACATGATCTTTGGCTTCTTTACTCTTCACTAACATGTCATCCACGTACACCTCTAATGTTTTTGTATCCATTTCGCGAACACCTTCTCTACCATTCTTTGATACGTTGCTCCTGCATTTCGCAAACCAAACGGCATTTTTGTATAACAGTATAAACCTCTTGGAGCGAAAAAAAAGCAGTATGTTCTTGATCTTCTTCAGCGAGAGGGATTTGGTTATAACCTTTGTACCCATCTAAAGAAGACACTCTATCATTTCCCGCTGCTGATTCAACCATTTGAGGAATATCCGGCAATGGAAAACTATCTTTAGGGCAAGCCTTGTTTAAATCAGTGAAATCTATGCAAATTCTTATCCCTTTATTTTTCTTTGGAACAACAACCATGTTTGCTATCCACTCTGGGTATTTAGATTCTCTTATAATTCCCGCCTCAAGCATTTTCTGTAATTCTTCTTCTATTTGAGGATGGTAGGTTGTTGCGATTTTTCTTATTCTCTGTTTAAATGGTCTCACATTCTTGTTAATATCCAACTTATGACATGCAATTTACGGATCTATTCCAGGTATCTCATCCATTCTCCCCATGAAAATATCTTTATATTCCCGCAAAAGATTGACAGTTCTTTCTTCCTCTTCTGCATCCATCTTGGTTCCAATCCTCAATATTAGGGGTTCTTCTATAGTCCCAACATTTACTTCTTTTGTTGGTTCTGCCGCAGTGTAACTGACCTTGGGTTCTCTCATTGGTGTTGACTCTTTTATCATCTTCACAGGTCCATCTCCTTCCTCCGAAATTTCGCTGGCTATTCCTTTACCTTCTTTGGCTCTTATCATGTACACTCTAAATTCTTCCTATTTCTTTGCCTCCTTTGCTATTTTTCTGCGAAATTGTCGCTTTTTTGCTCGTCCTTCATAATGTTTTACTTCAATTTGATAACATAATTTCGCATTGTTAATATCTCCTCTAATTTCACCTACTCCATTTGGCATGGGGAATCTGATGCATTGATGCAACGTTGATGCTACAACTTTAATTGCGTGTATCCATGGCCTCCCCAACAGCATGTTATATGGTGATTCCATATCCACTACGCATAGTGTCACTTGTGTTTCGATCTCTCCTAGTGGAATTCGCACCACTATTTCTCCTTTAGGTTTTGTTGTGGATTTTCCAAAGCCATGAACAAGATATGTTGAACAAGACATTTCTTCATCTTTGAATCCCATTCCTTTGAACGCATGATAGAATATTATATCCACTGAACTTCCTATATCAACTAAAGTTCTGTTCAATATCCATTCTTCCATGGATTTTGTTGTTGTCCCCTTCTCTTTTCGTGTAATAGGTACTGTAATAACCAATGGAGATGTGTGGCTCAAATTTTCTTTTGGTATTTCTGCTGCCATGAATGTGATTTTTTTCTTTTCCCAATTTTTCAAGGGTAATGTTTTTTCTACCGCCATAACCTTCCTTCCTTCAAAATCTCGTTTATGTATCCTTCCCTTGATGTTTTCATGGAATTCATTAACCATTGTTTTTCTTATCATATTACACTCCAATCTTTTGTCATCTTCATTGACTCTAATCATTTTTCTTTTAACTGGTTCACCGATTTGTTTAATCACTTTCTTGATTTGAACAATCTCAACAACAATCTTCAATTTTCTACCTTCAGTCCCTGTTTCTAGCGCCATTATGTAGTTGCAGGAAATCCTACAACACACCCCTCATAAGATTTCATTAATATTCAACTCATTTTTGGATTAACAATCTTAATTTTATTGATGAATCTTTGAAAAATATTACAAGAAAAGATAAAGGAATCAAGAATAACCACTGCTCTAGATTTTCTCTCTCCTATTTACTTGCTTCTCACTCTTCCTCACATCTGATCGACTCTTTATATAGAGTTTTTCATAGTGGATGACAGCTAATCCATCCTTTATTTTCGGAAATGGCTTGCGACATTATCGCAACCTTATAAATGTTAATCTCGCAAAACTCCATATTTTCGCAGGACCATCACATTTTCTCATGATTTAGCTGACGTCGTTTATTATTTCGTTTCTGAAGTTGTTCTGCGACACTATTGTGTTGTCTTTTTAATAATTTCGCTGAGGAATTATTGCTGCGAGATTCTGATCCTACAAACGGCATACCTAGAACCCTGAGGACCCTTCGTATGATCCCCGTTCTTGACAGATGAATCTCTTGGACCAGTAGTAGATGAGGTCCTCTGAGCACGAGGGTCTAACTGCGAAGGCCTAGACGAAGCACCCTTCAGAGGAGATATATTAGGACTTCTATGTGGGGGATACCTATAAGGGCTCGGTGGCGGTGTTTGATAGGGAGCCCGCTGACGATCAGTCATATCTACGAAGAAGCATAAAAACAAGATAAAGAAGAGTATAAAATGTGAAATTTGTCAAAACTTCTACCGTCAAAGATATCAACTGAAAACCCTAAATTCATCAAAAACGAAAAACCCTAACTTAATTGGGAACATCGTGGACATGATTAAATCTTCGAGTACAAATCCGTAAGTTTTGTGATAAAGAACAAGGGAAAGTATATATACTTTGTATATTTGTTCTTCATCACAAAACTAAAAACATAGTAGCAGAAGATGAACAAATAATCGAGATCAAAGAAAAAATAATCTCATACATGTATCAAAAGCCTTATGAGCTGAAGCGTGCGATGGGAAGACAATGAACAACAACAACCGTCAAACTTCGAAGAATCCTAGGAAGATCTTATTCACAATATCACCAGCAGGAGTTAATGGCTAGAAAACAAGAAGAGAAGAATGAGAAGGTTCAGAGGAGAAAGAATTATGAACTGACAAGAGAATGAAGGAATGAAATTTATTTCAAATTTTTAGCATTCTCTCTCCTATTTATAACATTAAAGGAGATAGAAAACGTCCCTTAAACCAAGAAGAAGTTATTACCAAGAGTGGGAAGCGTGCCCATAATCCAAGGAGAAGTTATTACCAGGAGTGGGAAACGTGCCCTAAAATCTAGGGGAAGTTATTATAGAGAGATGAAGAATATGTGAGGACGATTTTCCTCTAACTTCAACTGACGCCTTAGTCAGAAGAAAAGGGGCATATTGTATGCACATAATTCATCACTCGCCACGTGTCTGGAGAGGCACACATGGAGGACACACAGCCCGGAGCATCGAGATATGATGCCACGCGTGGATACCCAAGCAACACGTTTTAGCAGTATGAGATGATCATCTGATGGATCTGAGGGCTGGGAATCGAGGAGCATTAATTGAAGGAAAGGGTTACTGCGAAGCACTGAAGAACACCCAAGGGTTCACTTTATTCCATCTCGAGAGGGATCCAAGATCAACGATAAGGGTTGGTCCAACTGACGCGGATGTGACATGGGTGGAAGGCAATTAGCTGGCGCGTGCAGACGACCCAACCACCCGCATTAAAAACCCTAAATTAACATACGTGTCGACCAACCTGTGGAGGGTGAAGAGGCGACTCATCGTCACCAAGTATAAACCGTTGGGGACATCAGTTCAGAACGAGGATATCAGCGGCATCTACACAAAGAATAAGAAGATAAGATTCCAACGGCCTCTGACGGTGGACCCCATGTACCACTACTATAAATACCCCTCTCCACCAAGAGACAAGGGGTCGACCAATTGAGAGAAAAACTAGATAATAGTTTAGGAAAGAGAAATAGGAAGAGTAAGTATGGTTTCTATTACCCATGGCATCGTTATTCACCTAAAAGTCATTCGACTATCTTTGTAATCTCTCCATACATAGTGAAACCCTTAACCCCGTGGATGTAGACCTTATAAGTGTTGAACCACGTAAATCATTGTCTCATTTACATTTCAACACTTACTTTCTGTTATCATTATTATGTCTTGTGATATATGCTTCGGAACTGTGTAGATAATTGAATCGATCCCACACGACTAGACAAGGACGAGTCCGAAGATTCTGAGCCGATGAGTTAACGAGATCCGTGTCGTTTTGTATTTACATTATTCTACGTATTATTTTATCGGCTCAAGCGAATATTGTTTTTGAACACGTGGATGCCTTCGTAATTTATGTATGTACTCGTGGTGATACATATGTGGAGAGGAACATGGATGGAGAAACAAGTTGTGCCAGTTGCACAAATTTTTGCAGCAGTATGTGTTCAAATACCGGAGGTTCAGTACTCAGAGATGAGTGCCAACCTACTAGTGTCTGGTACAATTGTGCGTGATGCTGTAGCCCTCCATCATCACCATCCCTTCCTCCGACTCCTTCATCTGGAAGTCCATTTAGCAATGGAGTACATAATACTGATAGTATGTGTACGCCTGAACAAACATACCTATTGATCCCACATACTGAAGGCCCAGATTGCACTCTCAATCCTCAATGTCATAACAAATGCAAGGAAAAAGGCGCCTTTGTAAGTTCAGGGTCACAATGCATTGGAACTAGTGGAAATGGTCATGGAACAAACTTTCAATGGTTCGAGCAATGCTGCTGTAACGAAGCTCCACCTAGGGATGCACAGAACCGAACCGTAACCGCAGACCGAACCGATAACCGCAGAAACCGAATCGTAACCGCACTGAAGCGATAATCCAATGGTCGGTTACGGTTTAAATTTTAATAACCGTTAGATCTTCGATTAGACCAACGGTTTCACACATTAACCGCACCGAATCGAACTGTATTAACCGATGATTGATATCCATTGATTTATAATGCTATCAGATCTTAGCCGTCTATCCTCAATATATATTTAACTTATATCTAACCCTAAAACTAAATCGCTCTTCTCTTTTCTTCTTCACTTCTTAGCAGCAACTCTTCCCTCTATCAGTTGCACCACAATCACCAGATTCACCACCTCTTTTTCCTTCTTCTTTTCTTTTTCTTCCTTCCTCCCTCTTCTTCTTATGTTTTCGTTACTTTTTCTTCTCCTTTTCAACATACACCACCATCAACTGCTACACCATCATATCCAGCACCACCACCTGATACACTACCATCAACTGCTACACCATCGTCACGAGTACCACCACAAGCTACATCACCAGCACAAGCACCACCACCTTTTGATTGGTGAAAAATCGAAGATTAATAGAATTTTAGGGTTCAAAAATTGGTCTTTTTTTATGTCTTAATGTCTAATTAGTTAATTTTATGGGTTTCAATTCTTATTTCTGTAGTTGGTGTGTTGAATCAACTGTTGATGGATGTTTATTTGATTGGATTTGTTTCATGTAATCTGAAGAAATTGCAGATTTGAAGAATATATTAGAACTTTAGGGTTCTTAAAAATCCATATTTTAGTTCTATTTATCTTTTGATTGAAATCTTTGTACTGGGTTTCTTTGAATTTATGAAATTGAGACGGGGCTATTGAATGTTTTTTTTTCTTCCTGTTGGATCGGTTAAAAACCGTAGAAACTGGCAAAAAAAAACCGAAATAATTGGATCGGTTAAAAACCGAACCGAAAACAGAAATCTTCGGCTATGGTTTCAAATCTGAAAACCGCAGTGTACACGGTTAGTTCAACGGTTTTATACATAACCGCACCGAACCGCACCGTGTGCAGGCCTAGCTCCACCCCCTCCTCCTCCATCCTGTGGATGTTGTGCTTCTGACATTGATATCCAGATCTCAGTAAAGTCAGGAGGTGGTTGCGGAGACAAATCATCATCGACACCGTCAACTTGCGGAGACAAATCGCCTTCCACTACTTATCTTACCTTGTAATCTATCACTATCGATATCCAGAGAGTGACTACAAAATGCTATTAATTTAGGATCACTAGCTAGCTGCGGCGATAATAAGAGTGGACAAGAAAGAAATACTATCAATTTTAAAGCAGCATCAATAATGCTCTTTATTTAGTAATTTTCTTTCCAAGAAATTGTAATGCATTCGCGAAAGAAGTGAATGGGCTTGGAAATTAGCTTCATGTTTGATTTCACTTGTAGCCCAAATAGCAACTTGACGCCGTTTAGGTCAAATTTCTCCCCATAACAAATAAATATTCTCCGTATAACATGCAGAATATAACCTTTCCATGTGTCCATTAGGTAGAGATTAAATGTCAATTCAATGTCTTCTCTGACTTTTGAGTTCTTTCATGTAGCACGCGTCCTCTTCTTCATCACTCCCCCACATTAAAAAAAAAGAGCATAAAAAGAAAAGAGAAATTTAAGGTTCTCATCCTGATCATAAACGCATTTCAAGAACTCAAGTTTACTCTGATCATAATCTGGTAACTAAGATCCTTCTCCTTCTTCTTCAATAAAAATTAACTTTGAATAATTTGAACATGAAAAGAAAAAGGCTGAGTTGTTATGATTGATTTTGTAAGATAATACTGATCATGATCATCTTAATAATATGGTGTAGTGAGTCATTTCATCAGAATATGTAAGGATTGATCTTTGTTTTTGACTTGTAGTGGTTTTTTGGGTTCACTCAAAACCCTTGTTTAATCTCCAAAACTTAAAAGAAAATTAAAAATAGTTATCTCATCTGGTGGGGGCAACTGACCCACATGTCGTTCCCCTGGTTCCTTGGTCTCCTATTAGATTTTTTTTTTTTTTTGGATCTTATGGATTACTTTTATTGGTGATTATTGAAAAAGGGTTTAAGTTTGTGATTTTTTTGGTACCTCAGTTGTCGGATCTTTGTTCATTGCTGGTTTTGGGTCTCTTGACCGTCTGTTGACCCGTTGACCGTGACTTGAACAGTTGACATTGATCCGTTGTTGGGTTTTTACTTAGGGGTTGATTATATGTATGGATTGGTTGTATGCCAGATTAGTATTTGTCAGGGTTAACTTGAATTGCTGCTGCATTGTTCAGAATTGGAGCATTTGGCTATTTATCTTAGTTGTAAAATGTTTTAAGGGTTTTTGTTTTGTTGAGTATTTTGGGTTCCCTTGTGCTTAGGCACCTTGTATATGTTGCTTTCCTTCCCGACTTTGCACTCTGATTTTGGCGACATTGGCTTGTTTGAAGATATGACACTACCTTTTTATAGAACTGCTAACGAAATGCACCTCTGTCTGATTTTACGGCTTATGTCTTTTATTCAAAAATTTAAGATAAATCTTGTTAGTTGCTTTAGAGGTTACTACTAATATGGAATGATCGTTCTTTTGAAATTACGTAGTTTTGAGTTGTATCTAAATATCTAAACAATTATTGCACAGTTATTGCCTGCAACACCATGACGGTCAAAAGTAGTCTTCCATTTAACTTTAAGGTTGGTCAGCAAGTAGAGGCTAAGTCTTTTGAAGAAGGTTATCGTGGAGCATGGTTTCGATGCAAGGTAGTTCTGAGTGTTATACTTAATTTCTTTCTTGGTTATGCTTCAAACGTGCCTTCATTTTATCCGTTTGGAAGATTCTCTTTCCATTCTCCTTTTCTGGATTTGCAATACAAATTGCCTCATACATGTCATTTCATTTACTGTCGTCAGATAAAAGGTTGCAAGAAAGGCAAAGAACCCACAGTTGCATTGGATTATATTGACTATAACGATTATAGTAAGTATGGTATACTATCCTATTAAAACTTTGATATCGTAATCTTCTCTTTGCGAAACCCAACTTTACTGTACATGGTTATTATGGGTCTTTAAAATTTGACATCATTTGATGTTTGCAGAAAATTATTGGATTAACTTGTACGAGTATCATCAGTTTCCGGCCGAAAAACATAGAGGTTTAGAAAACAAACATTTGATGCTGCGCCCTAGCTATCCTCAGATCTACCATCAAAGTCAAATGCCTGATACATTTGAAGTCTTAGAAACGGTAGGAGTTGTGGATGGTACCTGGGAAGTGGGGGATATGGTTGATTGGTTCCAAAAGGATTGCTATTGGTCTGCGCGGATCACTAAAGTACTAGATGAGAAGAATGTAGAGGTATAAAAATTATTAAATCCTTGTAGCTTCATTGGATACGGCTAGAAAGGGTTGCTATTGGCACCTGTCGTGTCTAGCATTGTTCCAACTCCCAGACTTTATGTTTTATGTAATGCTATTGCTTCATTGTGGTGGCACAAATTTGTGAGTTGGTCCCAAGTGTGATGTTCAATTTTCAGATGGTCTAGTTGATGGCATAAAATTGTGAATTTTGAATTTTCCTACTTTAAGGCTGAACTGTTTATCTTGGTCTGTTTATTTTTTACAGATTAAGTTACCAGAACCTCCCATGGGTGAAGGAGAAACTTATATAGCACTATGCAAAGATTTACGCCCATCCTTGGATTGGAACCCAAAGCTCGGTTGGACTCTGCCCATCTTTGAGGTGAATTCCATTACTGTCCATCTCTAATTTTATATTTGTACGAGAGTAACCTGTTCTGTTCTATTTATGTTAAGTTACCACATAGCCTTTCTGTGTTACATCTGTATCCATCTCAAGTATCTTAAATGGTTTCTGGTCCCAAATGGAGATGAAAGGAAAACTTGTGTTACTGAAAGCATACTGTACAGTATAATGCTAGTTAGAAGAAAAAATTATCACTAATGAACGTTACCTACATGGATTGTATCTGCCTGCTTGTCAACTAGTAATATTCGAAATACTTTTATCTGATTTGGACTTTTTTTTTACTTCATCACGAATTATTGTGTTTCATGGTTGTAGGTAGGTGAGAATTTCCGCCGTTGTGTTCGCTTGATGCAGCCTAAGAGTTCAGGTAATATTTAATTAGGTTTGCTTAGTATCATTGATTCATAATTATGGGTACTCTTCTCTTCTGGATTTAATTCCACATTCCATTCTCTTTATATCCTCATTTCCTGGTTATTATAGCTTGTGCATAGCAGTCTTAACGGAACTGCTTCTTTAGGCTGTCATCTGTGAAGTGGATGCTTGAAAGATGTGATTGTTCACATCACAGTTTTGTGCAGTGGCTTTCCGTGGCTTATTTTGGTCATTGGCTTTCCTCGCATAGTGATGGAAAATTGGGATATGAAACTTACTGACCAAATCTCGAACTTTAAGTGAAATTTGTTCCAGAATCTTCAATCTGAATTTCTTCTTTTGGTTGCATCTTCTTTTTTGTTGGATGTAGGAAATGTTCGAAAAAATGCGGCTGGTTCAAATGAGATGTCATCCTATGTTTCTTCACATACTTCAGCTGGCTCAATCCCTCAAGATTTACCGGTAGATTCTCCAGGAAAGGAAAATCTGAAACAAGCTTCAGTGATTAAGATCAAGAGCAGCTTAGCAGAGGAGCCATCCTCCCACTCTCTAGAGAGTCATTCACGTAATTTGCAGAACAAACAAAAGACTGACACATCAAGCATACAAAATGATGGTGCGGAAAGGTCTAGTTGGTCAGATAGTGTGTCAAGTCCGGATGGCGATAATCATGAAACAGTTTTACCAAGAAATAATGTGGCATCAAGAGCTCAATCTGATTCTTGTGGTTCCTCGAAAAAGATGAGAAAAAGTGAACCTGAAGTGAACTCAACATCCTTTGACACAATAGAGTCGTCTATTATTGGCTTGCAGGAACTTGTTAACAGGGTTGGATTGCTCAGAAGGTTATTAGACTAGGTGTCTGCTTATTCAAATGCGACGAAGCCTTCATTGAGGATTCTGGATACCGAAGCGCTTCAACCTGTAAGATAAGAATAGTACATTGGCCATTATAGTCCTAGCTTTTTTCTGGTCAGATTCACTGCTCTCTCAGTATGTATAGAGTTAGTAAGACAGCAAACACATGGATGGTGTTTTTGATAAACAACAAAGAAGGTGCATTTTTTGGATTCTTTTAAGCAGCCTAATGACAGTGAAGCCTGGCAAACATTGACATCCATGTATATTTTATCTAATACAGTATCTGGTTTATGTTTATGCAAAATGCTCTTTAAAGGTAATGTTTAATATAGCACTTCTTCCTCGAGTTCTCCACAAAAGTGGATCGTTGGGAAGATTACAAAACATTATAAAACTGTGCATGTAATAGCCAGGTGACAAATGATTCAGATCCTATGCTACAAAACATAAGAAAACCACATCTTGCCCTGAAGTATTATTAAGCATCCGTGAAACACGTGAACAAGGCGAAACACATCAAAGAAAGACCCACCGGAGTTGAGAATTAAACACAAGAAGCCGAAACGGGGTTGTTCATCAAGCCATGTGAGAAAATTTTTAAGGGAACATAATTTCAGGTTCATGCAATTCTTGACTTCAACGATAGAAAATTACAAAAAGTTGTATACTTAAAACATGGGAAGCTATTTATTGAGAGCGTTTTTTTGCTGGTTTTGCAAGGTCATAGAAAGTCGGTTAACAAACTCTTGTCAGATTATGAGTGAATTCTGTGCAAAACTTTCAGTGAAACCTGCAAATGAAAGAGACTCGTCATATTGGATGTCCATATAAAGAAACCAAACCCTGAATGAAGAATCCTATCTTCAAAAACGAAATGCTTGTCTGGGCAGCTTTTGCTTTTTACTGCCTAGCAGTGGCAGCTCCGCTCCTATTACTCCACTTCTGTCATAATCGGGAAAGAAGAACCCATTCAAAGTTGTTACCACCACCAGGTCCTCCAGGCTGGCCAGTGGTTGGAAACCTCTTCGATGTAGGTTATAAGCTGCAAGAGACATTTCTAGAATTGCAACAGAAACATGGAGCCGTCTTCATGCTACGTTTAGGTGCTGTCAATATGGTAGTCATAGCTTCAGCGAGTGCCGCTACAGAGTTATTCAAGAAACATGATCTCGGTTTTTGCAACCGTCATCTTATGGAAGTTATGAAAATGGGAGAGGATTATAACAGCGCTACTGTAACCAGACCAGTCGGACCATACTGGCGCATGATAAGGCGACTATATGCGACTGAGTTACTCTCCCGTACAGCAGTTACGAATACTGAAGGCAGTCGACGAAAATGTGTGCAACAGATGATACAATGGGTATCAGCAGAAGGAAAGGAAAGTACAAGTGTTGAATTACGACACTTACTTTTTGTCTCTT
The DNA here is from genome assembly GCF_003573695.1 of Papaver somniferum. NCBI lineage: Eukaryota > Viridiplantae > Streptophyta > Magnoliopsida > Ranunculales > Papaveraceae > Papaver > Papaver somniferum. The sequence goes on along the minus strand of NW_020624376.1, from coordinate 3,879,886 downwards.
TATTTAATTTGATGGGAAACCTCTTGTTTTCAAGGGATCTTTTGGATCTTAAATCTGTTGATGGAAATGAATTCTATCGAACCATGGGGGAAATTGTAGAGATAACTTTGAAGCCAAATGCAGCTGATTTCTTCCCGTGGTTACGAAAGTTAGACTTGCAAAATCTGAACAAGAGAATGAAGAATGCAACAGATACACTCATAAACATCATCGACGGCTTTGCAAAGGAGCACAGACGACATATGGATTCTGTACACAAGAAGGATGAGGTGAAAGATTTTTGGACCGTGTTGCAGGAATTTGAAGGCAATGGCAAGGACGAACCAAGGAAAATGTCAGACAGACAAATCAATCTATTGATTATAGTGAGTAACTTCTTAGGTTTTGGTGATCCTGCTGATGTTACTAGATGCATGCCAATTGAATTTCTCGCATTACCAATACTTTTTTTTTTTTTTGTAAATAAATGCAGGAATTGTTTGTAGGTTCGACAGAGACGACAACCAGTACTATAGAGTGGGCAATGACAGAGCTCCTCCGCAATCCAGAGGTAATGCAAAAGGTCAACACTGAGATTTACCACGTTATTGGTTACGACAGAAAAATTCAAGAAAGTGATATCGAAAATTTGCCTTATTTATCCGCGGTGATTAAGGAGACAATGAGACTACATCCATCAACTCCTTTCCTAGTACCACGTACAGTTGCCAAAGACACAGGATTCATGGGCTGTATGATACCAAAGGGCGCACAAATAATGGTTAATGCTTGGGGAATTGGAAGGGATTTAGCCGTATGGAGTGATCCATTTACATTCGATCCGGATCGTTTCCTGGGAACGGATATTGATTACCGTGGACAACATTTTGGATTAATACCATTTGGAAGCGGAAGACGCATCTGTCCAGGCCTCTCAATGGCTCATCAAGTTCTTCACATTATGCTTGGATCTTTGCTTCAATCTTTTGACTGGGCACTCGAAAGTGGTGTCACGCCTGAAACTATAGATATGGGTGAAGCATTAGGCATAACATTGCGAAAATCAATTCCATTGAAAGTAATACCAACACCATCAGCTCTTGCAAAACATTAGGCTTTACGTTTTTTTTTTTTTTTTTGTTTTTTTTTTTTAATGAATAAAATCTCCTGCTTTTCCAATAAATTTGACAAGAAAAATTAAGCAACAAATTTAACGTTATCAATGACTCGACGAATTGCATTTTCTTTGCAAGTGATGATAAATAACAAGAAATGAGTATATCAATGACTTGACGAATTGCATTTTCTCTTGGGGAATTGCAAGTGAAGATAAATAACAAGAAAAGAGGAGTTTCTTCATAACGTTATCAATGACTTAACGAATTGCATAACAAATATATAATTTTTGTAAGCTAATTACATTTTTCTTATTACTATAAGAACTAAAAAGAGGAGTAGGTGAACAGTGTTAATTTAAGGAATCTATCATGGGAAGAAGTGCACAACGAAACAAAACTGCACCAATGACCAGCCCTTGTTTGGATTCAAGAATCGAATTCATGGAAAAACATAACACAAAACGTAGAAATTCCTGAATCAACGATCCGTTACACTTTTCTGAACCCTTATCACTTTTTGTTAACTTGTTGACTTGAAAATTGTGTTTTTTTGTCTTATCTACTAGAAATTGGTAATTCTTGCACTAAAAACAACAAATCATGTTCCCAATGCAAAGAATTGTTGTTTTCATTGCAATAAAACAAACAAATCTTGTTTCCAATGCAAAAAAATGTTAATTTAATGCACCTTAACATGTATACGGATATACAAATTAAGAGGATCCTATTAAATTAAGATTATAATCAATTTATTCTCATTAACTCCGAAATCAGTCTCGGTAATAGAACATTGAGCAACAAAATTAGCACACTAATGGGCTATCAGTTTCCACCAACGCCTCAATTCTTCTTAATCATGAACCAACACAACTTTGTTTTCATGAACAATTTCTTTTTCTTTGTATACTTGTTTCCAAAAATAATTACCACTATCCACCCCATAGATTGCAATCTTAATTTATACAGAAGTGAAGGTTTGTAAAAGTAAGTCCATAATATTCATTTATTTTCTCATTCTCATTTCTGGTTTATTTCTTTGACATACAATAGCTATGAAGTTGAGAGAAGATGTGGATGAATAAGAACCAATTTTCACCCACTACAATTATATAAAATCTTAAGGAGAGTGATTCATTGTAGTTGTACCTGTATTAACCATAAGGGGTCCAACTCCCAAGTTGTAGGATAGGGGTTTAATTCGCGTGCTATATGGAAAAAAAAAGAGTTGTACATGTGTTTTGTCTCTTCACCAAGTTAAAATGCGGACATGTATGCTAGTTAGAAAGACATCCAACCATTTATAAAGTTCTATTGTTTTTTTCAGCATAATCTTCTCTAAACCGAACACTCTGTCTAGCACACTAAACAATGCCTCCTAGTCTCACAACTCCCAATCATCAACTTTGTAGGGGTGAAATATCGCACAGAGTTAATCCATAGCCTCGCCCTCACTAAGACCGTTATTAGCACAAACGAAGAGAAAAATTAGGCGAAGAAATACAACGCGACAAAAGGGACAAACACGAAGAATGCCCACGCGACGAGCACATCAAGAGGAGTATGAAACAGCGACGCGAGAGATAGCGACATCTTCCCAAAGCCTGGCGAATAAGACAGAATGAGCAGAGATCAGCTAGCAGAGATTTGCACGTGAACATAGTCGTCTTCTACCATGACGATTGGTTATATATGGATTCAAATAATGAAGAGAGAGGCAGGTTGAAAAAGAGTTCAGTAAAGAACAAGAATAGAAAACCACCACTAGAAGAGAGAAAAAGAAGAAGCCACTAGAGTTAGCTTTACTTATCATCATCCTTCTTACATGTACGAACCTTTGTGATATTAATAAGAACATCATATTCTCCATACAAAACTTGTGTAAAGACCATATCTAGTGTCAAGGGGTGTATAACATCATTAATGTTTGAGTTTAACTTCATGACTTAGACTTAGTGTTCTTATCACTTCATTGGGTGTAGTTGTGGGATTTTCCGCAACTACATTTTGGCGCTAGAAACAGGGAGGATTTATCCTCGCCTGTTAATGTTCAGATAGAAGTCACCATCTGGCTAAGTGTGATTACTGTTTACCACCATCTTCCTACCCATCTCCAGAATACGCCCATGCGTTATTTAAAGTCATCATTGTTTTGAAATTCAGTTCTTTAGAAAACTCTTTCTAAAAACACCACATCTCATCAATACTCTAAAAACACCAAAAAACCTAGGCATGCAAAGGGAAAATTTGAACAATTGGTATGAAAAAGAATCAACCATTGTCGAGGAAGTCCCACATAATTGGACAGAGTGGGTGCAGCCATATGATCCGGATAGACCAATGATAAACACTAGCAGAGGCAGTGGTAGAAGAGAGAGCCAGTTCTGCTATCAGAACCGAGATGAGGAGATCTTGGCAATCCAGTGCGAGAACGAAGCAAGATTCGCGCAGTGGAAAGAAACATAGAGAATATTGATAGAAAAACGAATCAACCTCGCGCAGGAGCATGAATGGTTGATGATAAAAAATCAGAACCTGAGAAGAAGAATACAAGAGTACGAATGGGAAACAGGATACGGAGAAAACCACAAGAGATCCTACAGGAACGGAGGTGTAGGAAAAATGAGGCAAACAAATGAGAATCTATGGAGTGAGATGCAACTACAGAGACAAAAAGGATATCGTATGAGCAGAACAATGATATATCAAAATAAAAAATGGGCAAAGATGGCTCAGCGCGAGGATTACACCCAAACCGCTACAAGAGGAAACATGAAATTCACGACATATCGCGTGTTGCACCCACAAATCGGAAAGTTGGAAGATCGCGAAAGAGAACCAAGAGGCAGATCCGCGAAGACAATAAAAACAACCTCACCAAGAACCAGGCCTCAACACAAGTTTTAGGAAGGAAAAAGAAAAGATCGTCAACCGCACGCTAGTCATTTTGCGATGACTACCCGAGGAAGGAAAAATAACCCGAGAAACTGAAGAAGGAAAAGTAAACCATGTATCAACCCAAAAGAACTCTAAATACAAAACGAGTTCTTTTGACAAGAAAGCGAGCAAGTCAAAGGCGAAATCAAAGCTACACAGCGAAACTGCAAAAACTACTCGTAAGACTTGAATAGGGGGCAACAAGACACTATTAAAACCTCTACCTAGGGAAGATGGGACTACAATTATGGCTTGTCAACTTAGTTCGCACAAAACTGTGCGACTGGAGGACTGCACAGTATGTAAGAGGCGATCCTTAATCCCTAACGCGCGTCATAGCTGGTGATCTTGGGAAAGTTACTTATATTTGGGCGAAATGCCTATCCACTGGAGGCCACTAAGAACGAACCACTCAGCGAATAAGTTCTCCAGTATGGGGTGTAAAAGCATGTCAGTGGAGATAGAAGATGGCATGAAACTTGTGATACACCCGGTCCAAAGAAACCCCACCTAGGGTGTGATCTTGTGCCTAATAAGCCACATAGGCTAAAAGCATGAGGTTGCGACAACACTGGTAGTTGTATCACCGTATGGGTGGAGACCAACTGAAAGGGTTAGGGGTGACCTCCTTGAAGGGGCGATTCAGGGGGAATATTAATGGACGACACCCTCCATTAGGGAGCTGATTGTGTCAAAGACGATAATTTACTGGGGCTTTCTACTTACGGGAGTACCTAAGCCTGGTACATTGTCGCAGAATAGCCTGAGGAGGTAAGAATACTAACACAGATAAGCGAGAACGATGGTCAATGACTTGCAAGAGCACATGGAACTGATATCTCGTCGCCCAACAGGTGGAAGATCCTACCCAAGGCGACCTTAAGTCCTTTAAAATTCTATGTGGGGAAGGCAGTAAGACCTTAACTAGGAGGAAGTTAAGACCTAATAAAATTAAGCAAAAATAAAGGAGCGCGAAGAAAATCAAGGCGATAGGAGAACCAACAAAATGGCACAAAAAATCGCTGAGGAAAGCATTGAAACGCGAAGGAGGTCAAGGCGAACACCCTTATTTTCAGATAAGTACCATGCTCAAAACAAATTTTAAGATACACTATAATAATATAACATGCCTAGGTTCATTATTAACACCTTGTGCTAGTCATAAAAAAACGATACCTTACCAGAACTATAGACTCACATAAACAAACTTATATTCTTTAAGATACTTAGCTTATGCAATAACTCTATAAAACCAAGAATAATATTTAAGGCTCCTCGCCCCCAAAGGTGGAAATCAGAGGCAAGTATGGAGATGTTAAATTTATGTGCTTCCCACCTTTTCAGTTGGAAACCTTAAATATCGTGAGACATATTTTAAGGAGATAAACTAGTGCATATATACATCTACTTTTGTCCAAAAACTTCTAGCAACAGGGAAAAACATGAATCAACAAAAAACCATATCCAGCCCCCCAAGCTTGGGAGCGCCCATAAGAAACTATTTTGACAGGTTAAAATGTTTGAGAAGGAACATAGTCAGAATGATGCCCAATCATGCGAAAGAGAAGTTACTTGAGAGGAATTCTTGACCTCGGATTGCGAAGCACCACCTTGAGAAGGAAAAGTAGGACCCTGATCATCCTCAGCGACAAGAGGAAGTTGATGCTCGCCTGGGACACCATCCAAAACAACTTCATCCTTCCCCTCAGCAAATTCATCCTCCGAGGAAGGTTCCTCCTCGTCAATACCTTCCTCACCGTTGAATTGTTCGTCAGCTCTTCCTCATCAGCCTCTTCTTCGTCACTAAACCCACGCTCCACAGACTCATCATCCAAAACAGGAATATCACGAAATGTCCTAGTAGGAAGGTTATTTTCAGTAGTAATGCGATCAGCGGTATCCAGTAATTTTATTGCAAAGCCTCTGCGCCTGACGATTAGCATTAGCCAATTGGGCCCTCTTACGGCGCTTCAGCAAAGCATACCTAGCTTCCATGTTCTCCTCGTAATGCCCTGCTTCTGTCTTCACGCGAAGAACCTCGTTGTTCTCCAAAGAAATCCTCTCAGTCAAGTCAAGCACCTGCTGCGAAGACGAGCCACCATCGCCCTTAAGTGTTTCTAACTCTTGCTGCGCCTTCTCAAGCTTACATGACAAAGTCTCCACCTCAGCCTTTAGATTCTTATCATTTTCTGCGAAGAAGGAAAGTAAGTCAGAGCACTAAAAGAATAAAGCCAAACACAAGACCAAGACAGGCTATCAAAGACACCTTCTTTATACATGATCACGGAGTCCAATGTCTTCTGATGTTGCTCAACCCAACTAGCATGCTTAGCAACAACAACTCTATTCTCCTCAATATCGCCTAAAGCCCTATCAAAATCATTATTTCCTTCAATTCTAAGACGATTCCGGATTTTCTCAAGAATTACGCGAAGCTCATGATTCTCTCGAAGAACCCTCGCCCTATCTTCAGTAATCTCATTCTTCACAGTGGCCAAAATAATTTTCTCACGTTCTGACTGCTTAGCAATATCTCGGAAATACCGACCGCGAGACCGAGACTCACCTATAATTGAATATAACTTTCTTAATTCAAATTTAAGGTGCTCATACTTGTGTCGGTAATCTTCGGAATCATCTTCAATATCATTCTCCTCATACACAACCAACAGAAAATCTTGGTTAAGGGAATTAAAATGCACAAGAAAGGCATCCCTATCTATGTTCGCAGCAACGGCTATATCGGACAAATTGAAGATCTCTACAAGGAACCTCACGACCCTCAACTAAGAAATACACCCCTAGGGAACCAATGACAAGAAAAGATGAGAGCATGAGAAGGCTTACCTGAAAAAGCGGGGGTACAACAACCACACCCATATTTCGATTAGCAATCTATATGGACTAACTCCAATATACTTTCAAGAGAATCAACGAGACTCAATATTAATAAAGTATATCAAAGAGTTATAATATCTCGATCTCTCGATTTAATTCTTAATCGAGCAAATAGAAATCTGCGAGTCTAATTAAATACAAGAGAGATAACTTGGATGGTACCAAAGACCAATATCCAAGTGTCAATCAATGTAAATCTACAACCAAAGGTTGGATATTCTAATTAATTTATCTAACGCACAACCTGTGATATTTCTATTATATAACAAAATATAATGCGGAAAAGAAATAACACAGACACCAGAAGTTTTGTTAACGAGGAAACCGCAAATGCAGAAAAACCTCGGGACCTAGTCCAGATTGAACACACACCATATTAAGTCGCTACAGACACTAGCCTACTACAAACTAACTTCGGTCTGGACTGTAGTTGAATCCCAATAAATCTCACACTGATCCAAGGTACGGTTGTTCTCCTTATGTCTCTGATCCCAGTAGGATACTGCACACTTGATTCCCTCAGATGATCTCACCCATAACTAAGAGTTTCTATGACGCAAAGTCGAAGACTTTAATAAATAAATCTGTATCACATAGAAAAGTCTACAAGAATAGATAAATCTGTCTCCCGCAGAAATACCTACGGGTGTTGTTCCTTCTTTTGATTAATCAAGGTGAACATGAACCAATTGATATACCAGACCCTAGTTAGTAATTCGGGGTACGGGTACAAGTTCGGAACGACATAGTACATGAATTATTCGGATTCGGGTAGGTTGGGTTCGGTCAAAATGTTGGTTAACGGTTCGTTGTTCGGTAGGTAGTTCAGAACGACATACGTACGTGTATAATTCGTTTTAGAAATGTGAGTTCGGTACTCAAAATTCGGCTTACATTCATAGTAAATTGATAAATATTATGACCTTACAAGACTAATTTATATTTTGATTTCATCATCCTGCAACGAAATATATATATGGTATGATTTATTAGGTGAAAAAAATAATATTTTAGCATGGTTGTGTAACAAGCATGGCGACTGCTAAACAAGAACTAGCATTAAAACAATGGTTAGTTGTATAATATACATAAATTCTAACTTAATATGGCATTAACTATAGTATATAAACAAATTAAATCAAAACACAACACACAGAACAATGGTTGAGTCTTAGACGTGGGAGCTGGAAGTTTGTTGTTCGAACCCCCAGCCCATTCAATTTGTAGAATCTTTAATAAATTTGACCGAATTACAAGTTTAATAAATTTGACCGAATTACAAATCCGAACTATTCACTATTCCGAATTATTCGCGGTTAATTCGGCAGGCCCATAATATACGCGTACTGTATTCGGAGTTTCAGTAATTCAATACGATAGAAACAATAAGATCCGAATCTTTAATAAATTTGACCGAATTACAAGTCCGAACTATTCTCTATTCCGAATTATTCGCGGTTAATTCGGCATGCCCATAATATACGCATACTGTATTCAGAGTTTCAGTAATTCGGCTGTTTAGAATCTTTAATAAATTTGACTGAACTAAAAGTCCGAACTATTCCCTATTCCGAATTATTCGCGGTTCATTCGGCAGACCCATAATATACGCGTACTGTATTCGGAGTTTCAGTAATTCGGTCGTTTAGAATCTTTAATAAATTTGACCGAATTACAAGTCCGAACAATTCGCTATTCCGAATTATTCGCGGTTAATTCGGCAGGCCCATAATATACGCTTACTGTATTCGGAGTTTCAGTAATTCAATACGATAGAAACAACAAGATCCGAATCTTTAATAAATTTGACCGAATTACAAGTCCGAACTATTCGCTATTCCGAATTATTCGCGGTTAATTCGGCATGCCCATAATATACTCGTACTGTATTCAGAGTTTCAGTAATTCGGTTGTTTAGAATCTTTAATAAATTTGACTGAATTACAAGTCCGAACTATTCCCTATTCCGAATTATTCGCGGTTAATTCGGCAGACCCATAATATACGCGTACTGTATTCGGAGTTTCAGTAATTCGGCCGTTTAGAATCTTTAATAAATTTGACCGAATTACAAGTTCGAACAATTCGCTATTCCGAATTATTCGCGGTTAATTCGGCAGGCCCATAATATACGCTTACTATATTCGGAGTTTCAGTAATTCGGCCGTTTGGTTCGGATTCGGCCAGTTCGTTCGGATTCGCGAATAGTTCGCCGAATTACTAACTAGGTACCAGACTTATATTCCCGAAGAACATCTTATAAATATGAATCACCTCACAATAATCTTAATGGAGTAGCGAAACAAGATATTGTGGAATCACAAACGATGAGACGAAGATGTTTGTGACTACTTTTCTATCTTGCTTATCAAAGAAATTAATTTCAAGACAATCTATACGATTGTACTCAATACGATAGAAACAAGAAGATCAGATCACACAACTACAAGAAAGTAGTATCGGTCTGGCTTCACAATTCCAATGAAGTCTACAAGTCGTTAACCTACAGGGTCTCGGTAGAAACCTAAGGTTAAAGGAGAATCGACTCTAGCTTATACAACTAGTATCATACAGGAGGTGTGGGGATTAGGTTTCCCAGTTGCTAGAGTTCTCCTTTGTATAGTCTTTCAAATCAGGGTTTGCAATCAATGTTAGCTTAGTAACAAAGCGTTCAATATTCACCATTAGATGAAAACCTGATTAGATTCAAGCTAATATCTTTCAACCGTTAGATCGAAAACTTAGCTTGTTACACACAAATGAAATGCACGTTTTAGGTTTTTGTAACCGTACCTAAACATGTACATATGTTGGTTCAACAAATTAACCAAATGGTTATCCATATGAGCACTTTCATATCAACCATATTCTTCTTCACCATAACTAGTTCAAATGACTCAAATGAACTAGTTAGAGAGTTGTTCAATTGCTTAGATCTTATAGAAGTATGCAAGACACAATCGAAGCAAAAACGATTTGATTCACTCGAATCGATTCATGAACTTTATAGCCACAGTTTGCAAACTTGCATTCCTTTGTTAATATAAGTATAAGTTAACGAATAATCGTTTTTAGAATATAACCAACCTAAGTACGCGGACTAGGTACGCATACTTAAGTACCCAGAATAAGCTTGTAAAAGTTTACAAACTCCGGCAGATTTTCTCGGGAAAAGAACCTCCGACAGTACACGGACTGGGTTCGCGGACTCTTGTTCCGGTTTCCCTGATCAACAAAGTATGCATACTTTGGTTCAAGGAATAAAGACTTATACATGTATGTGTTTCCACACAATGCTTATATCCAACAATGGTTATATAATCTAAACTCTCATTTCAATCATTGAAACATTGTTAGAGGACGTTATATAGTTGTTATTCACAAACTATTTCGTCAAAGCCATTTTCAAGTAATTGAAACATAACATGACTTTCGTCACTAGGTAAAGATGAACTTGGCCAAAGCAAAAGCTTACCAACACATATTTCGAGAAACAGATAAGCGAGATAAACTCGGCTCGAAATAAGAACTGTGTATAATCAAAATCTATATAGCAAAACGACTTTTGTCTCAAGATATGAGATAGAGTAGATAGACTTTTGAGTGATAGATAAGTTCAAGTCTTCACATACCTTTTAGTCGATGAAGTTCCACCAGTTCCTTGAGTAGTTCTTCGTCTTGTATGATGATCACCATGGGGTTCTTGAGCTCAATTACACTTTCTATCCTAGTCTGAGACTTAGCTATAGTAGACTAGAAATTCAAGACTTATAGTTTTGATCACTAACATTGACAAACATTCTTGAGATAGCCACGCATGCGAGTTCGACCGAGCAGTGCTCTAACATTACCTACAAAGAGGTCGTTCCGAACGCGAGCATCATTTACTTTATCAGTCAATTCCTCAGTGATCCGACTACAGTCCTTTTTGAGCAGGGAAACTTCACCTTGAAGATTCGTGACTTCATCCTTAAGGGAAGACAGTTGGGAAGATTGAGCGCGAACTACATTCACAACCCTGCGATAGTCTTCAACTTGGAAAATTGAGCGACACACATTCTGAAAAGCATGCGAATGATGTCCATAAAATGACATAACCTGTAGAAAAGAAGAACTACCCAATATAAAACTTCCCAGATAATAAAACGCGAGATATTGATCAAGGGAAAGGTCGAAGTGGATTTCCCATCCAAACGGAGAAGCAGTAGGGGAAGAACGAGGATCAAGGTTCAACGTCAAATCACGAACAACAGCAAGATGAGGATCAAACATGGAAAATTAGATAATAGAAGCTATCTTGGAAGCAAAATCAATGCTAACACCCTCGGGAAAAGATTTTTCAGACGACTCTGCATGAGAAGAATGAACAAAACCACTTGAACCCATTCCTCTCTCAGAATCCGCAATAGCGAACTTCTCAAGCGAAGACAACTCGACAGGCCTAATAGTATTGGCTGAGGCAGACGCATCGGTAGACCCCAAAGTTAAAGGCTTGACCACATTGATGAGAGGTTTATTCTTCAATGCACCCTTAGGCCTAGTTGAAGTCTGGATGAATTGACTTGTCTTCGCCTTTTTGGATTTGTGCGATATGGAGGGACTTTCATCATCATACTTCCCCTCTTCGCTCTCAGAGCCTTCACCTTCCTTACCTTCTTCACCTATTCCGTCCCCGGTTCCCTCAGGAAGGGACTAAAAATACAGGGAAAACAACTTAGCAGCCGAAAAGAATGAAATGACGTATCTATAAGACAAGAAAGCCACATTACCTTTTTTGAATGCAAGGATCCTCTCCCTGCTTTCACCTCTGCGAGCTCCTTATTTTTATTCTCGGCAGCAGCCTTCGCCTTATTCTCAAGCGAAGTGGCCTCTTTCGCTAACTACAAATCCAAAGGAGATACATGAGAATCGCAATATAAAACAAAAAGTGAAGAACAAAAAAAGTATCCATACACAATCTTCTCGGTCAGGCCAGTTGAATTTCCAAGGACAATACGCGAGAGCATCAGATCCCACCAGCGAAACATCTGAGGCATCGCGAGGAGTCCCATCTGCATTTCGACGAGAGGACCCTCAATGATCAAGAAAAAGTTCATCCAGCTTGGATCGCTGGAATGCCGAAGAAAGCAATTCGTGTTTCTATGGTGATCCACGGTGTTCAAAAGCCTTTTCGCGCCATCCTTCAACTTATCTCTATTCAAGCAAACACCCCAACGCGAACCATCCTTCATGGACCAATTCACGTTATACTGTTGAAAGAATGACTCAACAGTGTGATCCGCAGGATCATAAGGATCCACTACGTCAGGGAAAAAAGACTTCCTGACATCAGTTTCTCGGAGCGAAAATTCACGGACAATACGAATCACATCCCCACTAAGATGATAAGTGGCTCGATCCATCTTCACAAGAATCTGGTAGAATATAGAAACCTCAGGATCAAAGTGAGGAAGCGGGATACCAACTTTTAATTGACCAAGGGCGACAGGCATGCGAGTCACACTCCATGTATCCTCTAAAATCTCCTTCTCACTCAAAGGAACAACAGGCGACGAACCAGGAAGAACAATAATCGTGAAACCTTTATCCTTAAGGGCAGTTCGATATTCCTCCAGACATCAAGCCATTTTTTAGCAGGCTTCCGCTTCACACTGCATGAACAGGGTTGACAGTATGGGGATGTTAAATTAGTAGCAAAAGAGACAAAATAAATCCATTAAATGATTAACTGAGGCAAACTGACTTACCCAGAAAGTGAAGGAGCAACAACAGCAGGTATATCTTGATCTGTCATGAGGTCAAAAGTAAGAAACTTAAAAGAAAAGAATTTGAAGGAAGAAGATGAACAGGGAAGAGAAAAGGAGTAAGAAAAATAAAAAACTTTTCCCCTTTTTTACTTCTCTCCTAGATATTTATCCGAATGAGGGCAGTAAAGACGTGCCGCTTAAATAGGAAGAAACCGCTAACACGTGTGGCGGTTATGCGGAAATCACAGAAGCATGTTGGGGAAAGTAGAGAAAATGAAAAGACGGGTCTGACACGAAACATTGACCAAGGGATTCTCACATTATTATACTTACAGAAGAATAACGCTAGAAGAGGCAAAATGTAGGGGCGAAATGTCGCACAGAGTTAATCCATAGCCTCGCCCTCACTAAGACAATTATTAACACAAACGAAGAGAGAAATTAGGCGAAGAAATACAACGCGACAAAATGGACAAACACGAAGAATGCCCACGCGACGAGAACATCAAGAGGAGTATGAAGCAGCGACGCGAGAGATAACGACATCTTCCCAAAGCCTGGCGAATAAGACAGAATGAGCAGAGATCAGCTAGTAGAGATTTGCACGTGAACTTAGTTGTCTTCTACCATGACGATTGACTATATAAGGATTCAAATAATGAAGAGAGAGGCAGGTTGAAAAAGATTTAAGTAAAGAACAAGAGTTGAAAACCACCACTAGAAGAGAGAAAAAGAAGAAGCCACTAGTTAGCTTTACTTATCATCATCCTTCTTACATGTATGAACCTTTGTGATATTAATAAGAACATCATATTCTCCATACAAAATTTGTGTAAAGATCATATCTAGTGTCAAGGGGTGTATAATATCATTAATGTTTGAGTTTAACTTCGTAAATTAGACTTAGTGTTCTTATCACTTCATTGTGTGTAGTTGTGGGATTTTCTGCAACTACAAACTGGTCACTTATCAAGTCCTTTTTGGCTCGGTGATAGTACTTCCTGCCTTGACTATTTTCCAAAAGCTTCTTGGAAAATATCACCAAAGGCTTCATCGATACATTAAGTTTTTTTATAACGTTATCAAATACTTGAAGAATTACATGACAAAACAAAACAACGTCAACCACCACCGGTTGTTGGGATTAAAGAAATAAAAGAATTCATTTAAAAACAATTACAATACCAACAAAATCTTTTGTATTCAAATCTTACTAAAAAATTTCTGATAATTTTTGAAACAATCTCAGTAACGATAAATAAAACAACAAATTCAGCACACTACTGGACTATCAGTTTCTACAAACACTTCAATTCTTGATCAAGAACCAACCAAACTTTAGTTAAGAGCTTTGTTTTCATAAATACTTTATTTTCCATTACACACTTTAGAAAAAAAATAATGTAATTACTAGCCACATATAGATTTCAATCTTAGTTTATACAGAAGAAAAGGTTTGTAAAGCAAAACATATTGTTATACAATAACTATATATGATTTTTTTTGATCGATTACAATAACTATGAAATCGAAAACAAATTATGGATGATGAGATCAATTTTTCACCCATTTCAAATAAATGAGAGAAATCTCAAAGGAACAGAAACGTTAAAACTATATTTTTGTTTTTCTCTTCATAATATTTTTGATCAAATCCTTGCCTTAGTAATTGTTGTCTTTGTTAAGATATGGTCAAGATATTATATATCTTGACATTATTGTGTTTGTTATTTGGTTGTAACTGCATATATATTCTTTCTGTATATATCCTAGATATTGTTAGGTGTATCTTTTATTTGCCTTATCTAGTTGTGTAAACATGTATAAATCAGGCTTTTGCTTATCAATGAAGATACAAAGCATTATTCTCACAACTACATTAGAATCTCTATGCTCATGTTTATCATGGTATCAGAGCTAGAAAAGATCTGAGAACCAGTTTCCGCTGCAATACAATCCAAAGAAAATACAACCCAGAGAAAACATAGTAATCATGTCAAGAGAAGATTCTCAACCTATCACTGTCCGTTTTGATGGAACCAATTACAATCATTGGTCATTCCTCATGAGGAGTTTTCTTAAAGGAAAGAGTATGTGGAAGTATGTCGATGGTATAGAAAAGAAACCTACAGCAAGTAGTTCTGTTGAAAAAGGGAAAGAAAATGAAACACAGAAAAAGGATCCAAAATAAGAATGGGAGATTAACAATCACAGGATTCTCACTTGGATTGGAAACACAGTCATTCCTTTCATAAGCATGCAACTCACAAGTTTTGAGGTAGCCAAAGATGCATGGGATTTTCTTTCGAAAAGGTACACCCAAATCAACTTTGCTCAGAGGTATAAAATCGAACACGATATTGGATCTATGAAACAATCGCATGATCAGTCTATTTCTGTTTTTCATTCTGAGATGTCTTTAATCTGGAATCAATTAGCAATCATGGAACCAATATGGACCGTAGATTTGGAATTGTGGCAGAAGTATAGAGAGTAAACACGTTTAGTTCAGTTTCTAATGGATTTGCGTGATGAGTTTGAGTCTGTTAGGGCATCAGTCCTTCATCGTTCACCTCTTCTCATGGTGGAAGTTGCTTTGTCTGAACTTATTACAGAAGAAACAAGGAAAAGAATCACACCGGAGATATCATGAGTATTTGTTGTGCCCTCACGATCCAGCCCTAACAATTTTCCAAGAAACTCAAATGCTCAAGTACAACGTGATATGCCTCAAGTACAATGTCATAACTGCAAGACCTTTGGACACTTGGCAAGGAACTGCAATCTCCCATCGACCAATACATCACCTGCTGCCACAATACCTGACACACCTACAACACAATGTGGGTATTGTAATGAATTTGGTCACTCATCTAGATTCTGGATCTCACCAACCTCAAGAAACATGAGAAGGATCAATGCTAATGGAGGAAACAAATTCAATACACCTACCAGATTTACAGCAGCTCTAGTTTCATCTGCAACAGATCCATATGCTACATCGACAATTTCATCTGCATTAGTTGTACCTGGTGGTGGTTCAGCACCAAACCTTGCTGATATTCAAGAGATGATTAAACAAGCACTCTCAATTGGTAACAACCTTACAGCTGCATCTGCCTTCTCTATCTCCTCAGGTATTTATTCAACAGAATGGTTTCTCGACTCAGGAGCATCAAACCATATGACTTTTAATCAAAAGTTTTTTGAAAGTCTTCATCCTGTCATCACCCCTAAGATTCATACTGCTGATGGATCAACAGTAACTGCAAGTCATATAGGCTTGGTCAACAATTCAAATAACTTCTATGTACCAGATGTGCTTCTTGTTCCAAATATTACAATGAATCTTATTTCAGTTGGTCAACTGTGTGATCAAGGTTATAACACATATTTTTTTCCTTTTGGTTGTGCTATACAGGATCTCAAAACCGGGAAGCTAGTTGGGATAGGCCGTAGAGTTGGTCGGTTGTATCTCCTTCAATCTCTTGCTCTCTTAGCGGAATCTAAAAGTCATGTCATAGCTGTTACTCCCACTGCACCTGTATCAATATCTCCCTTCATGTCTTCGCATTCTAGGTTAGGTCATGTTTCCTTTTCTCGTCTTTCATATATGATCAATAAGGGTTTACTAGGAGATACTCGGTTAGATAAAGAACCAAATTGCATCTCTTGTAAACTGGAAAAACAACCAGCTCTTTCTTTTAATCTTAGCACTTCTGTCTCAACTGAACCTTTTGCTCTTATACATTATGATATCTGGGGTAAATCTCCAATTATGTCAAAGGGAGGTGCTTTATATTATGTCAGTTTTATTGATGATTATTCGCGTTATACATGGGTATATCTATTCAGCTCTAGAGCATATTTTCTTAAGATATATGTTGATTTCTCAACCATGATACAAACTCAGTTTCGTAAAGTGATCAAAGTTTTTCGTGCTGATCAAGGAGGGGAATATATTTCCAATCCATTCAAAGAATTTCTTAAAACCCAAGGCACCATTCTTCAACTGTCATGTACTAAAACTCCAGAACAAAATGGAGTTGCAGAACGTAAACACCGTCATATTATAGAGACAGCTAGAAATCAGTTAATTTCTGGCTCAGTTCCTTCTAATTTCTGGGGAGAATCAGTCCTTACTGCAGTCTACACCATCAATAGAGTCCCAACAACTGTCATAGGAGGAATGTCACCTTATGAGCGTCTCTATGGTAAGAAACCAAACTATTTTGAGCTTCGAGTCTTTGGTTCAACTTGTTTTGTACTCCTTCCAGAACGTGAACGTCATAAACTTGGTCAAAAGAATGTCTTGTGTGTCTTCCTTGGTTATGGTATTGAACAAAAAGGGTACCGTTGTTATGATCCAGTTAATAGAAAGCTTCGTGTCTCTCGTCATGTCACATTCTGGGAGAAAGTTCCATTCTGGTCACTTCCAAGCAGCAAATCATCATCTTTTGAGTCTTTCACTTATTTTGATCCATTTCCTAGTGAATCCAATCCTAACACTTTTCCTATATCTACTCCTGAAAGTCCATCTCCTCTAGTTATTGATCCACCAAATACGGATGACCAAGACCACTCTACGGCTCAACCTGACAGTGCAACTCAGGAACGAGATCCTGATTCTGAAGAAAATTCTTTGTCACCTCGCAATCGAAGACCACCATCTAAGTATGCAGACTATCACTGTTCCTTGTCTTCTATTTTGTCATTTTATGAACCAAAAACATACAGAGAAGCTGCAGCCATTCCAGAATGGCAAGATTCAATGGATGATGAATTGGAAGCACATGCAGAGGAAGGCACATGGGAAATGGTGGACCTTCCTCCTTGAAAATCAGTTGTTGGAAGCAGATGGGTCTATAAAGTTAAGACCAAGTCAGATGGTGAGTTTGAACGATGTAAATCACGAGTTGTTGCAAAAGGTTATACACAAGAGTATTGTGTTGACTATGAAGAAACATTTTCACCAGTGGCCAGAATGGTTACAGTTCGTACATTACTTGTTGTTTCTGCAACACGACAATGGGGGATTCATCAAATGGACGTGAAAACCGCGTTTCTTCGTGGTGAGTTACAAGAAGAGGTTTACATGTAACCTCCTCCTGGTTTTCCTCATGAACCTAATCAAGTATGTAAGCTTCGACGGGAATTATATGGACTCAAACAAGCACCTCGTGCTTGGTTTGAGAAGTTTAGCAATGCAATTCTCCAGTATGGCTTTACACAAAGCTTCTGTGATTCAGCTATGTTTTTCAGATCGTCAGAAAAAGGAATTGTCATTCTTCTCTTGTATGTTGACGACATGGTTATTACTGGCAGTGATCTACAAGGTAGTACTGAACTCAAATCATATCTCAGTGATTGTTTTAAGATGAAAGATCTTGGATCTTTAAGTTACTTTCTTGGCATTGAAGTTGGCATGTCACCTACTGGTTATTTCATATCACAAGTCAAATATGCATCTGAGATTCTACAGCGTGCGGTGCTATCTGACAATAAGGTAACTGACACACCTCTTGAATTGAATGTAAAATACAGTCCTACAGATGGGACTCTATTTTCTAATCCAACATTGTATCTTCAACTAGTAGGGAGTCTAAATTACTTGACCATTACGAGACCGGACATAAGTCATGCAGTTCACATAGTCGGTCAGTTTATGTCTGCTCCAAGGTCTACTCATTATGCAGTTGTTCTCAGAATTCTAAGATATATCAAGGGGTCTCTTAATCAAGGTCTATGTTTCTCATCAAAATCTGATCTCACTCTTCAAGCTTACTCATATTCCGATTGGGCTGGGGATATTACGGATAGAAAATCTATTACAGGCTATTGTGTGTTCTTGGGAGACTCGTTGATTTCATGGAGAAGTAAGAAACAAAGTGTGGTTTCTCGTTCAAGTGCTGAGGCAGAGTATAGAGCACTTGCTCACACCACATCTGAACTCATTTGGTTACGGTGACTACTTCGTGATATGGGAGTTCTAATTTCTGCTCCTACACCACTGTATTGTGATAACAAGGCTGCTATTCAAATTACACACAATGATGTCTTTCATGAGTGTACAAAACATATAGAGATAGATTGTCATTTTACTTGTCATCATTTCAAGAAAGGTACAATCACTCTTCCGCATGTTAAATTAGAATTTCAAGTGGCTGATCTTTTCACCTAGACTCACTCTGCAGCTCGTCTTCGATTCTTAATTTCCAGACTCAAGATGTGTACTCCACCACCTTGAGTCTAAGGGGGGGGGGTGTTAAGGTATGGTCAAGATATTATATATATTGACATTATTGTGTTTGTTATTTGGTTGTAACTGCATATATATTCTTTCTGTATATATCCTAGATATTGTTAGGTGTATCTTTTATTTTCCTTATCTAGTTGTGTAAACATGTATAACTCAGGCTTTTGCCTATCAATGAATATACAGAGAATTATTCTCACAACTACATTAGAATCTCTATGCTCATGTTTATCAGTCTTGACTATGTTTCAAAAGATGCTTGGTAAATATAATCAAAGGCTTCATCCATACAAGAATTGAAAAAGTTTTGAATCAATAAATCCTTTTTCCATTGTTATCACAAGCTTTAATTGTTCCATGTAGCTCACCGAGAAAAACGCTACACTCTGCATAGAAATATTAGAAAGTTAGCAAGAGAGCTAATCAATTAACCAATTAGAAAAAACACAATTGGTAATGCCTCTTTACGTATTGCAGATGGCCGATCTTCTAAACACGTTCCCCTCAGCAAGGTCTCCATGAGATCGTAAGTTGTGTTAAGACACGTACCCATAAACCCCAACATTTTCTTCCCTATTCCTATTACAGTGTACTTACCATCATGACCTTTTCTTTTCAAGGACAAGTGCGGAAAAGTAAGAGGAAGTGTTGGATCTTCAGCTCTTTGGCAACCCTTCAAAGACATACTTACAAGTGAATAACCATCTCCGATTGCATGGATAACCTTACAAATCAGAGTGGACGCTCCATTTAAACTAGGGTACTTGATCTTTCACAGCTTATTTTAGATAAGTAATCTCTCAAGTACTCTTCATAGCTTTCTCTCGCTGTAGATACTAAATACCGCACATTTATTATGTGTGCGAAATGGTTCGATGAACAAGAGAAGCTTATCGCGTGCAGTATATCAAGGATGACGCATCGGGTGACGTCAGAAGAATCACGATAAAAGTGTGATGACCGTGCGATATTGTAGGGTATGTGTGAGAAGAGTCAAAGTAAGCGTGCGTTAATGACGCACGCCAGATCCGAAAATAAGGGCTTTATTAGCTGTCATTCACTCTGAGAAATCCCTATATAAGGGACCGAGCGACCATGTAAAGGTAGAGATTTTATAGAGAGCTTAGACTTGGAAATTAGGATAGAGAAAGATTGTTTGTTCTCCAAGTTAAAGTTTCTCATAACTTTTGTAACCATATTGAAGATTTTATGAATGAATACATGAATTTTAAGATGATCACTTGAATTGTTATTGAGATTTCATTGAGGGTGTGGTTGTAGGAAATCCTGCAACTACATTTTGGCGCTAGAAATCAGCTTGGAGTGATATACCGTGGTGGTGAAAGTTTAGAAGTTTAAACCTAAAAGTTCAGAAGGATAGTATTAGAAATTTCATCTTCATTGTTCAAATTTTTAGTTCTTTACAGAGAAGTTCTTCTTTTAATTGAAAACAAGAAAACAAAAATGGTAAGACAAAATTATGCAGAAGGACAGGCGGTAACGATTAGAAGGAGCAGGAGAATCGATGGAAGAAGAAGGAGTGAAATTGCAGAGTCATCCAGGATGGGTGAAAGAAATAATCAAGAACAACAAGTCCATCATCCGCTTCAACGAGAGCTTGAACCTCAATAAAATCAAGTTCGTCCTCCGGTTCAACGAGCGCCTATACAAGATAACGCTATTGACTATGATAGAGTGAGTGTTCATACTTCGCAAACATATTTAACAGAAGAGGATGAACGAAGGATTGGAGAGGGAGGACTCATAGAAGGAACTGATGAAGATATGACAATCGAAGAACTTCGACAGAGGTTGGTTGCGGGAAGAAGGCGAGAGGACGAATAGCGTGTGAATTTGATGCGTCAGAATAATGAGTTAAGAGAACAGAATATAAGATTACAGGAGCAGAGATCGAGAAGTACGAATCGCTCAAGGTCAAGGTCAAGCAGGAGTACATCACGACGTAGTCAATCTAATCGAAGAGATCTCATACTAGAACCACCTTTGGATAATATTGCAGAAAATATTCGAGAAGATGATGATTTACAATATCGACGCAATGAATATCGCATAGACCAACCCCCAATAGATGATCGGTACGTGCTGCATGGTGAAAATCAACAAGGCGAGCGATATCAAGGTGAACAGAATGATCCAGAACAAGGAAGAATGATACTACAAGTAGACAAATGTTAAGAGACCAACGCGAACACGAAGCTGAGGTTTAAAGGAATGTGGCTATACAGAATCACGCACAGGATGAGCGAGAAAGGCGTAGGAGAAGAAGACAAGAAATTGAAAAACAAGTATTGCAGGATGTTGTGCGCGAAAACAACCATGACAATCGATTGAGAAGACGCGAGTTTAACCGCATACTACCAAATCAGATTGTGGAAGGTGAGGAAGAACAGAGAAGAGATAGGTTGCAAGAAAGAGAGATGCTAAGGGATCGACACGATCAAGTAGAAGAGGATGAAAGAGAAAGACGGAGACGCGGAAGAAATGCTGAAGAAGAAAGAGAGATGCAGGAGGCTATACGTCAAAATAGGCATGCCAATAGAGTAATGCAAGCAAGACTGAAAAGTCCAATGCAACAAGACCAGGTGGTGAATGAACAAATTTTAAGAGAGTTAGCGGAAATGAGAAATGGATGGACGAGTGGATGATGCACTCTTCGCAAAATATTTGCTATACACACAAATTTTCAGAATTAAAGAAACCATATCAATGACAGAGTTACGCGAGTATCAAGAAGAATACATCTCTCTTGAGCAAAAGCAGAGAGAAATTGAATCTTATCCTATGGGAAATACAAGCACAAAAGCTGGGAGTGCGAGTCTACTTCCTAAAATAACGAACACAATCGCAAGCACATCTCAAGGAAGATACGAAAAGGCGATAAATGAAGATCAACAAAAAATGGTTGCAACGGGTAGTCGAGATCAAGAAGAGTGGGAAAGAGAAAAACAATTCAATAATCGTGGAGGAAATAATAAAATTCAAAGATTTGATAACCATCCAGAAGGATATGGGGGCCAAAAGCAGTATTTTAATCAGGGTCAAAGAGGCAATAAAGTAGTTTGGGAGCCTATAAAGATGCCGTATCTAAATGCTACAATAGAAAAAATATGGGAAACTATAACTTTTATGGAAGAAATACCAGCACCACCAAATGCGGGAAATGAGCCACCACCAGGGAGGAGAAATAGAGAATTTTGTGCTTATCATCGCTTCCATGGTCATACAACAAATAATTGTAGGGACATAAAGAAAGTCATACTGCGAATGATAGATCAAGGAAAGTTGGATCACTTTCTGGTACATCAACATCAGAATCTACCACCACCACCTCCAGAAGGTCGCACACAAGGCTCAGAGACAGGAAGAAATACATATTTGATAGAGGTGGGTGCGAAGGCGAAGAATCTATATTGTAATTCGACAATATATTCGTTTAAGAACATAGAAGACTTTCATGATAATATCTTGAGCAGAGTTTACACGAGGGATAGTGATGGAAGAGAGATATTGAATCTTGCGAAAGTATCTCCCTTAAAAGACTGGAAGAAGCAACTTATTTCCTTTAACACAGAAGAAGTACCTAGAGGTGGAGAACCGCACGAAAGTCCTTTAGTGGTAAAGTTGGAAATCAACCCAACAGCAAAAACTGATGAAGATGAAGAGGAAGACGCGTATACATGGGATATTAACAAAATACTAATATATCCTGGTAGTTCGGTGGACATCTTATTTTACCATGCATACAAAACTATGGGTGGTCGAGATGAAGAGCTTATTCCCTCTACTTATAAGATATACGGTTTTAATGGCTCAACTAATTAACCGAAGGGAGAGATAATAATGCGTATTCCTTTAAAAAACATATCATCTGAAATAGTATTCTGTGTTGTTGATGTAGAATCACCTCACAATACTTTGATTGGAAGACCGTGGTTGCATGGTATTCTAGGGGTGGCTTCAACTTTCCACCGATGCATCAAGTTTCCTCTTCCTCAAGGTGCAGGAATAATAAGAGGAGATCCAAATGAAGGAACAGCATGCCATGAGATTGACATTGACAAATGTGAAGAGCGCTCCAGCAAGCGAAGAAACTGGAAACAGCAGATTAAAGAATGTCAGCGAGCTGAAAGGTTGATGGTAGATGTTGTAAACAAAGAGAATGAGATAACACTTAATGCTGCATAAGCGATAACAACTGTACAAGAGCGAAGACGTGAATTCCAAGAAGGCGATCTAGTGTTGAGGCAGAAACTTAATATCAAAGAACTGGTAAAGGAAATGTGGAAAACATGTGGGAAGGCCCTTATAAGATCAAAAGAATTGTTAACAATGGGATGTATGAGCTGATAGATGAGAAGGGGAATCCATCTGATGAATTATGGAATCGAGTGTACCTGAAAAAATATGGTCCATGCGAAAATGCGAATCAGTATATCCAATAAATACTATATGCGAACTTAAAGAAGCATTGAAGGTGAAAGAATCAAACTAGTTATCTCAAGTTATTAGTCAAGAGAATAAAAAAAGAAAGATGATGTCAGAATTGTATTAATCAAGAATATGAATGCAATTGAAAAATATATTTTTCATTATAATGATATTATATGAGAAAAAGGTAAAAATAAGAATCCAATTAAGGCATCAGA
Organism: Papaver somniferum; assembly: GCF_003573695.1. NCBI lineage: Eukaryota > Viridiplantae > Streptophyta > Magnoliopsida > Ranunculales > Papaveraceae > Papaver > Papaver somniferum. The sequence goes on along the minus strand of NW_020624376.1, from coordinate 3,856,287 downwards.
AATAAAGACCTTCACAGAAGGCATCAGAGATAAAGACTCCAACTAGGGATCCTAGCTATCTGATTGTGGCGTGCACCATAGTTCGCATAAAGAAAGAGGCAACAATAAGACCTAACACGCGTCATAATTCGGATGCTAGTTAGCATGAATCAAGTGAAAGCTACACCGACCCTGGAGCTTGAGTCATGGAGATTTTGGGTGAAATAAAAGCCCATCCAGGAGAGGCGCCTATATCGAAATATTAAGGTGACAAGGTCTCTCCTAAGGAGTGCAGAAACTCGATCAAGGCGCCGAGGTACACGGTTGATTCAAGGGTGCCTGGGGCGTATGGATCGTACCTGGACGCTCTTGACAAGTCTTGACTATGATGCACTCGGTCTGAAGAAACCCCACTTAGGGTGCGGTCTTGTAACCATAAGCCATATCTGTGGAGGGATAAGAGGCTGCGAAAACAACTGATTGTTGCATTACTGGATAGGATGATCCCACCCTAACCCGGTAGGGGTACGCCTCCTTGAAGGGGCAATCAGGTTAATATAAAGACGACACCCTCCATTAGGGAGTTGAATTGTATCAAAAGACGCAAATATTATGAGACTTTTTACTCACGGGAGCATTAAGACTTGTCATATTTGCGCAACAATAAACCCTGAAGAGGCAGTAATACAAGAAGATGATAAGGCGAGATCAATGGGACACTACGCGAAAGAGTAAGGGCGTCCTGCGATTTCGTCGTGCAGAAACAATATCATATACTAGGCAAAATAAGACCTTTAACTAGGAAGGCTAAATAAGACCTCATGAGAAAAATAATATAGAAGCTAATAATTATTTTTTTGCAGGATGAATATAACTTGTGAATATAGTCGCATGGTTATAGGACATATAGAATTTCTCACAAGAGAATTTCGCATGGGAATGCAAAGAACATAGCTGAGGCAAAAAGCAAAGGTAAATTTGTAAGAGGACGAAAAGGTACACTGATGAAGAAATTATATTAGCAATAGCAAGATATACTATAACACAAGAAGAATATGTACATTTATAATAATCTTACATATTAGCTTCATTCAATCATCCGTCGTCGAATAACAGAGGGAAATATGGGAGTGAAAACATTTAGAAGGGTATTATTCGCCTCCACATGATAGATTTACGCATAAGTTATTTGTCATGGCCGTCACCATGCACATTTAAAAAGATGTTATCCCAAGTTGATCTCATTTGCTGGAAAATAAAGTTTTTTACAGGTATATAACAAGGAGAATATAAAATAAAGGAGTACCAAATATTGAAAAAGATTACATTAAAGAAGCAGTTCTCAGAAGTTAATACTCGATGAACGAAGAATTGGTAAAAAATTTGCAAGTATGACAAAATAGAAAAGATATTCAAGAGCAAAGAAGCTACTTATTGCTTGCGCTACCTTCGTCAATCTCATCAGTCCCAGAACCATCAGATTCAGATTCATTATCTTCTTCATATTCTTCATCTTCTCTTTCATTATCATAGATATCAGAAGTATCTTCATTAGGAGGGATGTCAGTAAATTTATACTTTGAAAGAGGAATGCCATTTTCAGCACAGATCTTCCTAATTGCTGCATCACGAACGCGAATAACATCCTTGCTATTATTTGAAACGGTGGTTGCAAATTGTTTATTTAACCTGCGATATTTAGAATCACGTGCGATAAGCTTCACCTCCAGACCTTTATCAGCGACAATCTTTGATTCCATCTCCTGAATTTGAATGTGAAGTTCTTTCTCAATCACTGCAAAGGAAAGTAAGAAGGTTAATATCATTTAAACAAAATTGCTCAAGAAATAACAAATGGAAAGGCATAATGAAAAACCTTCTTTATTGGAAATAATATCTTTAATCAAAGAGGAATGATCTGACTTAAGGCTAACATTCACAGCTAAGTCATTCCTAGCATTATCTAAGACTCTAGCATCCCAGTCAAATTCGACATCGCTTTCTATGAGAAGTCTAGAACGAATCATGTTTCCTCGTTCAACAAGCGCGTCCCTCTCACTTAAAGCTCGATCTCATTCCATTTGAACTTCAAGAACAGTCTCTTGGAATTTCTTTAAAGCTTTCGCACCGTTGAGAGCAACTTGATCCTTCTCAGCTATAACACTGATAATCCTGTCTTGCAAAGTTTTATTTCTCTCTTTAAATTCTAAAAAGCGACGTCTAAAATCATTACTATTAGACAAGGCACTTCTATGGTGAACATTAAGATATTGGTCTTCGCCTTAATCTCCTCCAAGGAAAGGGTATTCAACTTGTTATCAGCAAAGCTAGTTAGAGAAGCATTAAGATACTCTAGAAGAATATCACCATCAACAGGATGAGGGAAAGAGTGAAATAAACAAGTCGCCCCATCAATAAAGCTGTAAATCTCTGTAGGAATGGATAATTACAACAGGAAAAAAAGGCATAAATAAATAGATTGGCAAAAGAGGTAAAATATTACACACCAACTTAATGATCATTCCTTCTATGAATATCGGATATCTTGTTTGTACAAGAAGAGACATCAGATTCAAGTTGATGATTTCTCTTGCGAATAACAACAGCGTCATTCTCATGAATGGAAGCTTGGGACTTAAGTTCATTATTTTTAGCTACAAGCCTGCGGAGCCTCCTTTCATTGTCTTAAGAGACAACATATGATGAGCGAGCTACTTGCGAGGTTACTAAATAAATGTGAGAAACTTTCGCATGATGAAACTTTAAGGAAAGTGCGAAGGTATAAGAAATTACCATAGAAGCAAGCGAATATTGAAAACTGGGGCTCAAAGCTGAGGCAGCTCCGCGAAGAGAATCATCATCCAAAGTAGGAGCATTTATTATCTTCGCAAGAGTCTTCTAGGTGTTAGCCAACGAATCATCTCCAACTGCTGTCATGGAGTCAGAGAAAACACCAGATATTTACTTCATTGCAGATTTAATAGAGGGATCTTCACCAAAAATACTATCATTATCATTGTCGGACTGAGAACTTGAAGAAGAAGAGGAAGGTGCTTTCCGCTTCTTAGAAGGATTCTTGGAAGAAGGTTTATAAGAAGTCTTCAAACTGCGAATTGCACCTTTTCCTTTCACACTTACAGTTTCACCAGAGCCACAGACCTCTTTAACAATCTCCCCCAGCGCGAATAATGAAAGATAAGAAACAGAGGAAACAATATTGTTAAAATAAAACAAATTGTATTTCTTACTTCATTATTGTGCGAAGGTGTCGCTCGAGACGATTTTTTTTCCTTTTTTGCTTGATCAGCCATCTGAAATGAGGAAATTAGGTAAGAGTGGTAGAAGATAAAAGAAAAAAAGAAGGAAATAAAGATAAGTAAAGATAGCACACCACTTTATCTTCTTCGGGCCATCTGAATACCCAAGGATTATAAGCAGGAAGTCCCTCAGGAAGGGGAAGAGTTAATCCATGTTCATCCCTACCAGTTATGTATGGAGCCACCAAGATGATTGGATAATCTAACCATCGCGTGTCGTTCGACCAACGAGCGGTATTATTTATAGTATCATGCCAATCGACATCTCGCATGATTCTTTTCTCTTCAGTAATACCATCTTTTCTTGACAAGCGAACATCCCATTTAGAGGCGCTACTTTTCATGATGGTAACTTCGTAGTTCTTGAAAAATATTCTAGGGTATAATCAGCAGGATGAATTTCCTCATCTCGATGATCAGGATTTCGCTTCTCCACTGGACATTGAGATTTTAAACCTGCTGCGCGACGAGCATATTCAAGATCTATTCTAATACTATCACCGCTAAGTTGAAATATGCCACGCGAAAAACTCGCATGTGAAAGAATCTCATAAAACAAGGGAGTTCTGGGATCATAAAGGGGAATAGGAAGACCAACAAGAAGTTGTCCCACTGAAATGATGATCTTTTGTTCACTCCATTCCTCAAGAGAAAACCATTTAGGTCTAAGTTTAGATAAAGGATTTGATCCAGCAGGGGCAGATAACAAGAAACCCCGTGCACCAAACTCGTTCTTCAATCTGTCAAATGCCCGTTTGTTCTTCCAACCAACTTCAGGCATGTTTTAGTATGGGAATGAGGAATAAGGAAAAGATAATCAGAGATGATCAAGAAAATCAAGATCAAGATGGTTGAGATTTGAGAAATTAAATAACAGAGGAAATGCGAAAAAAGAAGATAAAAAGTAAGAACAATGAAATCATAGGAATAGCAGCAGAAGGAAATAGTTGCAGAAAATAAAGGAAAAACCGAGAGTAAAAAGAAGTATGAAGAAGAAGGAGAGTAAATAAGATATTTACTCTCGATTCCCGAGATATTCACCCATTAATGCGATTATTGAGAATGAACGGATAAGAAAAAGCGGTTATAAAGGGCGTGTCAGTTGAAAAGTAGCTGAAAAGACACGTGTAAGTTCTCACGCTTAAATAAGGGGAATATGTCAGCTGAAAAGAAAACGAAAAGATGAACGAGTGCGGAAATTGGAGTTTCTCATATCGCACCCTTTCCAAAGAAACGACATGAGAAGAGGCAAAATGTAGATACTAAATACCGCACATCTATTATGTGTGCGAAGTAATGGTTCGATGAACAAGCAAAGCTTCTCGCGTGCAGTATATCAAGGATGACGCATCAGGTGACGTCAGAAGAATCACGAGAAAAGTGTGATGATCGTGCGATATTGTAGAGTACGTGCGAGAAGAGTCAAAGTAAGCGTGCGTTAACGACATACGCCAGATCTGAAAATAAGGGCTTTATTAGCTGTCACCCACTATGAAAAATCCATGTATAAGAGACCGAGCGACCATGTAAAGGTAGAGAGTTTTTAGAGAGCTTAGACTTGGAAATTAGGAGAGAGAAAGATTGTTTGTTCTCCAAGTTAAAGTTTCTCATAACTTTTGTAACCATATTGAAGATTTTATGGATGAATACATGAATTTTAAGATGATCACTTGAATTGTTATTGAGATTTCATTGAGGATGTGGTTGTAGGAAATCCTGCAACTACACTCGCTAAACCTGAAGGGAATGTCGGGACAATCAAATGATCTTCGACTTGTGTGACAACTTTTTCCATCTTACAACACTTTTTTTTTGCTTCTCTCTATGATTGAAGAAAAACGAACATTCACTGTTGCAAAATCCTTATTACATATTTCCAAACATTCAAATTCAGTAATGGGTGTATCTAGTTCAAGAACAGCGAAAATGACTAACGATAAGATTGAACTGTTTAGGCTCTAAGAGAATGGACTAACCAGAGGACTAGTTTCTTCATCTATGTTTGTAGCATTGTTGTCGTATGAATACTGATTATCCATTGTTTCTAGCTATAGTTTCCTTTAGACTGATGTTCCGTAAACTCAATCGGATTTATAAGTCATAAACGTGGTTCCACCACATATGACAATATCATAAAGATAAAAGGAAAAAAAATGTCTATTATCATACAACCTACCAATTGGTCAATCTATAGTCCAGAATGGAGCTATTTCTATACTATTAACTGTTAGTTAATTTATTATACTCTTATAAGCCAGGGGTTTTTACTTTTAACTACTCAGTGTAATAAAGAGAGAAAAAGTGGCAGACAAGAGATTATGGTGAAGCGGCAATTTCCATAACCAGATTATTGTACACAAAATTGGTTAAAAAGACCATAATCAACAACTCCTGAGTGAAAAGGATATTTAGATCTTGATATTGTTTAAATGGGCAAGAATGTAAAAATAGCCAGGATGTAAACAGTTTTATCCTACCCATTTTCAAATATTTTTTCTTATTTTTAATTTACATCAGGATGCATCCAGTTTCATCCTTACTATTTTTTAAGTTTAAGTCAGGATGAATCCAGTTTCATCCTTGCTATTTGAACCATGTTTTAAAGATATTTGGACAAATGACCCATTTTCCGATTATTGTAAGTTAAACAATCCACCTCAAGGAAATCCACCTAAGGGTCCTTTTATAACCTTTTCATTCAGTTTAGATTTTGGTATCTTCCATTCATTTTAGATTCTTGCATATTTGCAGGGAGGATATTTGCAGGGAGGGTAACGCGGTTGCTGATCTTCTTGTTAAATGGGGAGCCTCTAGTGGCACACAACGTAGAACGGAAATTGGGTCAATTGTCCAAATATTTTTAAAACATGGTTCAAATGGACGAGTAAACAACTGATTTCTCCATGTTTACACTCTGACCCGACCACGCAGCGTAGATGTGTAATATATGAAGCAGAGTCTGAATCGTTCTGTTGTCCAGAGTACCAAATAGAAGTAAATCATCAGCGAACATGAGATGAGATACATCTGGGGCTTTCCTGCACGTTCTATAGCCATTGTAGAATGCAGTTTCCTCCATTTTTTTCTCATCATCTAGGAAAGTCCTTGAGAGCAAAGTATGAATAGATATGGCGATAAAGGGCAACCTTGCCTGAGACCCATTTCACTTTTGAAATGACCTTCGGCCTGACCATTTACAACAATTGAAAAGCTAGCAGTGCTAATGCAATACATGATCAAATCGTGAGTATGGCCTACAATTCCAAAAATTCTGAGACAATGGCTTAAGAATTTCCAGCTTATCCTGTCGTATGCCTTACTGATATCTATTTTTAAAGCAAAGGCTCCTAATGTAGATTTGGAATTTGACATGGAATGGAACGGAACATCTCTTTAGCTTCCACTATATTATCTATGATCTGTCTCCCAGGTATGAAGGCAGACTGTCCTTTATCAACTAATTTGTCTAGATGCCCTTTTATTCTCTGAGCTAGAATTTTTGTGATGACTTTGTAAATAATGTTGGTAAAGGCTAGGGGTCTAAAATCAGAATGGATAGTGGGGTTTTTAAACTTTGGAACTAACACCATGTTAGTGTGATCAAGCCCTTGTCATTTATACACTCAAAAAGATATGATTTATACAGTTTTAATCACTATTCATGTTACATGATGGCGAGAACCACTATGTAGCCCAGTAGATTCTTACAGCCTGTGGAAAATCTTCCATAAAGTTAGCAGGGAAGGAAGAAGCACCGTATGACTGATGATTTTGACCGACAAAGTTGAAGTTGCATTTTGTAGGTTCTTTTAAAGCATTTAATACGGTTTCGTTTTCAGTTTCGGGAGATGATAAATCCTGACTTATTTCCCAAGTCTCACGGAATTCTGGGATCTGCCATCCACTAGAGAACATTTTTTTTATGGTAGGAGGTCCCACAATTCAGTGACATTAAAAAGGTAAATCGGGATTTATCCTTCGGTTTTATTTAGCATTTTCGTACTTTTTTTGTCATCTACTTGTGCAAAAAGCACCTTGAAGTTATTTTGAAATAGAATTTTTTCATTGAGAGCTTTACGAAAGAGGATTATTAAGCCGCGTACATGCATTATCCTGGTGACAATTGATCCAGAGCCTAGCCATGACTAAAACTGAGATACTAAACATAAAAAACCAACATCAATCCATGAAATATGCGAAACACAATAGAACCACAACAAGCCGAATTGGATTTGGTTATCTATCCATGTGACAATCTTAGGTAGAACATCAGAATATAATTTCAGGTTTCGTAATACTACAAAATCATTTTGATTTCAAAATTACAAAAAAAAAGAATGACAAATATATCTATTCAGGCCTCCCAATGGCTCGTCATGGCTCGTCAAGTTCTTCACATGATGCTCGGATCTTTGCTTCACTTTTTTGATTGGGCACTTGAAAGTGGTTTCACGGCTGAAACCATAGATATGTCTTAGGTATAACATTACGAAAGTTCATTCCTCTAAAAGTGATACAACCATCATTAGCTCTTGCAAAACGTGTGTGGGTAAAATACCCGACGGCCACGTGTCAATATCTCCAGGGATGAATACATGATAGGATGATAACATAGGAGCATCGAATCATCCTCTAAAAAGGAGATTTTGTCTCAGTCGAGGCAACTACACAAGCGTCACATGAATGACGCGTGTAAGGAAAGGTCTAATATGCTCAGACGGTCAAGTCTAAAAAGAAAGGCCGCATTTAATGAAGGATAAGAACAAGACATGGGTAGTTCTACATCGTGACGGAAGGCTCGGACGATCTATACTAACGACCCCGAGGCGATAGAGAACGAGGTTCTCCACAGAAGGACAACACGATCCAAAGAAGAGTGAGATACACGAGGGACAGTATAGAACCAGTCCGAGGAAACCAGGACGATGGAGGACAGCTCACCAAACTCGGACGATCAAGCCACCACAAGTTTATTTTGTGTATAAATACCAGTCCATGTACAAGGAGATGGACAATTTATGTAATCCTAGATTGTCTTTCTACAGAGAATTCCTAAGAGATATTTAGATAGAGAGAAACTGAGAAATCTAGAAGAGATTTGTAACACTTTCAAGGGTAAGACCTCATAATCAATAAGAAAACATCTTCTTTCCCATGGACGTAGGTCTTCATGGCCGAACCACGTTATATGCTTGTGTCAATATTTACATTTCATGCTCTTTAAATCTTGTTCATATTGAATCTTGTATGTTTTAGTAGTTTTTAGTCTTTAATTTCACATGAGTGTAGTAGTCAGAAAATATGCAACTACATTTTGGCGCTAGAAACAGGGAGGTGTGAAGATCTAATCTACCTCCCTAATAACATTTCTATATTGTTTTCATAATCTCCATGAGAGAGGTGTTTTTCACACTACAAAGTAGATTTCTATTGAGATGAATGAGTAAAACTCGGACTCAAACATGATCTTCATGATCTGAGAAGTCTAGAAGAACCTCAAGATCAACAGATCTACGTTTTTTCACTAATCTTCTTCAAGGTTTATTGTCATTTCTAAGATTTTTATGCCTTCCTCAAGTAGCTCAGGAGAGTTGTAGATCAGAGTAAATATGAAGTTTCAAACACTTCGGTGCTCAAACGATCTCCTCCATGAAATAGCTGGGAAGAGATACTAGTCAGTAAACTACATAAGGAAGATATCACCTTATGAGAGTTGAAAGGGCAAATTTTTCATGATGCTCCTCATCAAACTCAACAAAATCCAAGATCTCCTTCTTAAGAACCTAAATCTAAGTCAAGGGGAAGGATTAATGAGTACATAATCAATCATCAAACTCAAAGTTTGTTCGAAATCAAAAGATAAAAGATGATGGGATATATTTCCTAGAATGGGAAGATGTACTCAATCGTCATAATTTGGTTTCTTCCATATAAAGGTATGGCGTGTTGGAAGAGGTATTTCCTCGAAAAAAGGGAACTAAAGAAACACCTTTTTTCCATCATCAATACCCCATGCTAAAAGGGAATGTTTTGACATTTCACATGTCTCCAAAACTTACTGCAAAGTCTTCTTGTACTAAACTGTCCGGTCTGAACTATGGCTTAGTAATTTCACATGACCTGCAAATTTAGGGTCCCACTTTTCTAAAGAAAAGACAAATTAAGTATCATTGCATATATTGCAGGGAAGGTAATGGTGACGCGACGATCTGCTCACATGAGCCAATGTGAAAATGGTGGAGCCTAACTAGAAGGACTCGACGATATGGAGCCAGGCGAGGCTCTGATGAATGGTGAAGTCCCAGGCGAGGGACAACCCGATGACCAGTATCAGGAAGGAATAACTGATAATTCTAGATCCGAAGGCGAGGGAAACCCCTTCGAGAGGCGTGATGATATTCATCTAACAAAACCAGGAGGGTTGAACCGCTTGCCAAGGCAAGCGACGAACCAAAAGGTCAAGAAGAACAACCCTTCAGACCTCGGCGATGCCAATGCTGCCATCACAACCATCCTGAAAGCCCAAGAAGCTCATGATGAGAGAATGGAGAGACTTGAAAGGCGTAACATAAGGCTTGAGCGGAGAAACCGCAGGATGAAACGAAAAACAAAAAAGAAGGTGCCACTCACTACTATTGAAGAGATCCCAGAGGAGGAAAACCCCTTTGAAAATCTACAAGATGACGAACGAATTAACATCCCTGACACCTCTAACGAGGAAACAGCGGACCGCTTTCCCAAGGGAAGCAAAGGTGTACTCGATCACGAGGATAGTCCATCCGAAGGGTCGCCAGACGTCGACCCCAAACATAGATGAGAAAAGAATCGAATCGACGAAGTTAAAATCAACCACGAGACCGAGAACCTCGCATCCATAAACCCAAAGCGAGGGCAGAACTCGAGGTCAACTCGTTCTAAGATTGTATCAGACACTGAACAATCGGACAATGGCTCAGGGCGATCAATGCATCGCCACCATGAACCATCTTTGTCGCCCGAGAGATCTCTGGGAAGAAGAAAGAAGGCCGACACAAGACGAAATGATGACCAACTCCAAGCCCGACTCAACCGGCTTGAAGTGATGTACAGAGAAGCCACAGGGAAGCAGGAGAGCAAGAAGCTGGCGGTAGTCATGCAAGAAGCAGGACAATCCCCCTTATCTGAAAACCTATTAAGGTTTCCATTTACAAGGAAATGTTCCCTACCGACGTTCACATCCCCGTTCACCGGAACGGGAGATGCAATTGAGCATCTTAGAACTTATTGTATGACACTGACCCAATGGGATCATTATGATGTGGTATTGTGTAAATTTTTCCCTGCCAGTCTGAGGGATGAAACCCTAATGTGGTTCAACAACTTGCCTAAGCGCTCAGTTAATTCGTTCGACCACCTATCTGAGCTGGTTTTAGAAACATACATTCATAATAGCCGAATCCGACCAGAATTTGATGCACTATTCCAGATGTCACGAGGACCAAATGAGTCACTTCACTCCCTGGTGACACGATGGAGGAAATTATGTTCTGAGATTGGAAAGGTCCCTGAGGACTATGCGATCTTGGGCTTTAAGAATAGTCTTAGAAAGACATACCCTCTCTTTGTCCGCATGTATGAAACCATGCCAAAGAACTTGGGTAAGCTAAGACAAATCCAAGAGGATTATGTGGCCTTGGAGGAACTCCAAGATGGAACTTATGACAAGATGGCAAAAGGATCAAGTAGAGGAGCAAATGTGGTAGAGCCACAGAACCCTCAGGTGCCAGCCCAAGGAGCGGGGCGATCCAACAGCGGATCAACACAGTTCGACAAACATCAGACTAGAGGATCGAAAGGGAGAGACCAGGCCCAACAAAAGAAAGGAAAGTTCGTAGACCCAGTCTACACGAAGCTAAATAACCCCCATATCCGAGATCCTTAAAACGATCGACGGAAAAAACGAAATCACTTACCCATGGAACAGAGGTCAGCAACCAGCGCGAACTGAAAATAGAAATGACTTCTGCGAGTTCCACCAGTTCCACAGCCACACAACAGACTCGTGTAGGGACTTAAAGAAGGTACTGCAAGATATGATCAACGAGTGGAAGCTCCAAGAATGCATCGCACAACCAACAATTCCTCCTACCGCCGGGTCACCCATACATGGTGTGGAGATCCCCAGCGAGGCACAATATTTAGGTTGCAATACTATATCACACTCGACGATAACCACTCCCTTACGAGAAGGAAATATTACAGGGCGAATTCACAAACGAAACTTCAAAGGTGATGAAGTTTTCAGTGTAGCCAGAGAACCTCCAATGGAGGAATTGATGAAATTACCCATTAGCTTTTCAGCCTCGGAGGCACCTGATGGAGGACGAAACCATAACGATCCACTGGTGGTCACGATGGCCATTGCACTCCCCGAGCACGAGGGCGAGGAAGGAAAGCCCAAAGCGCTACCATGGGCACTGCCCAGAATCTTGATCGACGGAGGCAGTTCTGTCGAAATTTTGTTCTATGAAACATTCAAACAAATGGGTCTCAGGGACGAGTGTCTCATACCCTCTGCTTATAACATATTTGGCTTCAACGGGTCATCAACCCGCCCAAGGGCGAGGTAACGTTAGAAATCCAGGTGGGAAAAATCCTCACCCTAACCACATTTTGTGTGATAGATGTACTATCACCCTACACAGCCATTGTCGGGCGATCCTGGGTCGACGGGATCAAAGGAGTGGCCTCGACTTACCATCAAAGGCTAAGATTTCCTACGCATGATGGAGTGGCAGAAATCATTGGAGACTCCGGTGAAGAAAAACACTGCTACAAAACCGAAGTTCAGAACGACGAGAGCAAAGTAAACTCTGCCAGAGCAAAAAAGAAGCGAGCTAAGAATGCCAAAAATAAGGCTGAAATCAATGCTTATATAAATAGAACAAACGGGGCAAGACGATAAAACAACGAACCTGTAATGGATAAGTACCTCCCATCGGACTCACCCATGGGACCCATACAAAACCTCTCCTATATAGGAGAACTCAAATCAAATTTCTCGGCCTCGGAGCCAACCAAGGAGGTAAACATCAGAACACTCGAAAACCCGGGCATGATAAAAATAGGGACACTCCTCAGCGAGGAAGAAGAAGAGAAACTAATACAAGTTCTAAGGGAATATTCCGATGTCTTTGCATGGCGTATGTAAGATATGCCAAGAATAGACCCAGAAGTATGCTGTCATCACCTGAAAATCGATCCGAAGCATAAGATCATGCGGCAAAAAATGCGAAAGGTGGCACCAGAAAACCATGAAGCCATCCAAAAGGAGCTAAAGAAAATGGAGGTATCAGGGGTAATACGGGAAGCACAGTATCCAACATGGTAATTGTACCAAAGAAGAATGGGGGAGTAAAAATATATATCGACTTTAATGATCTTAACAAAGCCTGTCCAAAGGACAACTTCCCACTCCCTAACATAGATCAACTCGTAGAAGCAACCTCAGGATACGGATTTCTATCTCTCATGGACGGATATTCTGGCTATAACCAGATCCCCCTCGCCGAGGAAGATCAAGAGCACACCGCCTTCTTCACTCCTCGGGGTCTATACTTCTATACCAAAATGTCATTTGGGTTAAAAAACGCAGGGGCTACTTACCAGAGAATGGTGGAAAAAATGTTTGACGGCTGGATACATAAAACCCTAGAGGTAAATGTAGACGATATGCTTGTTAAGAGTAAAATCCCACAAGATCATGCAAACGATTTTAAGGAGATCTTCGCACAAATGAGGAAATTTAACATGAAAATCAATCCCGCAAAATGCGCCTTCGGAGTAACCTCAGGGAAATTCTTGGACTACTTGGTCACCAAACGAGGAATCGAGGTTGACCCCGAGAAAGTGCGAGCCATACTAGAAATTCCCTCCACAGCAATGGTCAAAGATGTACAAAGACTAAATGGTCGGCTGGCAGCCTTGGATAGATTCATTGCTAGACTTCTTTAATACCTTAAAAAAAGGTGAAAAATTCTCATGGACAAATGATTGTGAAGAAGCCTTTCAAAAAATCAAGGAACATTTGGCAACCTTTCCAATTCTCCAAAAGCCCGACCCAGGTGAAAACGTCTATATCTACCTGTCGGCGACCAATACTTCGATCAGTGCATTGCTCACTCGCATAGACAAACAAGTAGAGCAACCAATTTACTTCATCAGCAAAACTCTGACGTCAGCTGAGAAAAACTATTCCAAGATCGACAAGGTAGTGTTATCTCTGGTCTACGCAAAAGTTGTCCACTTATTTTCACGCACACACCGTGACAGTCATCACGAAATCCCCCATAGAGTTTGTACTCGACCATGCTGACAGAGCAGGCAGGATCTCTAAATGGGGATCCCAAATCAAGTAATTTAGCGTTAAATACCAAGTCCAGACGACAATTAAGACCCAAGTGGTGGCAGATTTCCTAGCAGATTTCCCGCTAGACGACACCGATGAGATCGAGAAAATCCCGGGAATGGCAGACGAATGAGAGGACCCACCCGAATTGCTTCGCTCCGAAGACCCAAACCGATGGGAGGTCTTCTTCGATGGGTCATGCAACTCGTAAGGGTCTGGAATCGGAATGGTGTTTACAACCCCGACCGGTCGACGAATCGTCTACAGCCTGAGGCTTGAATTCACCACCACTAATAATATAATCGAGTACGAGGCAGTTATACTCGCTCTCCGAGTTATAATTTCTCTAGGAATCACTGACGTACGACTCACAAGTGACTCGCAACTCGTGGTCCGGCAGATAGATGGAACGTATCAGGCTTCGGATCCATGTTTGCAACGATATCTCCAACTCTCCAAGCATTACATTGAACAGATACCAAACATCACATTCCGCCACCTAAACAGAATCAACAACAGGTACGCCGATGCCTTAGCATTCATAGCTTCCATGACGATAGATCTCGAGGCTACTAACGTCATGATCGAGAGAGTCCTACTCCCATCCATTCCCATTGAGGGAAACATGGACATCCTCGTTGTAGACTCGGTATAGCTCAGGAGGAAATCCTACCCGAGGATGACTGGAGGACACCAATCATAAAACACTTAGCCAATGGGCATCTCCCAAGCTACCAGCTAATTGCGCACAAGATAATATCAAGGTCTGGGAATTATCAACTCCGAGATGGTTTTCTATACAAACAATCCTACCTAGGACCTTTCCTCAGATGTCTCTCATTCGCAGAGGGTCAAAGCATATTGAAAGAAATACACTACGGTTACGCAGGAAACCATAGTGGAGGACGATACCTCGCTTACAAAGTGAGACTACAGGGATATTTTTAGCCTCGCATGAACGAGGACTCAAAGCAAATGGCAAAAACTTGCATCGAATGCCAAAAATTTGGCAAGAGAAGACATGCACCTTTAATGGATTTAGAGTCTGTTCTAAGCCCTTGGCCATTCGCCAAGTGGGGAAATAAAATTTTTGGACCCCTGAGAGCCGGTACCGGACAAAGAAAATATATTTAATTGTGGCCACATACTACTTTACTAAATGGGTGAAAGCCTCGACTCTAAGACACATCAGAGACCATGATGTCTTTAAATTCCTCTTCGAGCATATCATATGCCGCTTCGGTATCCCATCCGCCATTGTATCCGACAATGAGGCCCAACTCCATGGGAAAAACATTGATCTTCTCTTAAATTGTTTCAAGATCAGAAAAATAAATCTACACCCATCTACCCTGAAAGCAATGGCCAGGCGGAGGAAACAAACAAAACCATCGTCGACATGCTCAAGAAGAAACTTGACGGATACGGAGCTAGTTGGTGTGAAAAATTGCACAATGTCTTGTGAGCTTATCGAACCACCAGGAGCGAAGCAACAGGGATGTCTCCCTTCGCCCTCACATATGGCACAAAGGTGGTCATACCAACATAAGCAATGATCCCCACAACAAAGACCGAGGCATGGGAGAAAAACCTGACCTCGGACATGATACTCTCCAAATTGGACGATCTGGAACAAAACATAGAAATTGCTCTCCAAACAATAGAAAATTATCACAGAATATTGGCTCGGAAATACAACAAACGTGTTCATCAGAGACAATTCCGCCGAGGCGATAAAGTTTGGCGCGAGATTCCACCCTACCAACGCGAGTCAGGCAAATTTGCACCCATATAGAAAGGCCCACTAACAGTCCTAGCTAAGGCGGGAGATGGAGCATACATATTGCTCAAATCTGATGGCGAAGAACTTGAACGCCCATGGAACATCAAATACCTAAAAGCTTACAATGCTTAAGAAGACCACTCAAAAGTCCTAGAATGGGGCACGATCCCTACTTGTACACAGGTCATAGAACCTTACTAGAATGTACCAAGAGTTTATCAAACTCTATTTTGAAGATAATAAAATTGCTCCTTTTGTGTTAATTTTTCCTTCTTTCTTTTTCTTTGATTTTATTGTTTTATTTCTTTTTGTTTTTTGTTACTTTGTTTTCACCTTTTTTTGTTTTGTGTGCACTATTTTACTCATCCCTGCATTCCACGAAAGCCCATAAATCACTATGGCACGGTGCTAGCCACACCTTTCATTCTTTCTAGAATGATGCAGGTAATTTACCTAAGCTACCCGACACGGACACAGACCTAAGGTAATGCCATCACGATCACGAAATCGGATGATGTCCTCTATAACAAGAGATATCCAGATTCAGGGTACTTGCCTCTGGGCGGGGCAAGTATCACTCGACCGAGGTATCACCCTCCAAACCACAAGAGGGAGGTGCAGCCCAGAAACGGGACACTAGCAAAAATAATAATAATAATATATAATGACAAAGCCAGTCAAGCGAGAAGGAAAAGACCTTATGTATAAAAATCCAGTATTATAAGCGATGCCTTATCCAAATCCAGGAACTGATCAATCCCTGGCTTTGGCATCCATGATTGGATTAGTATTACATACGACCAGTCCTCGGAGCCATGCGTTCAAACAAAGTAATCAAACAAAAAATTATGTGCAGTAAAGAAACACAATGATATAGAAGAAGCTTTCGGACAGGAGCATCGCACCCACACCTCGCTGGAGCAACGGGCCCTTCACCCATCAGTTCCTCGTCTGAAACAAAAGCCATGAGTTGGAACACAAACGACCCCCTCTCTACACACATACCTCGGACAGGAGCAAACCACCAGAGTACTTTGCTCAACCAACTCACCATCTCTCCGCTTACGCGACTAGCCTCGGATGCTGCGGCATAAAACAGGGGCAAGGTATATATATATACGTTTGAAAACAAAAACAGTATTTTATACCCCAGCACCTCCAGCAGCAAATGTTTCTAAGCCAAAACGTGCAAACACACGCACAACATAAAGTGTTCCCAAGGCCAATCGTAAGAAGAAACACAATACATAAAGTGTTTCCAAGCTTGCGGGTAAAAGGAAAAACAGTGATAAATACGAAATCCCATAACAGGAAGTTCAGTCACTAGACGAACAGATGAGGCTAAAGACGGTATGCGAAAAGATAGGTCTTTCCGAGAAGACGTTGGTGATGATCTAGAATCAGGAGCAAGAAAACCCGAAGTAACACATAAATGAGAGGACATACCATCATGATGAAGAAAACATGAACAAACACCTCGCCACCACGAGGGATGAGGAGGAAAAGGTCCCACATACAGGGGAGCCTTCTATAAAAACGACCTGAAGGAAAGAAGGGAGCAAAACGAAGCTCATACCCACATCACAAAAGAACCCTTCTTAAATAGAGGGGGAAATCCTTGAAAATCCAACCGGTTTCTTTGAACCCAAGAAGGTCAAAGGCACGACAAACTAGACGATAAGAATCCTGGAGGAAGAGTACAAAAGGAAAGATATCTTACCCCCGGAGAACCTAAGAAAACCGACAGGAATCTTAGAAATATCCAACAAATATACACGTGGCGAGAAAAGTGGGACGGTTTTATAGTTTTCTTCCCATCATGCCCTCGGCAAGTTGCAAAGAAAATGAGCAAAATGTGTGGGTAAAATACCCGACGGCCACGTGTCAACATCTCAAGGATGAATACATGATAGGATGATAAGATAGGAGCATCGAATCATCCTCTAAAAATGAGAGTTTGTCTCAGTCGAGGCAACTGCACAAGCGTCACATGAATGACGCGTGTAAGGAAAGGTCTAATCTGCTCAGACGGTCAAGTCTAAAAAGCAAGGCCGCATTTAATGAAGGATAAGAACAAGACATGGGTAGTTTTACATCGTGACGGAAGGCTCGGAAGATCTATACTAACGACCCCGAGGCGATAGGGCACGAGGTTCTCCACAGAAGGACAACACGATCCAAAGAAGAGTGAGATACACGAGGGACAATATAGAACCAGTCCGAGGAAACCAGGACGACGGAGGACAGCTCACCAAACTCGGACGATCAAGCCACCACGAGTTTATTTTGTGTATAAATACCAGTCCATGTACAAGGAGATGGACAACTTATGTAATCCTAGATGGTCTTTCTATAGAGAATTCCTGATAGAGATTTAGATAGAGAGAAAGTGAGAAATCTAGAAGAGATTTGTAACACTTTCAAGGGTAAGACCTCATAATAAATAAGAAAACATCTTCTTTCCCGTGGACGTAGGTCTTCATGGCCGAACCACGTTATATGCTTGTGTCAATCTTTACATTTCATGCTCTTTACAATCTTGTATGTTTTAGTAGTTTTTAGTCTTTAATTTCACTTGGATGTAATAGTCAGAAAATATGCAATTACAAAACATTAGACTATATGTCTTCCTTTTTATTTATTTTATCAATAAAATCTCATACGTTTTTGCAATTTCCGACAAGTCTTTCTGCATTTGGAGAACAAAATTAATGTTTGTAGGATTTTGCAAATGGAGATAAATAACAAGAAATGTGGAGTTTGTTCATAACATATCGAAGACTAAGAAATACTGAAATACATAACAAAACAAAACCACGCCAACCGCCGCAGCTTGTTGGGATCAAGGTAGTTAATTTCGGATTCCGGTTTATCTCGGTCCCGAGCGAGACAATGGTACAACGTTGTCTCGGGGAGATTCTGTTTTCAAATTTCGGTGTAATTTCGGTCCCAACTTTTATAATAAGAAGTGTTTGTTGACAGGTTCAATTACCAGGCGTAAACACTAACTCTCATATGGATTGATGAGAAATTGTGCTGAGGCCAGAGTTCTGAAAGACTATTAGTAACAATTAATTCCATTCACAAATAAAATTGGAAGCATTTCACATCCACAGCCAGTTCCAGAGGTTATCAAGAATGTATCATGATTTCACAACCAAGAAAAGCAGTCTCACGCACTAAGTAAACGTTACAAAATGTGTACAAAGTAAAGGAACAACAAGGATATTACAATTCTAATCAATATAATTTGATTCATCATAGATATCATCATCTAAAGTAACTCCATCATTCCCGACACCACCGAGTAGCCCATTTTGAGTGTCCAACATCAAGTCATCAGTATCATATCCATCATACTCCGAGTTAGTTGGATACGTAGACTTACTTCGAGAACTACTGGCACCTTTACTACCAACAGTCCCACGTTCTTCACTAACTATCACTTGCAAATCATCAAAAGTTACATAATCACCATGAACCTCCAAGTCATTCAAATTTCGTAACTCCAACCATTCATCATTTTCATCATGCTCCTCCAGAAAAATAGGATCATTAGCTTTATCATTATCGTTATATTGTTGGATTTCTAGGTAACGACGCTGCAATTTCTTATTATACTGGATAAAAACACTATCATTCAATTTCTGTTGCGTTATGCGATTTCGTTTTTGCGAGTGCAACTGAAATACATAAGATAAGTAAGTAATTCAACTAAAATACTTAATAGTAAGCACATGCTAATTTTTTTGTTGCTTGTTGTCATAAGAACATAGGGGTATACAGGCATGTTATGTTCCTAGTTCAATCGACCTACTATACAGAGCACTTAAGGGAAATGAGTTATGGTCAAGTCTTAACAGTAATACAACACTCCACAATCAATTAATTCAAAATATAGGTACTGGAATTGCATGGTTCGTGCATATTCATAATATTACTAATCAGTGTAAAAGATTAGAATACTTACATTTTGAAATGTGCTCCAGTTTCGCTCACATGGGGAAGCAGAACAAGTAAGACTCAATACTCTGATTGCAAATTTTTGTAGGTTTGGCGCATCGATTCCTCCAAATGTAATCCACCATTCATCTGTTATAAATATAAACAAAGTAGTTATAAAATCTATCTAACACAAATGTAGTCAAACTTTAAACTTAAAGAACAAACAAGCTTACGAGGTTGATCCTTATTTCTTCTTCTTTTGCAAGGTGGAGATCCCAAGATCCCAACAGCATCAGCATACTTTCTCAATTCACCCGTAGCAGCATCAAGTTCATCTTCATTGGGTATAAGCCTTTGCATTGCTGTATGAAGTCCTCTTTTGATTTCTATGTACTTTGGATCACTATCCATTTCATAAGCTTCAATAGTGTAGAATATGGAAGGATTCAAATAGTATGCCGCACAATGTAGAGCATGATTAAAGTTATTCTTCCATCTTTTCTCAAAGCAAGCCTTAATTACACCCCACGTATCATCATCTTCACTGAATTTCTCCTCTAGTTGATTCCTTGCTATCCTCATTGCATCATAAAAAGAAGGCATTGTAGGTTTGCGCTCGATGTCCACCAACCTTACAACCTTAACTAAAGGCTTCAGCACACTACAAGCATAATCAACATCTTCCCAAAATGTGCTACTTGTAACAATTTTAAGTGCATTAATTCCAAGAGTTTCTTTTGAAAATCTAGTTTTTGCCCACCTATCATTCACAAACACCATTTGTAAAGGAGTTTTATACTTTTGAAGACTTTTTAGTGTGTAATACTGAGTTGCAAATCTAGTCTTTGTAGACCTATGTAAGTCTGCACGTGTCAACTCCCTCATCAAGCACAATACTTGAAAATGAGCATAAATGTAAGTAACAAGTCTTTTACCTAGAATGACGGCTGTCTTGATTCGCATAAGCTTGTCACCAAGTTCTTCTAGCATCAACTGGACACAATGAGCACCACAAGGAGTCCAAAATAGATTCGGGTATTCAAGCATTAAATCTTTCCCAGCCTTTTTAAAATTTGAACCATTGTCAGTAATGAATTGAACCACATTTTCTTTCCCGACATCTTCAATTACCTCCTTTACAAGCTCACGTATGAAATCAGCATCATTGGTTATGTTTGACGCATCTACAGACTTCAAGAAAACTGACCCTTTCGGACAATTCACCAAAAAGTTAATAAGATGTCGCTTTTTCCCATCTGTCCAACCATCGGACATAATAGAACATCCATACCTCTTCCAATGTATCCTAAATGTATCAACAAACTTCTTTGTTTCTGCTAACTTGTCCTTGAAAAGATTTGTGCGAATCTGATGGTAAGATGGCGCAGGCATATCTTTACCATATTCACCAATAGCATAGATCAATTGTTGGAAACTTGGACATCGAACAATATTAAAATTTATAGAGTTCTCAGTCATCCAAGATGAAATGCTTTTCCATGCATCTTTCTTTAACTTCTCTTTCGCTGAACTGTTTCTGTCAAGAGTGGCTTGCTGAGTTTTCTGGTGGTCTGTCTGCATGAGTAAATCCATTGGACCCCTAGAACTACTTTGGCTCTTGAATTTTCTTTTACTGTGACTCTGAACAACTACTTGATTACTACTGCCCACATTAAAATCCTTTTCAACTTCTTGTACCTCATGGTCCTCATCATCAGACTTCTCATCAGACTTCTCATCAGATTGTGTGCGACGATACATAGCATCAACGTTATCCCTGTGAGCTTTCTTTAACTTCTTTACACTGTCATTTTGTCTAATTTCATTTATAGTTTCAACTGTTGCTTTCATACATGATGAAACATTCCCTTTGACTTGTGTGATATGCTGCTTAAGCCTAGTAATTCCACCACCACGCATTTATTTGTTACAAAGCGTACAACTTAGTTTCTTCGGAAATGCAGGATCTTTGCACGTAGCCCATTTCCATGCTGGATCTCTTGTTTGAGTCAGACTAGAAGATTGAGGGAGTATTGACCCACATGTAGTGTTTGATTTGTTAGAATTGGATGCATTAGAAGAATCCATAATCACAACCTGAAATTCATGTCAAATTGAAATTATGAGAACAATAAGCAAACTCTATTACCCAACTGAACTTTCTTACAATTGGGAGCCAACTGAACTTGGTACACCACTGGCTAATACAACCAATTATTAGCACAAAATTATTACCACTGCCTAATAAAACTCTACTTATGAACATCGATGTATAGTCTATAAATTGATATCAGATAATGACACAAACATCACCTCAACCACATTCCTACCTGAGAGAAGCATAGAATGGATGCCTACCTCAGATTTGCATCCAGCTGAAAGAAGACTATTACTTGAGCCACCCAAAGCAAAATTAAATACTTCTTGAGCTTAACCAGCAGTTAATACTACTACCTGAGGAAACCGAAAACCCAATTCTTCATTACTAAAGAAAATCAACAAGAACCCTAACATGCATCAAACACTGTCACAACTATGAAGTGAACTCAATATTTAATGACCTCACCAGCAAATCAACAAGAACCCATGACAAATCAAAAAGAACCCATGAAAAACAAATTCAGTAATTAAACAAAGAAAGCTTCAATTGAAATTCAAAACCCTAATCTCAGATTAACATCAAAAGGACTCACAATATGATAGAAAAGTTCTCAAAAGTCAAAATATATAAATCTAGCTTCGATTAACATCACAAACCCTAATCTTGCTTCGATTAACATACCTTGCTTCGATTATGTGAGAGAGAGTCGGAGACTGAAGAAGAAACGAAGTGGAGAAGAAACGAAGTGGAGAAGATTGAATCAATGGAATAGATATTAGGATTAGTTAGGTTAAATTACTAAAACACCCTATCTCGGGGGTAAAATCGGTGGAATTTCGGCCGATATAACCGATTTTTTCGGTCACTTTTCGTATCACCGGAATTTCGTATTCCGCTATGTCACGAGCCGAAAAGGGAAATTTCGGCGGAATTTCGGCCGAGATGGCCGAAATTGACTACCTTGGTTGGGATTAAATAAACAAATACGGAGTACATTCTAAAGCAACAAAACCAACAAGAAATCCCTTTATTTAAATCTTACTCAAATTTTTCTGATAACTTCAAAACAGTAGCACTAACATAAAATTGAGCAGGAAATATAAAAAACTACTGGACTATATCTGTTTCCACAAACACCTCAATTCTTAATCATGAACACCCAAAATTTAGTTAAGAGCTAAGTTTTCATGAACAATTGCTTTCTCCTTGTTTGCACAAACAATTATAGCCACATAAATTGCAATCTTGATTTATATAGAAGTGAAGGTTTTAAAGTAAACATACTGTTCATTCATTTTCTCATTCTCACTTTTTGTTTGACATAAAATAACTATGAACTTGAGAACAAACTATGGATGATGAGATCTATTTTTCACCCACAACAATAAGAAGATTTATTCACTAAAGTGGTACTTGTGTTTTTGAACTGAACACTCTTTCTAGTACACTTACCATACCCCTAGTCTCACAAGCCCCAATGATCAACAGATCACTTATCAAGTCGTTGTCTTGGTGATATTACTGTTGTACTCCGAGTCTTGACTATTTTCAATAGCTGCTTGGAAAATATCATCAAAGGCTTCATCCATACAGGAACTGAAAAGTTTTGAATCAATAAATCCTTTTTCCATTGTTACCACAAGCTTTAATTGTTCCATGCAGCTAACTGATGTGAAAATAATACTCTGCATACAGTTATCAAGTTAGCATGGGAGTTAACCGGAAAACTAACTCTCATATTTGAAATCAGTGGTTACAATGACACTTACCTGTGGCATACCCGACAAGAAGAAGTAAAAACTGTTAACAGGATGATTACATAGAGCCATTTTCTCTTTGGGACCTATGACACTTGATATCATTGTGCCAGCATTTTTAAAACTTGAATAAACCATTTTCTCCATCCCCTGAGTTATATACACCGCAGTTGTGGTTAGATATGCTTGGAAACTAGGATGGCTTCATAAGTTAAGCTTTGAAAAGGACCTTAAAACGGCAGTATAATAATTTGCACACATACCTTTTGTCCCCTAATCCATAATGCAGCATTTAGTACTTTATCAATAAAGTGAAACACCGTATAGTTCTTCTTTCTGTCCATTGTTTCTTTTGCTTTGAGAATGAAATTGAGGGGGTTAACTTTCTCAAGATTTGTAAAAGTTGGTAACTTTGCGAACATGGATCTCGAACGGTTGCCCCATGCATCTGCACTTATCATATCTTCGATATTTCTAAGAGCATCCACAGTGGGCGAGTATAACCAAATTTATGGGATGAGATCCTAACACAGTGGGACGGAGTAAAGATCAAATTTGGACCAAAGATCAAATTCCAGACCAAATATGGTCGCGACCAAATCCCAAATTCTGATATAGTCGGGCGTAAACTTAAAGTACGTTTGATGCTGGGCGTAACATAAATTTACGCTTGTTAACGGGCGTAAACCAAATTTACGTATGTTGGTGGGGCGGAATTTAAATTTACGTTTGTTGCGGGCGTAACATAAATTTACGCCTGATGAGACGGACAGAAGAATTCCGCACGTTGCCAGGCGGACACCAAAATTCCGTCTGTCTGGGGCGGACACCAAAATTCCGTCTCTCTGGGGCGGACACCAAAATTACGCCTCTCTGGGGCGGACACCAAAATTCCGCCCCTCTCAAACGGACATTTTATTTACGCCTCATCAAAGTTATGAAACATGAAATGAAAATTTTCGAACGTTAGAATGATAAATTTTTCGAACGTTGGCGTTGGAGATTGCGTAGCAGATTTTTGACCGTTGGTAAGATATTTTTATCTTTCGAACGTTTGAAATTGAATGTTAATAACGGGTTTATTTTATACCTATATATACCAGATGAATTCCTTTCACATTTTCATATCATTCGTTTGTATTCGGCAACAAAAAAATAGTATCAGGAAGAAAAAATAGTTTTCCATATTTCAAATCATTTTGAGAATTTTCATCGAATCGTTTTTAATGTCAACACCACGAATAGCAAGAGGTCCAAATTTTACGACAATCGAAGATGTCACGATGTGTAAAATTCATTTATCAATATCTCAAGATCCCGGCGTTGGAGCCGATCAATCAGAGATTGCGTTGTGGACTCGTATCAAGGATGATATTGAAGATCATTTACCGGATAAACCAGAGCGGTCTTGGAGTTCCTGGCAAAAACGATTTCAGGGAATAAGTAAAGAAGTGGCGTTGTTTTCGGCAAAACAGGCGGAAGTGGAAGGTGAATATCATACGGGATGGGGTCCGGAAATGACCGTGAGTATTCTCTCTGTTTTGAAACAATTATTTTCTAATATTGAGATGCCCATGAACCTAATTGTTTTTAAAAACATTAACAGCTCGAAGAAGTAAACAAACGGTTTAAGGAATGCAATCATGAAAGAAAATTTAGGCACGAAGAGTGCTACCCAATTGTCATAGAAAATATAAAATATAATCGTCGATCGACTTTTGTTTTTGATACGACGCACGATTTGGATAGTAGCGTGAATACCGAGGAAGATGGCACTCAAGTCGAGTCCGGTAACGACACAGATAAAGGAGACATAGAGAATACATACCTTCGTCAGATGGGAAAAAAAGCAGCTAAACGACTGAAGAAAACCGGGCGAGAGAAATCCAACCGCCAAGAGGAATTGATGGGAATAATTATTACACAGCAAGAAAATTTCAATTCTCAATACCGGGAACAATCAAGATTCAAGATGGAACAAAAAACGGCCGAGTTTGCACAAAAACAAGCTGAGCATGCGGCTAAAATATCCAAGGAGGTCGCAGACGATGAATTTCGCATCATGATGATGGATCTTTCCAAATTGGATCATGTACAAAAGGAGTACTTCGAACTTCGAAAGGCTTTAATAGTACGGGACAAAAGGAGCCAATTATAATCGTCAAAACGGGATAGTTCGAACCTTAAGTATTAAGTCTAACAATAAGTGATAATAGTTTTAGTAGTTTATTTACGTTTTAATATGTATTAATTTTGTCATTAGTCGTATTATTATGTAATATTTGGGATTTAATTTTATCTTCATTTAATTTAATCAACTTTAACTTATTTTGTAACATCTTACTTTAATTTACCAAGTGATGAGTATATGAAATAGAGTTAATACATTTCAATAAAATTATTCGTTAAAATAAAATCACATAATTTTTTCATATGGGAAACAACATTTAATTCCAATATTTTGTCCTCGTCTCCAACCTTTTAATTCCCATATTCTGCCCATATATGTTCGATTAAGTCATCGCGCAAGCGAATATGCCTATCTTTGCTGCGCATATGACGTCGGCGTTGCTCAGCTCTAATTTGGGAAAACTCCTCACTGTTGCCTCTTAATATATTAACCGGTGTCGGGTTGCTACGATGATCATAAACATGTGGCCATTCACCGGGTAGACGCTCATCCTCGACTATCATATTATGTAAGATAATACACGTTTTCATGATATAGGCAAGCACATCTGGATTCCACATTCTAGCAGGTTGTTTGATGATTCCAAACTGTTGTTGAAGTACACCAAATCCCCGCTCTACGTCTTTTCTTGCACCCTCTTGCATCGCTGAAAATATCTCTTTTTTCCTACCAAGCGGATGTTTAAACGCCATAATAATAGTAGCAATTTCTGGATATATTCCATCACCTAGATAATACGGCATGTCATAAGAACGACCGTTTACCACATAGTTCACCGGTGGTGCTTTTCCCGTGACCAGACTTCGAAAAACATATGAACGGTTCATCACATTAATATCGTTGTTAGAGCCTGGCATACCAAAAAATGCATGCCAAAACCATAGATCATACGACACCACCGCCTCCAACACGATACTTTCGCTCCCTTTATACGCGGTGTAAGCCCCTGATTCGGCAGACGGACATTTATCCCATTTCCAATGCATGCAATCTAGGCTACCTATCATCCCTGGAAATCCTCTATCTTTGTTTTGGTTGAGCAACAACTCAACATCACCAGCCGTAGGTTCACGCAAATATTCTTTCCCATACACATTGACAATCGACTTGCAGAACCTCCGAGTTGCTTCCAACACCGTGGTTTCGCCTATGCGTAAGTACTCGTCTATTGCATCTGCCGCACATCCATAAGCTAACATTCGCACCGCTGCAGTTACTTTTTGATGAGGGTTTAATCCTAAAACTCCACACGCATCGGGCCTTTGCACAAAATATCTGTCTTCGGCTGTAACACCTTCCACTATTCTGTTAAACAATTGTCGACGCATCCTGAATCTTCTGCGAAAAACATTAGGTGGTTGGTTTGGATACGGAGAAAAATAGTCGTTCCACAGAAGTTCAGCACCAGTCTCACGATCTCTTGGTATTTTGATACGAGTTTGAGGCCATTTAGAATTGGTAACAAGGACTCCCATACTAACGGCCATGTTATTTTGCATAATTGCTATTGAATCATCATCCGAGGAATAAAAACTACTATTAGAAGAAGAAGAAGAAGAAGATGAAACAGAAGAACAATAGTGAGCGGTATTCTCATATGCTTCCATATTCTATCCGAATCAGAATAAGTGTGTGATTGTAAAAAGAGGTGTGTTGGTATTTATAGAGTGAGTGACGGAGATCACATGCTTCCATTTTGTAACATCTTACTTTAATAAATAAAATAACATAAAGTATTTGACAAATTTTGTAAACTGTTTGTCAGTGAGGTGTTTGTCGTATTGAAATGACTAGTCGGTGAAATTTGATAAAGTATTGAACTGACTACTCGCTGAAATTTGATTGCCTATTGAAATGACTACTCGCTGAAATTTGATTGCCTATTGAAATGACTACTCGCTGAAATTTGATAAAGGATTCAAATAACCACTCGCTGAAATTTGATAGAAATTTGATTGAGTATTGAACTGACTACTCACGGACTACACATAACAAAGATAAATAACATAATAAATGTCTAGTATGACTACACATAACAAAGATAAATAACATAATAAATTCAAAGCTAAACCATATAAATAGTCATCACCGGCTAAACATTTCCCGTATCCGGAGGCGCCGATCGCGGTGGGATAAAAGCCGTTCTCGGAATGGGCCTGACCGAGGACGTTGAAGATGATCCTTGACTCATAGAACTCCACACTTGTGGGGGCAATGTGGGGGAAAAGGCGCCGAATCCAATGGAAGGTTGGATGGTGTGTGGCGTTCGGAAAAGAGACAGTTGATACTCCAATTCCGTGATCTTATTATTCTGGTTTCCTATAAGTTCATCTTTCGCTAATAGACACTCCATCCTATCTTTCGTTTCTCGTAATGTAAAATCTCGAAATTGTTTAGTAAAATCAGCATATTCTTGGAATAATGCATAACTATCGCCCTGTCATGAAAAAATGAGATAGATGAGATTTTTTTTTTTTTTAAATAAGCAATGTAAAGTTGAACGAACACTTACGGGCGATAATTGTTGTTGCGGTGGAATAAGAACATGTTCATCTGGTTTTCCAAGTTCGGTAGAATAGAAGTCACCGCTGTACCCAAATGTTTGGACCTCCCAATCAGGATGTGTCACATATTTTCTGAAATTAGTAACCTTTTTCCAATACTCTAAATATACTTCATACTGCACAACTTGCACCACCTCGGTTGCATCAACAAAACCGTCCGCTAGCAGGAGTTTTGCTTGGTCATCACCCAAATGCCCAATAATTACATGTAGTCTCATGGGAACAGCAAACGAGGGATGGTTTTGCCTCCAACATCTTTCTCCTAAATAACATTATGCTGTATAACCAAAAAGGAATATAATTGTAGTGAGTACGTTATTAATTAGATAAATAACGAAAAATAAAAAACTATGTTATTGACGATTAATATTAATGATATAATATAAAAAATCATGTCTAACTCACAACGCCATTCCAAGAAAATATCCATCTCGAGTCCGACAGCTTCCTAGCAGACTTTCCCATCTCAGAACTGAGGACGTCGGTGTATGATTCCCATGGGTGCCATGTCACTTGGTCAATCGTCAGCTGATTCAGTAAAATCCTACAACGAATAATATCATTCTGACACCTCCTTCCATTCCATCTGGAAATTACAGGCCATTTCTGTTCATTACCGTCATTGAGATGTCTGGTCGACATATGCCTAGGTATTCATACCCCCAAAACTAGTCCATAAAATTAATGAATCAAATTAATATATCCAAGGAAATAAACTTAAATGAAAATATACTTTACGTTGAAAATTAAAATAAAATCGATTACCAAAATACCTCTAATATTTGGAAGGGCCCGCTTAGTGCCTTCTGTTGTTTCCTACAAGCTTGTCGGAGACCTGCATACAATCTCGAAAAGGCACTACCCCCCAGTCAAGGTCTTGTATTTTATCAATTTCTTCGAAAGCAGCTAACCATCCAGCATCAATATAGTTCTTTGCATTAGGAAAGAAAAATTGACCCAAAACATACATAAAAAAGGCAATTGCTATTCTATGGGCGAGGAGAGAATCTTCATTAGCCGCCACCAACTTATCTTCTTTGAAGTATGAGCTTAAATATGTAATTGTAATTGAGTTTGATATCCACGACGCGCCTCTTGTTCCCTGTGTGATATCCGGAAAAATCTTCTCACGGACATAGTCAAATTGGTATAGGCTCGAATCATACGGAACTACATAACCATCACCGATACTCAGTCCAGTTAACATGACCCAATCTAATGGCGTGAACCCCATCTCACCAAATGGAAAATGGAACGTGTTGGTTGTATCCCAAAACCTCTCAACAATATAATCAACAACGGCATGTTGGGTAACGTTACACTCTATGTTCAACAATTTTTCCCACCCCGCTTTTTCAATCAAATATTTAACTCTAGGACAATGTATTGAAATAAATTTATAATAATGAATTACCGATGCCAGACATCCACGATGTTTAAACTTAAATGTTGGTGCGTCTGAAAATGTAATGTCTTCAGTAGCGTGCGGCTTATCATCTTCCACTATAGGAAACCTCCCTAACCCGGGGACGTCGACCTCCTCAATTTGACCGGTAGAGATTAAGTTGTAATCAGCTTCGGTAGATTTTTGTCTCTTGTTGGTCTTTTGGCGACCACTAAACCTCGATATAAACTTGTTCATTCTACGCACAAACATGTTAAATACAATTTCATAATTAAAAGACCAATCCACGAACCATAATAGACATAAATTTAACCGAACAAAATTTCAACATCATAAAATTCCATAAACATAAATTTAACCAAAAAAATAATTATCCAATTAACTATATTTATAACTATTTATAATTAACAAAAAATTCAATTAAAATACGAAACTAAATTAACAAAAAGATAAATTAAATTAAATCACGTAACTAAATTAACAAAAATAATTATCCAATTAACTATATTTATAACTATTTATAATTAACAAAAAAATAAATTAAATTACGAAATTAAATTAACAAAAAAATATATTAAATTAAATCACGTAACTAAATTAACAAAAAATAATTATCCAATTATTAATATTTATAACTATTAAATAAAACAAAAAATTAAATTAAATTACGATTAACCCAATTTTAATAAGATTTGATTAACCCAATATGAATATCCAATTAGTAATAAAGTCTGATTCAATTTTCAACGTAAAAACCCTAAATAAATTCGAACAAAAAATACATACCTGCGCATATTATTACACAAATTGAAATAAATTCGAACAAAAAATACAATACATGATATTATTATTACACAAATTGAATAAAGAAAGTAGAAAATACATACCTTATAATGGAGTTTTTAGGGTTTTTGTGGAGTTTTTAGGGTATCTGTACGGTTGGTAGATGGGAATGGAGAAGAAGAATATGAACTGAAGAGGAGCCGTGAAGCAAACAAGAATATGAACTGTGTAAGAATATGAACTGTGGAAGAAAATGAACTGAGAAGAAGAAGCCGTGTAGAAGAGATGGGTTGTGGTTGGGAAGGAGAGGCGTATTGGTGGAAGGTGCGGTTCATTAAGATTACGCCCGATTTGATCGGACGGACAGGAGAGTACGCCATAACCCTAAACCCTAATGAAACGGAAATTTTGGTTACGCCCGTCTCAGGCGTAATAATTTTTACGCCTGACAAATTCATCACGCGGACAGAAGATGTCCGTCCGTACAACTCATCACGCGGACACCAAAATTCCGCCCGTCTGATCTCACACGTGCTGTGTGACCGTGTTTAACTCGGACGGAATTTAGTTTTACGTTTCTTCGAGCGGTCATTTGGAATCCGTCTGATCAACGGGCGGAATTTAAGATTCCGCCCCTTACCAAACGTAATTTTTATTTACGCTTGATAACAAACGTGATTTATATTTACGCCCGTTTGAAACGTAATTTATAATTCCGCCCAGAAATGAAACGTAACTAATACTTCCGCCCGTCTTCATGCGTAAAACTGTTTTACGCGCGACCAAATTTGGTCTTCTCCCCATAACGTCACAATACAGATTAAACTCATATTTAGTCTTTTTTTTTGGTCTTTGATCTTTGAGTTTAGTCGTACCATTGCAGTCGCTCTAAAACCTTCAAAAACTCTCATGTTGAGCATGACTGATAAGGTCATGTTAGTATTTGCGCCACCATAGTTGGAGTCCGTCACAGAGCAATCTTCACCACACTGATCCATCTGTCTTTCTCAACGTGTACAAGTGAATAATGTACGATAATAATCCAGTGAGTACATCATTTACGGTCTGTATAATGGATCATTAAAATTTGGTAATTATTAGCAGCAAATAATAGTGTAGTTATGCCAAAAAATAAGATGAAAGAAAAAGAAAAAAAAAAAAACAGGACTAGTTAAGAATTAAGTTGAACTCACCGCTCCAAGCTTGGTTTTGACTTGCTTGACTCTTTCAAGTGATAACGTCACCGAATAGATGTTAAAAGGTTTGAATAACTCAATCTCCATATTTGTCGATGACTCCGAACGTATTGCAGATGGCCGATCTTCTAAACACGTTACCCTCAGTGTGCTCTCCACGACATCGTAAGTTGTGTTCACACACTTACCCATAAACCCCAACATTTTCTTCCCCATTCCTATTACAGTGCGCTTACTATTACCTTGTTTCTTCAATGACAATTTCGGAAAAGTAAGAGGAAGTAACGGATGATCAGCTCTTTGGCAACTCTTAAAAAACAATCTTATAAGTGAATAACCATCACCAATTGCATGACTAGCCTTAAAAATCATAGTGCACGCGCCCTTCAAACTAGGGTACTTGACCAAATGAATTTCCCATAATGGTTTATCTTCTGAAAACTTCTCACGACATATTTTTGATAAATATTCTCTCAGGTACTCATCGTAGCTTTCTCTCGCTAAACCTTTAGGAAAATCCGGGACGATCAAATGATCTTCGACTCGTGTAACAACTTTTTTCCATCTTAAAACACCTTTCTTGTTTCTCTCCATGATTGAAGAAAAACGAATATTTAGTGGTAATATATGCTTATGACATATTTCTTGAACTTCAAACTCGGTAATGGGTGTCTCTAGTTCAAAAACAGCAAAAATGTTTAACGATAAGATTGAACTGTTTAAGCTCTGAGAGATTGGACTCACCGGAGGACTTGTTCCTTCATCTAAGTACTAATTATTCATTGTTTCTAGCTTTTGGCCCTTACAGTTATTCCATGAATTCGAATGAGTTTATACAAAAACTGTGGTAAATATGGTACTGTCGTATATCAATAAGTAATGTACGATAGTAGTGCAGTGATTGCATCATTTACTGTCTGCATGATCGGTTATTAAAATTGGGCAATTTATAGCACCCAATTAGTACTATACTGTAACTATTCCAAAATAAATATATTTTTTTTCTTGATAAAATAAAATAAATATATCTATAAATAACATACTCAATTTTAGTACGAAAGGATGCAGTATTTTAAAAGAGGGTAGTTTTGCTCACATAAGGATTGGGGGTATCAAGTTCTCTGCGTTACATGGGGGTATCATACACCATGTACCTATAAGTAGCCAAATACCCTATCGTGCGGACACGTAAATAAAGTCAAATATGATGGCTTAGAAATATACAATGTGAAATCTAACGGATTTGAAATGCATATTTATTGTATTGGTATAACTGTTAACTAGGGTTTTGCCTCAGAGACACTTAGTTAACAAGTCTCCATTTTACTTTTTTTTTTTAAAAAGACAAAATAACTAGCCTCCCTTTACGTTATTTTCAAGTTCCACAACTGATTTGCCTTTCCAAAAAACAAGCCGAACAAGGGTATCTTGTATTACAAAACGAAGGGTTAAGGTTTAAATCTACACTTAAGGGATCACCAACAAGGCAACAACAATTGGATATTACAACAACCAACAAACATCAAATTTCATTCATATTGTCTCCCAAAAGAAATAAATGCGGCATAAAGACTAGCGTCAAGTTTTATTCAAAAGTTTGGTAAACATAATAAGCCACAGTGAGTGATAGTTTTGAACAACGAAGAGTTATTTCTTTTTAAAAAGCAGTTGAGAGATAAACCATTCTTCACCGTTATTATAACTGAACAGTTCAGCTCCAGTGATGCAAAATAGTCTCCACCAATTGATTATCTTTACGGCCTCTGCTTCGTTAATTCCATAAAATGACACGAATATGTCTTTTGTTTCTTCAATGTTACCATCTATTCCTTTCAACATTTCTTCACTGCAAACCAAATGTACATGTTGAATGCCTCACATAAGAAGAGATTAATGATAATAAAAATCCAATATGTTGATATTCCTTTCAATTATGTTTGTGTTATCTTACTTGGTACGAGCAAAATGATTTCCGCTAAGGAACCAATGGTCCATAACCGTAACGTCCTCCTGAGACAAAATTTAAGTAAAAATGTGATTTAAAAAAAACAAAAAATACTTTGGAAACTATGAATATGGGTGCTGAAGAGTTGCTCTGGTGTCTCATACCTGGAAATACAGAAGACATGTTGCTGATGGTATTACCAACGTCCCCGGTGCGAAAAAGTTCTTGGCGTACCAATCATCTTCGCTCAATGGCTACAAAAGAGGATACGACCATCATCTTAAGAATGTCATTTCTTGTAAATGATCACGATATTAAAAGTAACATATTTCTAGAACAAAGTATCGGAGAAATGAATCATGTTCTTGTATGTTAGCTTACCTCGCCATGGTACGAAAAGCTTTTGTGACAGAAATGCTCCAAGAAAAGCACGGCATCATCTTTCATCCACTTTGATATTTTTCGAAGAAATAATTCAAAGTTCTTCATGTGCTAAAAAAAAAAAGAAAAAAACTAGTGAAATAAAGATTACCACTCGAAAGTAATATACGGTATCTAGACCAAACTATTGATTGTCACAGCTCCGATTTGAGCAAGATTTTTTTTATTTTTGACAACAAAAACCTAGATCGCCTATATTGATCTTCAGAATATAAACTCCATACCTCGATCAATCCGATAACAAAAACACGGTCAAATGTAGTTTCCATATCGAGTGATGTAACATCTGCTAATATTATCTCAACATTTGATAAACTGAGCTTTCTGCAAAGTGAAAGAAGAACGAGTTAAACATTTACTTTAGGAGTTTTTGCATCTTATTTGCGAGAAAAATCCAAGATAATCTAACAAAAGGAAAGTACTTACTTGCACTCTTCTAATATGGATTCTTTCTGTGAGAATGCATTAGTAACTCCTGTAATCTTGCAATTACTGTATTTCTTTGCAATGTGAAAAACCAATGGCCCAGGTCCACAGCCTAGATCTAATATGGTCTGGCCATCCTTTATGTTTGCCCTCTCGCAATATAAATCCATCATTTTTATACTTGCCTCATCCATCGTAGTCGTTACATCGGTGTACAAACCCGAACTGATCGCAAAACAAAACAACAAAAAGAAAAATAACTATCTTAGAGGACTCATTTTGTCATATAGATTAACGAAAATCATGTATGATGAACTGTGTGTTTACTTACCTTTCTTTGAGGGTACTTCCAGACAGAATTTGGTTAAATGAATGTGGAGTCTCATAAAGCTTTGAATCTAATTTGTCTAGCTCTGTTGCCATCTTCATGCCACGGAGAGCTATTGTCAACAACAACAAAAAAAACAATTAAAGGTGTTGAGCATAACTAATAATCCGTTTACAATTACGTTATGCAGATTATTAGAGATAACAAATAGCAATACATTTAGTAAAGTCAAGGAGTTGAGCAAGTTGCTGCTGTTGAGTAGGTTTAGTTCCCCATTCGATGCGTTTTTCGATCTCAATCTTCATCAGCCTTCTGACCTCTTCATCTGGAATTAGACCAAGCTCCATATTCGTCCACAAATCATTTTTTTGACTAATTTTAGTTTCTTCCATTGTTGTCGCCTTGATCACCCTCACCCTTAACAGTTATGAAATAATGGTCTGCAGAGATCTATTCCAACTTCCAAGCGACCGGGCTCACAATTTAATAAAGACCATCACTTCAATAAAGACCATCACTTCAAACCTCTTCTAACCTCCAACCTCGATTTAATCTATTCCAACTTCCAACGATCGGTCACACATTCAATAAAGACCATCACTTCTCTTTGACTTTTCTCACAGTCCCGTGCCATTTATTTTGCATTTTTCGTGTCCCCCTGCTAACATTTTCGGTTATTTACTAACATCTATTCCCTCCGTTGCTAATTAATCGGCTAGTTTTGTTTTTAGAGAAAATTGCTAGTTTTGTTTTTAGAGAAAATTAAGAAAATTAATAGAACTAATCATTAAAAATGGTTCTGATAACACTTGTCAATAAAAGAAGTGAAGTGAAATGGTCCCCATGACACTCTTCAGCAAAAGAAGTTAAGTAAAATGGTTCACATGACACTTGTCATTAAAAGAAGTTAAGAGAAAAGTAGTCTCTTAAAACTAAAGTAACATTTGACTTTCCAAATTAGTAAACTAGCCTATTTTTTTGAAACATCTATTTATAGAAACCAGCCTATTAAAAAAGAACGGAGGGAGTATGATTTAATTATTTCACAAATGCTATATTTCTTTACAAAAATCTATGATTTAATTATTTCACAAAATTTATGAACAATCTATACGAATTCTGATGTTCTATATTCCTACTAAATATGGGCATGATCCAAGATACCAAACCTCACCATCTACTGATCTTAATTTTTACTATTAATTTTTAACGCACGATATTTAAAGGGGTAGATGGTGGGGTTATATACATCTTGAATTGTGCTCATACTTGGTGGGAATGTAGAGTCTTAGAGCATCTCCAAGGGCACATCCTCAACTTCGGTCACATACTCCCTCCGTCCTAGTTTACTTGTTAAAATTGGGCATTTTTTTCGTCCTAATTTACTTGATAAGTTTCATATTTTCCCCCATTTTAGCCTAATTTACCCCTATATTGAAATAAGGTCATGGTATTGAGAATTGTGTGCAATTCTATTTCCCATGCACATCATAAATACTCCTCTCCTCGCTCTACATATCCTTTATTCCCTTCTTCTCTATATATCCTTTATACCCCATTTTGGCTTTGAGATCTTTCAAATAGTAGACAAAAAAACTAGATATGTGTCTTAAATGTAGTTTGGGGGCAATCTTGGAAAAAAAATCCTCTCTCTACTTTCCTTAATCTGTATGCAAAATCCAATTTTAACAAGTAAAATAGGACGGAGGACAGCATGTTTTATCTAATTTTTGACAAAATTCCTTCTCCAACGGCAATGTTAAAAAGAATTGTAAAGATTATATGGATGGTAGTTACCTGGACATCCTCAAAGTCATCCTCTAGTTTCAGAGGTTGTCTTAGAGGATGTGAACATCCTAATCACCGATATCTAAGATTAGGATTAACAACTTAATTATTTTCAACCAATTGATTTTGCGCTAAATAAGATAAAAGTTTTATGGTTGGAGACAAATTTTTCTCACCTCATTTAAGGGAATTTTGGGTTCGTATACCATGTTCCCATTGGAGATACTCTTATAGAAGGAACATATCATCAAAATACTGATTTAAATTTATTGTTTTTTGGGTTTTGCGGAGAAAATGCCACAAATCATATATGCCTGATAACAAATTTTTTGCTTTTAGGCCTAGACCCCCTCATTTCTTTTATTTTTCCTTTGCACAATAAATCTCGTATGGTGTTTTACCAAAAAAAAAAAAAACAACGTTTCAGATTCACTCTTATACTGTGATGTTAATAACGTTTTGATTGTTCTAATCAGTTTGGATCCTTTATGATTGGTTGCAAGCGAGGACACCTCGCCCTTGCTTCATTTCTTACATACAAGAACACCCGCACGTGCTTTAAGAATCATCTTTAACCGTTGATTTCACTTCATGTAATTACCCCCTAAACCTAAACCTAATCCCATTTAGTCTTCCTTCTTCTCCTCCGTCATCCGCCTCCTCCACCTACTTCCTCCCTTTTTTTTTTCTTTCTCCCTTCGTGTGTTTTGACTGTGATTTTTCTTTTTCGTTTGTATTTAACATTTCATCTCCTTGATATCTTTGTCTCTGTTAACGCATCAGTTTATGGTAAAATAACCTTAGATTTTTTTTTGTTGTTCTATTACGCATTAGCTACCCATTATTTGATGAATCAAAATAATTTATGTTTTGATTGATTGTTCAGTGATTGAATTAGTTGAAAACTCAATTTACTTTAATACCCAATATATAATTATCTAGTGTCTTCAAAATAAAAAATGATTCAAGGGCAAAATTGGAAACCGAAAATTGCAGCTTGACCTTGCTACAATAAGGGTAGTTGGTGTTATATAATAGAATAGATAATGTTCTCTTTCTTACCGACAAAAAAAATAAAAAATAAAGAAAGTCAACGGAATAAACAGTCCACGTCGATCCATTAATTTGCTTCATGCTGACAGTCTGGGAGCCGTTTCGTACCCACGACTTGTCAATATGGGCTAGTTTAATTTGAAAATGTTTGGTGCCCCACAAATTTTCTCCCAACCATACCCCACATTCACAACAATCAATAATATCCTCCATGTTTTTTTCCAGGGGTCGCAACAAAACAAAATCAATGCCAGGAGATAATACCACCTATTAGGGGAGGAAGTGGGGGAGAGATCTCGGGGTACGTAGTAGCTTCGAGTCTTGTTTGTCTATTTTCTTTGCTGCCCTGGCATCAACGTATCTAGAAAAACAAAATAAAAGATTATTAGTTATTTATTTATTTTTGGGCACACAACATAAAAAAATATAGAAATGATTGAAATGAACACTCAAAAGGTGTAATTTATACAGTTTTAACCACTGTCCACATTACAAGGAGGCGGGAACCACTATATAGCCCAGTAGATTCTTATAGCCTGTTGAAAATCTCCACAAATTTGGTAGGGAAGAAGCATCAGATGATTCACCTCACAATAATCTAAATCGTATGGTAGCGAAACTAGATATTGCAGAATCACAAACGATGAGACGAAGATATTTGTGATTTCTTTTTATCTTGGCCTATCGGAGATATAATCTCAAGCCAATTCTTTGATTGAACTCGTACGATAGAAAATAGCAAGATCAGATCGCTCAACTAAAAGAGAAGTAGTTTCGTCTGGCTTCACGATCCCAATGAAGTCTTTCAGTCGTTAACCTACAGGGTCTCGAGAAGAAACCTAAGGTTAAAGGAGAATCGACTCTAGCAAAACCAACTAGTATCACACAGAAGGTGTGGGGATTAGTTTTTCCAGTTGTTAGATGTCTCCTTTATATAGTTTTCAAATCAGGGTTTGCAATCCAAGTTACCTTGGTAACAAAGCATTCAATATTCACCGTTAGATGAAAAACTTGATTTGACCAAGCTAATATCTTTCAACCGTTAGATCGAAACTTAGCTTGTCACACACAAATGAAATGTATTTCATTTAGTTTGAGTAACCGTACCTAAACGGGTACACTTAGTTGGTTCACAAATAGTTAACAAATGGTTAGCCATATGAGCACTTTCATATCAACCGTATTCATCTTCTTCACAACTAGTTCAAATGACTCATAAGAACTAGTTTAAGAGTTGTTCAGTTGCTTAGGTCTTTATGAATAGACACAATCGAAACAACATCGGTTTGATTCACTTGAATCAATTCATGAACAATACATCTATGGTTTGCAAAGATTGCATTCCTTATTGATTTATTGTTGAAGTTCATGAAAATACCGATTTGAGAAATATAACCATTTTGGGTACGCGTACGGGTACGGGTACCATAGCTACCGGATTTGAGTTTACAAACTCAGCAGAAATTTTCGGTTCGAAAACTTCCGTGGATATGCGTACGGGTATGCGTACCTAAGGTGACTGGTTTAACAGTTTGCGAACTTACAAACTCATCAAATTTTCGTTTCGAAAACTTTCGCGGGTACGCGTACAGGTACGCGTACTCAAGCTGTCTCCTTCACCAATACCGTATGCACACATACGCACACACTTGGTTTCCGGCACATGGATTTATACGCTAATGTGTGAACACACTATAAATGCTTATATCCATAGTTGGTTATGTAATCTCAACTCTACATTTCAATCATTTAAACATTCTTCTATATTGTTATAACAGTCGTTATTCATAACTATCGTCATCAAAGCTATTTTCAAGATTGAAACATCATTATGACTTTCGTCACGGGTTAAGATGAAAAGTGGTTAGAGAGAAACCTTACCAACACATATTTCGAGAAAAAGATAGGCGAGTAAACTCGGTCGAAATAACAAATGTGTATGTATGAAAACTATCATACTTATACGACTTTGTCTCAAGAGTAGGAGATAGAGTAGATAGACTTTTGAGTGATATATAAGTTCAAGTCACATACCTTATAGTCGGATGAAGTTCTACTGGTTCCTTGAGTAGTTCTTCGTCTTCGTAAGATGATCGCCATGGAGTCTGGAGCTCAACTACAATAAACTGTCCTAAACCGAGACTTAGCTATAAGTGAAAAAACGGGGGTACAACAACCTCACCCAATATTTCGATTGGCAATTTGTATGGACAAACTCTAATATACTTTCAAGAGAATCCACTAGACTCAATCTTAATAAAGTATATCAAAGAGTTAATATCTCTCTTTCTCGATTCAATTCTTACTCAAGCAAATAGTAATCTGCGAGTCTAATTGAATACAAGAGAAATCACTTGAACGGTACCAAAGACCAAATGTCTTTCAATCAACAACCAAAGTTTGGATTTTCAATTGATTGATTCTAACGCACAACCTGTGATATTTCAATTATATAACAAAATATAATGCTGAATAAAAATAACACAAACACCAGAATTTTGTTAAAGAGGAAACCGCAAATGCAAAAAAACCCCGGGACCTAGTCCAGATTGAACACCACACTGTATTAAGCCGCTACAGACACTAGCCTACTACAAACTAACTTCGGTTTGGACTGTAGTTGAACCCCAATCAATCTCACACTGATTCAAGGTACAGTTGCGCTCCTTACGTCTCTAATCCAGTAGGATACTAAGCACTTGATTCCCTTAGCTGATCTCACCCACAACTAAGAGTTGCTACGACCCAAAGTCGAAGACTTTAATAAAAAAATCTATATCACATAGAAAAGCATACAGGAATAGATAAATCTGTCTCCCACAAAAATACCTACAAGTTTTGTTCCGCCTTTTGATAAATCAAGGTGAACATGAACCAGTTGATAACCCAGACTTATATTCCCGAAGAACAACCTAGTATTATCAATCACCTCATAATAATCTTAAGCGACGCGACGAAACAATATATTGTGGAATCACAAACGATGAGACAAAGATGTTTGTGACTACTTTTATATCTTTCCTATCGAAGATATAAATCTCAAGCCAATCATTACGATTGTACTCAAAATAATAGAATCAACAAGATCAGATCACACAACTACGAATAGTCTTTCAAATCAGGGTTTGCAATCAATGTTAGCTTGGTAACAAAGTATTCAATATTCACCATGTAAACCTGATTAGATTCAATCTAATATCTTTCAACCATTGGATCGAAAACTTATCTTGTTACACACAAATGAAATGCACGATTTTAGGTTTGTGTAACCGTACCCAAATATGTACATTTGTTGGTTCAACAATAGTTAACCAAATGGTTAGCCATATGAGCACTTTCATATCAACCATATTCTTCTTCACCATAACTAGTTCAAATGACTCAATTGAACTAGTTAGAGAGTTGTTCAATTGAAAGAAAATAATATGTAACTATACAAGACACAATCGAAGCAAAAACGATTTGATTCACTCGAATCGGTTCATGAACTTTATAGCCACGGTTTGCATTTTGCACTCCTTAGTTAATATAAATATAAGTTCAAAAACAATCGTCTTAGATATAACCAACTTAAGTTCGCAGACTTAGTTCGCGGACTTAAGTTCCCGGAAGGAGTTCTCAAACTCCAACAGATGTTCTCGGGTCGACAACTTCCGCCAGTTCGCGGATTGGGTTCGCAGACTGAGTTCGCGGACTGAGTTCACCGTTCTTGTTCCGGTTCTCTTGATCAACAAAGTTCGCAAACTTCGGTTCAAGGAAAAAGGACTGATACATATATGTGTTACCACACGATGCTTATATCCATCATTGGTTATATAATCCAAACTCTCATTTCAATCATTGAAACATTCTTAGAGGACGTTATTATATAGTTGTTATTCACAGACTATTATTCGTCAGAGTAAGCAATTTTCAAAGTGATTGAAACATAACATGAATTTCGTCACTAGGTAAAGATGAACTTGGCCACAGTAAAAGCTTATCAACACATATTTTGAGAAATAGATAGGCGAGATAAACTCGGCTCGAAATAGCAACTGTGTATAATCAAAGTCTATATAGCAAAACAAATTTTGTCTCAAGATATGAGATAAAGCAGATAGACTTTTGAGTGATAGATAAGTTCAAGTCTCCACATAACTTTTAGTCGATGAAGTTCTACCAGTTTCTTGAGTAGTTCTTCGTCTTGTATGATGATCACCATGAAGTTTTTGAGCTCAACTACACTTTCTATCCTAGTCCGAGAATTAGCTATAGTAGACTAGAAATTAAGACTTATAGTTTTGGTCACTAACATTGACAAACATGCTTGAGATAGCAACGCATGCGATTTCGACCGAGTAATGCTTGACAAACAAGTAGTCTAGAAATCAAGTCATATAGTTTTGACACCTAAACTTGACAAACATGCTTGAGATAGTAACGCATGAAAGTTCGACCGAGCAATGCTCTAACAACAATAAACATCACATACATTTCTGAATCAATAATTTGTATACAGACAAAGATTCCAGGAGAAGATCAATACTATTTGCTGATTCAATAATATGGAAATCAGGAACAGTTTGGATCTCTAAGGATATAGATGATTTGGGATAGATAGAGGAATATAGAGGATTAGGAGAAGAATTAGAAGAATTAGGGGGGTAATAAGAAGACATTGTTACCGACATAAGTTGCAGAAGGATTTTATGAAGAAGGTAAGGTTTATATTTTCATTAGATAATTTGCAAAGGTGTACAAAAGTCCATATATAAGGTTGGACGACACACTACTATCGTGCAGAGCATGAGCCACTCACATGATTAACAATATCTAGAACTACTAACGACACCTTGCTCGTAACTAGATAGGTCCTTCCCATAACCAAGATGGTCTGCCTCATGTAGGTTCATGACAACTACCGACCTCTCCAGATCATCCTTGTCCTCTAGGATGTAAAATGTGAAATGACCTCGGTTGTAGAAGATGTAAGTAAGCTCGTCTAATGGAAGGCACTGTTGCTGCAGCTTTCTAACGGACAC
Source organism: Papaver somniferum (assembly GCF_003573695.1). Taxonomy (NCBI): domain Eukaryota; kingdom Viridiplantae; phylum Streptophyta; class Magnoliopsida; order Ranunculales; family Papaveraceae; genus Papaver; species Papaver somniferum. Next base: position 3,813,874 of record NW_020624376.1, on the reverse strand, counting down.
CAGAACCGCAAGGAATGTGACTCTTATGATCTCAATACAAATCCCATGGCGACTGGTCTCCTCTTGTGAACTGTTGGTGCTTATTCTCTCAAGGTTAAACAAACCAATATCTTCCTAAGTCACTGCCAAGTAGGTACTAAAAGAAGTATATCTTGTAGTGCCAGTATTGGCCAAGGTTCCATCGCAGTTATGAATAACTATAAAAATGTCACTGACATTAATTGTAAAAGCACCCATGAGAATAAGACACTCTTTGCTATTACCAGCTATTCGAGGGTGATGAAATATGATGAATCGAGGAGCAACAGCTAATTTGATGAACAACTCTGACCAAAACTATCCAAGGACCTTTTACTGTGTAGTCTGTATACGGTAAAGTCGTGTAGTCTGGTGAGACGAAGCACCTGTACAGCAACCAACTTGAGCATGGTGACCATTCTCAATATAAGCTCCCAGACATACAACAACGGATCTTCTTGTGAACTGTAAGGAACAAACTTGGTCAATATTCCTACTGTAACAACAAACAATAAATTGTTCTTTCTTGTTCTTATTTCTCCAAGTTTTAAAATCCCAGTAGCTTCAAAGATCAATACTTGGTAGGCATGAATACAACTGTCGCTGTCCCAGTATTGCCTAGTACCAACACCAACAATCTTCTCAAATTCATGTTTATAATATGAAACAATAATAAGCAAGTTTTGGTAACAGGAAAAGAAGTAATTTGTTTCCAAACCTGGAGTAATCCAAATCTCGACACCAACAACTTTTATACACATTTGACTGAGCAACTCATACCCTCTGCTTTTTCCATCATTAGTCGTTAGAAGCATCTCCATGCTTTCCACTCTTCTTTTGCAGAATTTATCTCCTCTATAATATCCTCTTTTTTGAATTAGCGACCCTAATAACTGATTGTGTCCAGGGTTATATTGTCGAGCATTAATCTATGTGGGAATACCTATTAGAGTATGGTTCAGCAGTTTAGTCATCGTCAAAGCACACCTCAGAACTGCAACTTCCAACTGAGTACAAACACCATCTACTTCGTCACTGAGTACTTCTAACAGTTGTGTTATACTCTCTATACCATTAACTGATACAAGTATTATCTTGATTCCCACTAATCTTTCACTGAATCCCAGTCTTCTATAACCCCTCCCGAGCTTCAAGAGCTTACAATAACTTTCAGCAACTAAGAAAATCACCATAAGAGGACATACATGGAGCCAAGGCACAACATTTTCTAGCTTATACACTGTAATCACCTGTGAATACCACGCTGGATGATAGACTTTCCTACGAAACTGATCTAACCAACTTTCATTAGCGGTATAAAACCCAAAAATGAAATGTAAGGGGGGTGTAGGTTCTTCATGTGTCTACTGTTGAAAAAGCACAAAACCAGTATCACCATTAAAACTCCATCTATGACGGCTGGGCATTTGATTGAGTATTTGTTGTGTATAGCTAGATTCATTTCCCTTTGTCAGATGAAAAATATTATAGAGAACATTAACTTTCTCTAATAGTTCTTCATGGAGCTTGCAAACAACCTGACTGTCACTATTTTTCACGAACAACAACCCGTTTAGATACCTCCATAACAATTCTGAAAAATTTCCATGTGCTAGAATTATCTCATAAACATTTATCCAAGTTCACCCCGTTAGAACAAACATACCAAAAGTAAGAATTTGCAGGCATAATGTAGAATTACTTACAATCGATCGTGTCCCTCGTCCTCGATCAAATACCCTTCCAGAAAAATATTGGCCACCATAGATACATTTTCCACTACTTAAACTGCACATTACACTAACAAACATTTTGAGAAAACCATATCTCATCTTCTTAGTAACCATAGAGTGTGATATGTCAGCAACCAATGTGTTACGATCTTCACTATCTCCTTGAGATGCTTTCACAAGCACGACAGCCGCACCAAAGTAACTACTTGCATTCAATTGAACCAGATCATAATTATTGCTTCCCATGTAGTTAAGTAATTTCTGAAATAATTCGGAACTTGCTGCAACTAGCACCTCTAAATAAGAATTCCACAAATCGGTCTGATGCATTCTATATCGATCAAACAACAAACGACCACAAGCATAACTGGTGATGCAATCTTCTTGTGACAATTTCAGGAACAACTGCCAACTATATTCATTGTCACCATTTCCAACAGATACAAGCACACCTGAATAAGAAGACAACAATTCCAAGCTATACCTAAGCTTACTATCTACATAATAAGAAGTATTCCAACTCAAGTCAAACCATTTTCCTCTATCAATTACTCTTCCAGCAAAAATGAAGACACAATAGGAGCATTTTTTCCTACTAGCACACATAAGAACCATCTCACAGACCACAAATTCTCTACCACGATAAAAAATCATACGGACTGAATCAGGACTAGATATAACAACACATACATAAATAATTTGTGATACCTGTAGTCTGGAAAATCCCTTGAGCAATTGGAAAATGTAAGAAGTAAATTGACATTTATTACTGAAATTCTGAGTTATCCAGTTGAAATCCTTTACCTCAGTATTTGTAACCTTTATAACTTGAGAATTTGAAACAACATTAAGAGAATCATTTTCAGAAACGAAGGGTTTACCTTCTTGATAATCTAGAAACATCGAATTTCCCTTGTATTTCTGAACTTCATTAACAACACTAGATCCGTAAATACTAGAGAAAACAATTATTGGTGTAGATCGAAAATTACCTTAATCAATTGCACTTGGAGTTGAAGAATTTTGAATTGATTCTCTTAATGAGCTTAAATCATCTGAGTCAAGTAAAAATGATTTCAATTTGGAAATAATTTCGTCCTCGGCCATCTTCGATTCACCAGATCCGTTAGAGAGATTTGTTGTTGTAGTAGAATCTAAAACTCCATTAGAAATTTCTGGTCCGGTGTATGACCTTGACCAGCAGAAACTCTATCATGTTTGTCACGACATTCTCGAAATAAATCTCGGATAGACTATAAAAACCTTGCTGATGGTTGTTCATGGTGTTGATAAACCTTCTTGAGTAGATATGCTTGTTTAAGAGCTAGCTCATTTTGTCTCTGATTGTACTCTTTTTGAGTTCTAGCTAACTAATCAATCTTTCGGTTCAGTTCATCGATTGCATCTTTGTTGGCCATCTGATACCACTTGTAGTGAACCCACTAAAAATTGGATTATCAGGAACAGTTTGGATCTCTAAGGATAGAGATGATTTGGGATAAATATAGGAATATAGAGGATTGGGAGAAGAATTAGACGAATTAGGGGGTAATAAGAAGACATTGTTACAGACAGAAGTTGCAGAAGGATTTTAGGAAGAAGGTAAGGTTTACATTTTCATTAGCTAATTTGCAAAGGTGTACAACAGTCCATATATAAGCCTGGACGACACACTACTATCCTGCAGAGCACAAGCCACTCACATGATTAACAATATCTAGAACTACTAACGACACCTTTCTTGTAACTAGATAGGTCCTGCCCATAACCAAGATGGTCTGCCTCATGTAGGTTCATGACAAATCGGTTTATCTTTGTGATAATCTTGACTAATTAGCTGAGTAGATCGGCATCAATATATTGTCTTTGTGACTAAGAGTACTGATTGCAAAATCTAGACAATTACTTTGGTAGTTGTATTGATAGATAGATCTAAGAACCTGACAAAGGAGTTTATTGGGATAAACAGAAGAGCCTTTTGTCAAACTCATATCACTTGTTTGAAAAGAGTTGTTACCGAATAGATTTGTTGTTCCTTTACTGTTTGGAATACGAACCAAAGGAATTGTTCCAAGTGCGTGACTTATTGCAAGTTGGAGGCGCAGGGATACAGACGGAACTAGGTGAACTATAGGTTTAGTTGCTTGGTCTAAACTATACGAAGTTGGTTTAGATTTTGTATATCAGCTTAATCCTGAGAGTATTCAATTCTGGACGAGGTCCCGGGATTTTTCTGCATTTGCGGTTTCCTCGTTAACAAAATCTTGTTGTGTCTTTTACTTTTCTATTTGCGCAATTATAATTGTTTTTATTATAATTAGAAGTAAAATACACAAACGTTAATTCCTAATTACTTGATAGCAGTCCTATTGTGTTTGATTAAGTCTGAACCTATTATCAAGTAATCATACTTCGTTGTTGTATTGTCTCGATCTTGTATCCATAGTCAATTATACAATTTATCTTGTTGTCGTATTATCTCGATCTCGTATCCATAGACGATCACACGAAGTGTGAACCGATTAGTTGTATTGTCTCAACTCAGTCCATAGACAATCACTTTCGAAGAAAGGACTTATAGGTGGAAAAGTTTTAGATTGAGGTATATTTGGGTACCCTCAATTTTTCAACAGTGGTGTATCAATGAGAGCTATTACAAGTTATAGAGAGAAGTCCACAAACACATATTACCAGGAAAAAGAAATGACCTATTATGGAGTCATTAGGAAGATTATCAAGTTGAACTATATGGAATTTGAAGAAATAATTTTTTATTGTGATTGGGTGAAGGTTGAAGACAAGACTAATGGGTGCAAGTTTGATACAAATTCAAAGTTGATAAAGGTTAACTTGTCTAAGATGAAAAGCATTGATGGAGATCTGGATGAGCCGTTTATTCTTGCATCTGAAGCGGCATAAGTGTTCTACTCAAATGATATTTCTGAAAAATGATGGTCTGTGGTGTTGCATTCATCTCAAGAACTAACTTCCTCCATAGATAGTATTGAAATTTCTAATATTTATCAGTCAGCTCTTACTGACAATGAGAGTTTAGAGAAGCTTATATCTATCGATTTTATGGTTTAAAGCTTTGTGTGGATTAAGCTATTTTTCTAATATGTGGCAATGATAGTTTAGAGTTGTTGCTTATTTGGGTTCTTTTTCTGATAAGTTTTGTTTTATCACTTGCGCAATCTTGATAGGTTCTATCTGTGCTCTTTTTCTCCTTTTGCTTTATAACTTGCGCATTATTGACAGGTTCTGTTTCATGTGTTTATGTGGATAGTGACAAAGGTTGTTATAGGTTTAACTTCTTTCTCTGATATATGTTAAATGTTATTTTGCAGGTTATTATTGAATATGTGGAGGTAGATGAGAATGGTCTTCCCATTTCACCCAATCCAACATCATACGGACACATAAAGGCTCCTTGGTTCGTACTCTTGTTCCTATATCATACAAAACATTGAAGCATGTTCCCGATAAGTACAAAAATGATATTTGGAATGAACTACAGGTACAAATCTCATCTTACACTTTTTATAACTTTAATTGAGAATGAGGCGATGATTCGGTTATTTCCCAACTGGTTTTGTCGCTGAAATGATGGCATAAATGTATTAGCTCTACATACTGTTAGAGCATAGATCGGTTGAACCCTCTAAGCGTTGGTATGTCAAGTTTGGTTGTCATATTTTAGTGAATTAAAACTTATTTAAAGAGTCGCTTGATTATGTACTAGAGTCAACTTCGTATAGGTTAGCTTGAAAGTATTAGGATATGAGACATTACGAGTATTCCGAAGACTTGAAGAAGTGAAGAAGAAGAAGCTACAATGACAACACCATCCTTCCACTTGAGGTTAGTGATATTTGACTTGAACAGTTTCATTCCCTAACGTATCTTTCAAGTCATGCATATTGAAAACGAAACTGCGAAGCATGAACACTCTTGATATAAACATAGTATTAAGGAATACAATACGAGGTTTATTGCTTAACCATTAAACTTTGTAGATAAGACATCGACATAATTGTTTAAAGGCTATTGTGATTATGTATGAGTATGAGGTGAGGATTTCATCCTAGGAAACAATGTTCTACATGTGTTTTAAGGAAGTAAGTTCATAAACTTGTTTTATGAATCGAAAAGGAAATCGCCAGGCGTTATTGATTAGTATAACCGCTCATGACTTGTTTATGTTCTTGGTAAATCTATTCACAAAGGCCTGACTTATGTATTGGTATGACTTTTATTAGTGAAATCAATCTTAAGTAATAACCTGAGATGGTATGATAGAGTTTTTGATTTTGTGTATGACCGACTCTGGGTAAAGGGGAACCGATCCTAGTAAGAGGTGTAAAACATCACAAAGGGGAATCAATCCTTGTATAAGGTGCAGCAAGTTTTTAGCAGAAAGGGGAACCAATCCTATGGACATGTGTAACACGGTTTTAGGCAAAGGGGAACCGATCTTATAGACATGTGCAACACATACAAGGTAGATACCATATATATGTGGGGAATTGATCCTAGTACCTAGTCAACCGAATTTTGGAAAGATAGTGTGACTATGCACGTTAGTCACATGGAGGTATAACCGAAACTTGTTTTGGTAGAACCGTTAAACCCATGATTTATGATTAAGTGTTCTTGATCAATCACATAGTTCTTGAAAGTCAGATGAACCAATTCTAAACTTGTTTGGAAGTGTAGAAAATCGGTTTCAAGGTTTTAAGTACGAAAGAGGACTTACAAAGTAAAGATGTCGACATACTTTGAACACGTGCAGTAATGATTATCTTTTATTGTTCAAAGTTATTCCTTAATAGCTAAAGGAAGAAAATCCCAGGATCGAAAGATAAATAAGTTAAAAGTCTTTTATTTAAGGTTTTTAATTTTATTTTAGGAAAATAAAAATTAGTAATGTGCATTTACTAGTTGAAGATTTTCCAAAGAGATTTTCGGTCATTATTTTGGACAGAGCATTTCCAGGAATTATGGAAACCGAATTTGGAATATATTGCATATCTTGAGAATATTTTCGGTTTTGGAAATTCCTTGGTGTCCAAACTTCCTTGTCTATAAATACTTGTAGTTCGCATTTCTAACAAATTGATCCTTCGTGACAGAAAACTTCCTCGGTTGTGTTGTTACTGGTGAAGCCGCTTATTCGTAGAGGAGAGTAACCTAATTAGGTGAAATATCTTACGACCGCTCAGTTTAAAGTCTTATTTGGGATTGAGAAGCTTTATTAGTACCATTAGTGGGAAACTAGGTAATTGCGGTTTATCTTTTGTTTTCGATTGATTTGATTGACTGATGGTGGTTGAACATTGATTGCACCTAGTTTTTTTATGCTTGAGAATCTTCTCTTCTGATATAAGATTCACTCAAACTATATCAAAGTTTCGACATGGATCTTTAGACTGTTTGTAGTTCTAAAGACGATCTTCTAATAATCCATTGTTAACAGACTTTGTTTGGTGTGTGATTGATCACAAGATATTCAAGTTGTTGTGTGCAGGTGTTTATTGAAGATCTAAGAAGATTTGAAGACAAAGAAGATGTTGAAGATTTCTGATTTGGGGTTCATAATCTTTGGTGTGCACAATACTTGTTTCGGTATAGAGGATCCAACTATAATCGGTTTATCCTTGTGGTAAATTAGATTGATTAGTTGTGTAGAACGACATCAATACAATTCTTTATGATTAAAAGTAGTGATTGCAAAATTTTTAACAATTACTTCGGTAGTTGATAACAAGATATATGTAAGAACCTGACGAAGGAGTTTATTGAGATAAACAGAAGAGCCTTTGTCAAACTCATATCACTTGGTTGAAGAGAGTTGCTATCAAACAGATTTGTTGTTCCTTTACTGTTTGGAATACGAACCAAAGGAATTGTTCCAAGTACGTGACTTATTCATAAGTTGGAGGCGTGGGAATACAGACGCAACTAGGTGAACTATAGGTTTAATTGCTTGGTCTCAACTACACGAAGTTGGTTTAATTTTTTGTAGCGGCTTAATCCTGAGAGTATTCAATTCTCGACAAGGTCTCGGGGTTTTTCTGCATTTGCAGTTTCCTCGTTAACAAAATGTTGTTGTGTCATTTACTTTTATTTTCCATAATTATAATTGTTGTTATTATAATTTAAAGTAAATTACACAAACGTTAATTCATATTTACTTGATAACAATCCTATTTTGTTTGGTTAAGTCCGAACCTCTTATCAAGTAAACATACTTCGTTGTTGTATTATCTCGATCTCGTATCCATAGACGATCACACTAAGTGTGAACCGATTAGTTGTATTGTCTCGACTCAGTCCATAGACAATCACTTTCGGAGAAAGGACTTATAGGTAGGAAAAGTTTTAACTTGAGGTATATTTGGGTACCCTCTCCTTTTCACATACTTTCTTTGCATCTGAATATTGATTGATAACTCTATTTTTTCAGATATCATTTTGTTTACATGAGTCTTCTAAGATAACCATGGTTAAGGTGATGTCTGGTCCATGGAGGAAACGGAAGTATGAGTTATGAAGAGCCTATTATGATCCTTATGATACTTATGAAGAAAGGATTCTACATATTCCTCCAAATGTAAAAGAAAAGGAGTGGTTAGAGTTCTGTAAGAATGAAAGCAGTGAAAAATCAGAGGAAAGCAGAGGAAAGTAGAGCTGAGCACAAGAGGAAAAGACAACTATACGATCACTCTCACACCTCCGGTCGTAAACCTCATTCTTTGGTGAAAGCTGAACTAGTATGTAAATTGATTTCAAAATCTCAATTTAAGGACATTATTATTAGTCTCATCATTCTCTAGATTTATTAATACAAATCAACTCGTCATATTTTTGAATTTAGGAGCGCGAGAATCCTGATGTGGAATCAGCACCTTTGATGTGTGGATTAAAGCTCATACTCAAGAGGGTGGGGAAATTCTGCCTAGTGCGCAAAAATACTTTGTGAGTCGGCACATTGTTTCATCCGTACTCATATACGTATTATCTTCTAGTCATCTATATATTTTATATCTGACATTGTTATGCTCGACATGGAAGGATGAGCTTAAGAAGGTCCAAGAAGATATCAAGGGGAAAAAAGCTTCGGGTGTTCCTATATCAGATTTAGATGTAATCACTAAAGCTTTTTAGAAGGAATATAGAGGACGGGTTCGTGTTGTTGGTTCTGTAACTCGTACTCAATACGATTATTCTGCTCATGCGCGTTCCAAAGTATAAGAGTTGAAATATAAGGATGGAGTTGTTAAGCATCAGTTGGATGACCTAGGTAACAAGGTGGTGAATTTGATCGAAGGCTTGGGATCACTATATATGTCACAGTGTGATCAAGGATATCCAGTATGCAATGCCGGGGTCAGTTGTGGCATCAAACAACATCGATTGTTTACAAGGTCATGCAGCTTCACCTGTTCAGAATAATTATTTTACTCATGCACCTTCACCTGCTCAAACAGCTTCACCTTGGCAAACCATATCACCAGCTCGATCATCAATAGGTGTTGAAATGCCTCCATGTTCATTGTTGAACATTGAGGATGAAAGTTTGGTTATTGGTAGACTGTGTACTGGTGCTCAAGGACGTATGTATCACGGCACTATTGTACCAGTTAATCTTGGAAAGGTGTTGGTGGATAAGATTCTCATGCCAGATGCAAAAGTCATAAAAGCTAACAAGTTTGTGGAGACCTTTAGAGATGTTGTTGTTGGAGGTTACGTGCTTCATATCCAAAGACGTGCATCAGAAATAATTAGTCGGGTTGGCGGTGGACCTACTTTTTTGGTATCTCAGCCATCATCTAATGCTCGATAACTGACAAACATATATGGATTTATCTTTTTTTTTCTTATATATGTTCACACTTTTTTACATGTGCTTAGCATGCTAACATGTAGACTCTTACGCAGTTGTGCATAAGGAAGACTGAAAAAGAGGGGATACAACAACCACACCCAACAATTCGATTAGCAATTTGTATGGACAAACTCCAATATACTTTCTAGAGAATCAACTAGATAGTCAGACCCAATGTAGAGAAAAGTATATCAAAGAGTTTATATCTCAATCTCTCGATTTGATCTTTACTCAAGTAAATAAAAATTTGCGAGTCTTTATCAAAGAGATATAACTTGGATGGTACCAAAAACCAATATCCAAGTGTCAATCAATTTAAATCCATAACCAAAAGGTCGGATATTCTAATAGATTGAACAACGCACAACCTGTGATATTTCAATTATATAAAAAAATATAATGCGGAATAGAAATAACATAGACACCAGAATTTTGTTAACGAGGAAACCGCAAATGCAGAAAAACCCCGGGACCTAGTCCAGATTGAACACACATTGTATTAAGCCGCTACAGACACTAGCCTACTCCAAACTAACTTCGGTCTCGACTGTAGTTCAACCCAAATCAATCTCACACTGATCCAAGGTACAGTTATGCTCCTACGCCTCTGATCCCAGCAGGATGCTACGTACTTGATTCCCATAGCTGATCTCACCCACAACTAAGAGTTGCTACGACCCAAAGTCAAAAACTTTAATAAACAAATCTGTATCACACAGAAAATTTTACGGTAATAGATACATCCGTCTCCCACGAATATACCTACGAGTTTTTGTTCTGTCTTTTGATAAATCAAGGTGAACAGGAACCAATCAATAAACCGGACTTATATTCCCGAAGAACAGCCTAGTATTATTGATCACCTCACAATAATCTTAATCGACGCAGCGAAAAAAGATATTGTGGAATCACAAACGATGAGACGAAGATGTTTGTGACTTCTTTTCTATCTTTCCTATCGGAGATATAAAATCTCGATCCAATTATTTCAATTGTACTCGTAACGATAGAAACAACAAGATCAGAACACACAACTACGATATAAGTAGTATCGGTATGGATTCACAATCCCAATGAAGTCTTTAAGTCGTTAACCTGGTTTAGAAGAAGAAACCAAAGTTTAAAGGAGAATCGACTCTAGCTTAGCACAACTAGTATCACACAGAATGTGTGGGGATTAGGTTTCCCAGTTGCTAGAGTTCTCCCTTATATAGTCTTTCAAATCAGGTTTTGCAATCAATGTTAGCTTGGTAACAAAGAATTCAATATTCACCATTATATGAAAACCTGATTAGATTCAAGCTAATATTTCTCAACTGTTGGATCGAAAACTTAGCTTGTTACACACAAATGAAATGTCCAATTTTGGGTTTATGAAACGTACCCAAACATTAACATTTGTTGGTTCAACAATAGTTATCCAAAGGTTAGCCATATGATCACTTTCATATCAACCATATTCTTCTTCACCATAACTAGTCCAAATGACTCAAATGAACTAGTTACTTGTTCAATTGCAAGGAAATCTTATGTAACTATACAAGACACAATCGAAGAAAAATTGGTTTGATTCACTCGAATCGTTTCATGAACTTTATAGCCACGGTTTTCAAAAGCATTCCTTAGTTTATTTAAACATTAGTTCAAGAACAACCGGTTTTACATATAACCTGCTCAAGTTCGCGGACTTAAGCTCATGGAAGGAGTACACAAACTCCAGCAGAAATTCTCGGGTTTGAGAACTTCGCCACTTCATGGACCGAGTTCGCGGACTTGGCTCACGCCACTTCCATTTCTCTTGATCAACAAAGTTCACAAACTTTGGTTCAAGGAATAAGGACTTATACATATATGTGTTTCCACAATAATTCTTGTATCCTACCAATGGTTATGTAATCTAAACTCTCTTTTCAATCATTTGAAACATTCTCAGAGAACGTTATATAGCCGTTATTCACAGACCATTTTTCGTCAGAGCAATTTCCAAAGTGATTGAATCATTACATGACTTTCGTCACTAGGTAAAGATTAATTTGGCTAAAGTGATAGCTTACCAACACACATTTCGAGAAATAGATATACGAGATAAACTCAGCTCGAAATAGCAAATGTGTATAATAAAAGTCTATACCAAAATGACTTTTGTATCAAGAGTAGGAGATAGAGTAGATAGACTTTTGAGTGATAGATAAGTTCAAGTCTCCATATACCTTTTAATCGATGAAGATCCACCAGTTCCTTGATTAGTCCTTCGTCTTGTATGATGATTTCCATGGAGTCTTGAGCTCAACTACACTTTCTATCCTAGTCCGAGACCTTTAGCTATATAGGCTAGAAATCAAGACTTATAGTTTTGATCCACTAACATTGACAAACATGCTAGAGATAGCAATGCATGCGAGTTCGACCGAGCAATGCTCTAACAATCTCCCCCTTTGTCAATTTTAGTGACAAAACTATTAATACATATGGAATACAAAAAATAAATAAATTAACTTTTGTAGCTCCTATTCCACATGCCTAATCTTCAACATTACTCGAAATCTTCGTCACTTCCAAGTACTCCAATGATCCTAAAGGTTGTCAGTTTAGCATCATCGTTGTTGCAAATCCGTAGCTATAACAACAAGAAAACAATAGTTCTCAATCATTGTTATACAGTGTCATAGTATCATTACACAACGTCAAATTTCAATTGTATCACAACTTCAACAACAATACTATGGTGATATGTATCACTCCCCCTTAGTCAATACTCCATCTCACATGGAAACCACTCCCCCTTACATAATGATCCGAAAACCATATGTATTTGTAGTGTGAACTACATATTAATTCTCCCCCTTTTTGTCAATAAAATTGGCAAAGATACAAGAACTGGATCCTAATGAAATTTCCTAAAGAGACATTTCATGATCAAAAGAAAGAAACACGCATCATCTTATTTAGATGCAATCATAAAGCCGAAGCTAAATGCATTCATAAAGGAGTTTAAAGATACAACATAACCCCTATAATATTCCACAACCGCACTCCCCACAAAGATATGGAAATTAAGCGCAAGTTCAGAAAGAACTCTCCCCCATAATATGTCATTCCCGAAAGAACAACAAGAGCGACCTTAATTTCGAAAGAAAAGAAGGATTTCTTTGGACATAACAAATCACATACAAGTATGAATTTGAATCCAAAATATTCAATCAAATTAACCACAAGAGAATCCATGATTAATTCAATCGAAATACAGAACCAAACTAATCACAAAAAGTAAACAATTTAATTGGCCATACTCGCATAAGAGAATCTATGGACCAATGACTAAGTTAATCATGAGAATAATCAACCCAGTCAAGAGCACTCAAACATAAGAAAACTTATGGAGTCATAACTAAATAACCAAACAAGATGATTAATTTAGTTCAAAAAATACTCGACATAAATTACCTTACGGAACAACAACAAAGCTAATCACAAAAATAATCAACTTGGTTGTTATAATGCTCAACATAAGACACATTACGGAGTCTCACAATAATACATAAAAAATGGATCAGGGAAGATCAATTACTGCGGAATACACAAGGATTCATTCTATTTTCCGTCACAAATTGCACAATAATAACCAATAGACATAATCCTTGCAAACAAAATATTTTAACCTATCTTCCATCAAAAATTGACAATATAGGCTTAACTTTTGTATTTGTCAAAAGTCCATTCATTCCTTTATCAATATAAGAATATCGACTTACGAAAGACTTTACTTTTGACAAGATATGGGACAATCATAGTTCACGGACGCAAACACACATATCCCATAAACAATTTGCAATATATAAAACCATAAAGATTGATACTGCAAGAATCATCTTCCAAACAAGTTTAGAATTTAAACCAATAATTCTAAAAACATGAAGATGAAAACGTTGGACATAGCTATGTCTAATCACAATAATGGATATTCCAAACTCTAGTTATTCTTCTAAATAAAACAAGAAAAATAGAAGATTTACTAGATAAACTTGAATCAAAGGAAAATCAGAGTTTGTTGAGAACCACATATCTTTCAATGAATCCATCAAAGAAGGTGTCACTGATGTCCTTTATTCTCTTCACCGTAGACACACCATGTTCATGAGTTAGAACACTAACTTTGCGATCGACAACCCGGGCAATCTGTTTAGGCTTGACACAGTCCATGATGAGCTTCTTCTGATTTCGTATCAGAATGTTCTGATTAGCAAGAATTCTTTCCTGACCATCTAAGATTTGGTTTATTTGCAGTTGAAGATTTGCAAACTAGACCTTTGAGTCGTTCTGAAAACGAATTGAATCTTTGACAGAATCATCAATCCATGAGTTGTGATCCTTTCTTTCAAGCATCTTCTTTAGAACCAACTCTTGAATTGACTCACGTCCTTGATCGCCTTCCTCCATGTCAAGATGCACAATCTCTTGGGATTTTGCAGAGTTCTCCATATATTTTTTGATAGGGATGGAGAGATACAATATGTGTATAAAAACAAGAGAAGGAAACTCTTGTTCTTGGAAACCCTACGAACTCTCAAGAGAAGGACGCAGACGTTCGTGGACCGTTAGTACAAAAACTCGCATAAAGACTCAAACCAAAATTATATACAACATACTTGAGCATTTCTCAATAATTTCCCTTGCACCTCTCAAGTTAGAAGCAAGGAAAAGAGTACCTTGATTCAGGTAGTAGAGTGGAAATTAATCCCACTATAATCATCGAGAAGTAAATTGTATATATCATCAGACAGTTTTATCTTTGTGTTCATCGCCTTTCTTCTGTTGTTATTCATCCCAGAAGTGTATGCCATGGCATGTTTAACAATTCCGTCAGAAGGCTTTCTCTGAGGACTAAATCTAAGACCTCTTGCAACAGGTTCAAGGGGATCAGGATAGAAGGGGATCCATTTTCTAGACTTACATTTACTACCAACATCCTTATAAACACAAGGAATGCTTTTATCAGCAACACTGGGATGCATTTGAGCCCTGTGATGATTTCTAGAAAAGAGATCATATTTATAAGGTTTCTGGTCCTCTGTGGGTATATGGTTCACTGCCATAGTCGAATATTTATACCATTGACAGTAGAAATAAGCAAATTATGAAGTTTAGAAATTTGTTTCCTCCTGGCAAAGCAATGGATAGCATGGTGATTCCTTTTTCCACAGAAAGTACTGGTTCGTGGAAAAGAAGTAATAACTGGCATCTGTTTTGACTTCATAGCCATATGAGGAGATTGTAAGTTATGTAAACTTTTCTTGACACAATCTTCTTTCGGAGAACATTTCGTTCTGTACTGTAACTCATGAGAATTAGTTTGTACAGAATAATTTCTCCTTAAGACAGAGTTTTCCTTTTCCAAGGATCTGCACTGTTCATTGACTAGAGTAAGGGATGCTTCTATTTTCTCTTTTTTGTACACGAAGCCTGTTAAGCTCTAATGAATGCATCTCGATCAAACGTTTCTCTCTAACTGAGTCTTCTTTAATAATTTCCTCAAGAACACTAATCTTTTCACACTGTAGAGTAGTTTCTTAGAGAAGTTTTTCAGTATTTTAGAGAAGGACTCAATGATGCTATAGAGTTCATTTTCTCGATCAAGATACTTTTCAAATTCATCAATAAGCTGATCATGATCCTGGAAATCAATAATCTCAGTAGAATTTTTTGAAATTCTGGTGAGCTTCATTTCAGCTTTTGCCATAGTGCCCACTGTCTCATCAGAGAGAGAATTGGTCACAAGATGGAACAATCTTCTTACCTCAGGATTCGGAAGAATCGGTTAAGGAGTAATCCTTTGAGGTATTCCCAAGACATTTGGCATAATTAAAATCTTTATAAGACATCTTGGTATGCGTAGAAGAGATTCTGTCCTCAGACTCAGATTGCTACAAACACAGACTTGTAAGGTCTTGAACGTGTTTGCCTTCTATAATACCAACTGAAAAAGCGGGGGTACAACAACCACACCCAACAATTTGATTAGCAATCTGTATGTACAAACTCCAATATACTTTCTAGAGAATCAACTAGACAGTCAGACTCAATCTAGAGAAAAGTATATTAAAGAGTTTATATCTCAATCTCTCGATTTGATCTTTACTCAAGCAAATAGAAATTTGCGAGTCTTTATCAAAGAGAGATAACTTGGATGGTACCAAAGACCAATATCCAAGTGTCAATCAATTTAAATCAACAACCAAAAGGTCGGATATTCTAATTGATTGAACAACGCACAACCTGTGATATTTCAATTATATAAACAAATATAATGCGGAATAGAAATAACACAGACACCAGAATTTTGTTAACGAGGAAACCGCAAATGCAGAAAAACCCCGGGACCTAGTCCAGATTGAACACACACTGTATTAAGCCGCTACAGACACTAGCCTACTCCAAACTAATTTCGGTCTCGACTGTAGTTGAACCCCAATCAATCTCACACTGAACCAAGGTACATTTATACTCCTACGCTTCTGATCCCAGCAAGATGCTACGCACTTTATTCCCATAGCTGATCTCACCAACAACTAAGAGTTGCTACGACCCAAAGTCGAACACTTTAATAAACAAATCTGTATCACACAGAAAAGTCTACGGTAATAGATAAATCCGTCTCCCACGAATATACCTACGAGTTTTTGTTCTTTCTTTTGATAAATCAAGGTGAACAAGAACCAATCAATAACCCAGACTTATATTTCCGAAGAACAGCCTAGTATTATTGATCACCTCACAATAATCTTAATCCACACAGTGAAAAAAGATATTGTGGAATCACAAACGATGAGACGAAGATGTTTGTGACTTGTTTTCTATCTTACCCATCAGAGATATAAAATCTCGAGACAATTATTTCAATTGTACTCGTAACAATAGAAACAGCAAGATCAAATCACACAACTACGATAAAAGTAGTATTGGTCTGGCTTCACAATCCCAATGAAGTCTTTAAGTCCTTAACCTGGTTAAGAAGAAGAAACCAAAGGTTAAAGGATAATCGACTCTAGCTTAGCACAACTTGTATCACACAAAATGTGTAGGGATTAGGTTTCCCAGTTGCTAGAGTTATCCCTTATATAGTCTTTCAAATCAGGGTTTGCAATCAATGTTAGCTTGGTAACAAAGCATTCAATATTCACCGTTAGATGAAAACCTGATTAGATTCAAGCTAATATTTCTCAACCGTTGGATCGAAAACTTAACTTGTTACACACAAATGAAATTTCCAATTTTGGGTTTATGCACCGTACCCAAACATTAACATTTGTTGGTTCAAAAATAGTTAACCAAATGTTAGCCATATGATCACTTTCATATCAACCATATTCTTCTTCGCCATAACTACTCCAAATGACTCAAATGAACTAGTTAGAGAGTTGTTCAATTGCAAGGAAATCTTATGTAACTACACAAGACACAATCGAAGCAAAATCGGTTTGATTCACTCGAATCGGTTCATCAACTTTATAGCCACGGTTTTCAAAAACATTCCTTAGTTTATTTAAACATTAGTTCAAGAACAATCGGTTTTAGATATAATCTGCTTAAGCAACCAGGAAGAGTTTATAAACTCTAGCAGAAAATCTCGGAAAAAGACCTTCCGCTGGTTCGCGGTCTGGTACTCACGCAACTAGTTTGTCAACTCCAGCAGAATTTCTCGGATGAGAAGTTCGGCAGTTCGCGGACTTGGCACTTGCCATTCTTCCGGTTCTCTTGATCAACAAAGTTCGAAAACTTTAGTTCAAGGAATAGGACTTATCCATAAATGTGTTTCCACAACAATGTTTATGTCCACCATTGGTTATGTAATCTAAACTCTCATTCTTATCATTGAAACATTCTTAGAGGACGTTATATAGTTGTTACACCATTTCTCGTCAAAGCAATTTTCAAAGTGATTGAAACATATCATGACTTTCGTCACTAGGTAAAGATAAACTTGGTCGAAGCGAAAAGCTTACCAACACATATTTCGAGATATAGATAGGCGAGGTATACTCGGCTGGAAATACCAAATGTTTAGAATCATAGTCTAGCATACGACTTTTTGTCTCAAATATTAGGAGATAAAATAGATAGACTTTTGAGTGACAGATAAGTTCAAGTCTCCACATACCTTTTTGTCGATAAGTTCCACCGGTTCCTTGAGTAGATCTTCGTCTTGTATGATGAATCGCCATGAAGTCCTTAAGCTCAACTACACTTACTATCCTAGTCCGAGACTTAGCTATAGTAGACTAGAAATCAAGTCTTATAGTTTTGATCACTAACATTGACAAACATGCTTGATATAGCAACGCATGCGAGTTCGACCGATCAATGCTCTAACAATCTCCCCCTTTGTCAATTTTAGTGATAAAACTATCAATACATATGGAATACAAAAAAGATAATGAAACTTTAGTAGATCCTATTCCGCATGTCTAATCTTCAACATTCCTCGAAATCTTCGTCACTTCCAAGTACTCCAATGATCTCAAAGGTTGTAATTTTAGCATCACCGTTGTTGAAGATTCGTAGCTATAACAATGAGAAAGCATCGGTCTCGATCATTGTTATACAGTGTTATAGTATTATTAAACAGTGTCAAACTTCAATTGTATCACAACTTCAATAATAATACTATGGTGATATGTATCACTCCCCCTTAGTCAATACTCCATCTCACATGGAAACCACTCCCCCTTACACAATGATCTGAATACCATATGCATTTGTAGTGTGAACTACATATTAATTCTCCCCTTTTTTGTCAATAAAATTGGCAAAGGTACAAGAACGAGATCATAATGAAATTTCCATAAGAGACATTTCATGACTTGATAGAAACAAACACACATCATCTTATTTATATGCAATCATATAGCCGAAGCTAATAGCATTCATCAAGGAGTTTAAAGATACAAGATAACCCCTCTAAAATTCCACTGCCGCACACCCCTCAAGATATGACCATTAAGCACAAGTTCAAAAGAACTCTCCCCCATTTGATGTCATTCCCGAAAGAACAACGAGCGACCTTAATTTCAAAAGAAAAGAAGGATTTCTATTGGACACCAAAACCATAAGAATGATTTTTATATCCAAAAACTCAATCAAATTAATCACAAGTAAACCCATGCTTAATTTAATTGGAATACGCAACCAAATTAAACAAAAAAAGTGATCAATTTAATTGATTATGCTCAACATAAGTAAACTTACGGAGCTACGACTAAGTTTAACCATAGGGAATGATTAGCTTAACCGTTCATATACTCAATACAAGTGAAACTTATGGAGTAATAACTAAATAACCAAACAAGATGATTAATTTAGTTCTAAATGCTCAACATAAAGTACCTTACGAAACAACCAACCAAGCTAATAAAAAAATTAATCAACTTAGTTGTATCGTGCTCAACATAAGACACATTACAGAGCCTCACAGTATTACATAAAATATGGATCAGTGAAGATCAATACTGTTGAATACACAAGGATTCATTCTATCTTCAATCATTATAAGCATAACAATAATTAATAGACATAATCCTTGGATAAAAAAATTTTTTACCTATCTTCCATCAAAGATTGACAATATAGGCTTAACTTTTATAATTATCAAAAGTCTATTCATCCTTAAATCAATACATGAATACTGATCATGAATGACTTTACTTTTGACAAAATATGGGACAACACAGTTCACGGACGTAAACACCAATATCTCATAACAAGTTTCAATATAACAAATCATAAAGATTAAATACTGTAAAACATCATCCTCCAAATAGTTTTAGAATTTAAACAAAAAACCTAAAAACATGAAGATGAAAATAATAGCTATGTGTAGTCACAATCATCGCTATTCAAAGCACCAGTTATTCTTCCAACTAAGCCAAAAAGAAGACAAAGTAGGCAACAATGTCTTTGAGAAATTCTTTATCATTCCCGAACTCCTTGTCGTCAACAACCATTGGTACATAAGGTTCGTGAAGATAGGAGTTAATATCAACAAATCGTCTTGGCTGGTGATGTCGAACCAGAGCTTTCTGAATTTCCAAAGATCTTAAAACGCAAGCCTTAATATCACGAATCTCCTTTCTTACTTCCTTCAACTCATCAAGAACATCGGAAAACTTCTGAGAGTTAGAAGGGACAACCCTCGGATTTCTTGTATTCCTCCTTTTTGTTTTCAAGGACGAACTTACTGGAGATATCTCTTTTTCCTTGATTGAAGGCTTAATAATCATATTGACATCCTTTCCATCCAAAGACATGATTCTTTTAGGGAACAGTTATAAACAACTGATTGTTGTGAGTGGAATTCACAATCTCAACAAGCAGTCTTAAGATATAAAGAATGTCAGAAAGGAAAAAGGAATGTAGGGTTCGCAACCTTTAAACAGGTTCGTGGACGTCCAACTCTAAACCCTATAAAGAGTAGAATTATCGATAATAACCCTTCCTTTTATTTAACAGACAGAAAAGAACAACCCTAAGAAAAAATAAACTTTTCTTAAAGCCTGTGCGTTCACAACCTTGTCTCTTTTGATCAGGCACATGAGACAAGATTTACCAACCAACACAATTAATTTGTGTTGTGGTGAATAACAATTTGTCCACCATTTTCCTCTTGAGAGGAATCTTCTGACCTCTGTTTATCAAAACGATTTGACCTTGCCTTCTTCTCTACTGGTCTTATTTTGTCTTTGGAAACTAACTTCTTAGACGAAGATAAAATCCTACATACCTCAGCGGTCTTCTGAGCAAGTTTAAGCTTCCTTTCTAATTGATTTGCTCTTCGTTGAAGTTTGTTGGCGTGCCTCACTTGATGTTTGTACTTGTAACATCTTGATAGTTCATGACCCTTCTGAGAACAAAACGAGTACGTCAATCTTGAATAATATTCAGGCATTTGTGGTGTGACAGCAGCTAGACACAAGGTAGATCCTGAAACATTACAAACAGAGTTTCCAAAAGATGGGTCAATAGATTCTTCCAGCTTGATTGGGTTCTCTTCTTTACCGAAACCATCAAGGTTGATATATGTATTGCTACAATCATCAAAATCAATGTTTTCACATAGAAGGCCGACACTTGATTTCCTATCTTCATCAGAATCATAGATTTTAGACATCTCATCAAGTGTTACAGCAAGACCTTTGTTACCAGTGTATTTTCTACGATTTAGGAACTCGTTTGCAAAATGACCAAAACCTTTACACTTAAAGAACTGCGGCATATCCTCATCATCAGCCTTGTCAACATCCCTATTTTTAGGAGGAATGCGATTGTGAGGTTTATCTGATGACTTAGGTTTGTCTCTTGAAAACCGTCTACTTCTCTTCAATAGAAGGTCCCTAAACTGTCTTGTGCTCAAGGAGACTGATTTTTCAAGATCTTCATCTGAAAAATCACCCTCAGACCGATCATCCTCAGAGACATAAACACTTTTACTCTTATCAAGTAATTTAATGTTCTTATGTGCTTTAAAGGAAACATCCTTTCCGATTTTGGATGTATGCTCATGATCAAAGATCTTTAGCTTTCCAGCCAATGTATTTTGGAAAGATTATCAACGTTATTTCCCTCAAGGATGGCATGCTTCTTAGACTCGTATCTTGATGTCAACGATCTGAGAATTTTCATCACAACGTTCTTTTCAGGAATAGTCTTACCCAATGCAAAAGATGCATTAACAATTTCAGACACACTGTGATTAAACTCATCAAATGTATCTTCATCTGCCATACGAAGGTTCTCCCAGTCAGAATTAAGGTTTTGAGGCCTAGCTTCCTTTTCACTGGAGTTTCCTTCGAATACGATTTTAAAATATCCCAAGCATCTTTAGACCGAGTGCAATTAGACACATGGTTCTGAAGATTTGGGGTAATGGCATGTATGATAGCATTCAAGGATCAATCAATGACGATCAACAACCAAAGGTTGGATTATGCTAATTGATGATCTAATGCACAACCTGTATTATTTAATTTATAAAGATAAAACAATATAATGCGGAAACTGAAATAACACAGACACCATAAATTTTGTTAACGAGGAAACCGCAAATGCAGAAAAACCCTGGGACCTAGTCCAGATTGAATACACACTGTATTAAGCCGCTACATACACTAGCCTACTCCAAGCTAACTTCGGACTGGACTATAGTTGAACCCCAATCAGTCTCCCACTGATCCAAGGTACAGTTGTACTCCCTATGCCTCTGATCCCAGTAGGATACTGCGCACTTGATTCTGTTAGCTGATCTCACCCACAACTAAGAGTTGCTACGACCCAAAATCGCAGGATTTAACAATAAACAAATATGTCTTACACAGACAAGTCTATCAAAGGATCAATCTGTCTCCCACAGAAAAACCTTAAAGTTTTTGTTCCGTCTTTTGATAATAATCAAGCTGAACAGGAACCAATTGATAATCCGGTCTTATATTTCCGAAGAACAACCTAGATTAATCAATCACCTCACAACATCTTAATCGTATGGTAGCTAAACAAGATGTTGCGCAATCACAAACAATGAGACGAAGATGTTTGTGATTACTTTTTATATCTTGCATATCGGAGATATCAATCTCAAGCCAATCAATATGATTGTACTCGTACGATAGAAGATGCAAGATCAGATCACACAACTACGATAAAAGTAGTATCGGTATGGCTTCACAATCCCAATGAAGTCTTTAAGTCGTTTAACCTGGTTTTAGAAGAAGAAAACCAAAGGTTAAAGGAAAACCGACTTTAGCACGCAAACTAGTATCACATGTAAGGTGTGGGGATTAGTTTTGCAGAGTTGCTAGATGTCCCCTTATATAGTCTTTCAAATCAGGGTTTTGCCTTGGTAACAAAGCAATCAATATCTACTGTTAGATGAAAACCTTATTTAGATTCAAGCTAATATTTCTCAACCGTTAGATCGAAAACTTAGCTTGTTATACACAAATGAAATGCACGCTTCTAGGTTTGTTAACTGTACCCAAACGTGTACATTGTTGGTTCAACAATAGTCAACCAAAAGGTTAGTCATATGAGCATTTTATATCAACCATGTTCTTCTTCACCATAACTAGTTCAAATGACTCAATTGAACTAGTTAGAAAGTTTTTCAATTGCAATAAAATCTTATGTAACTACACAAGAAACAATTGAAGCAAAGATGATTTGATTCACTCGAATCGGTTCATGAACTTTTATAGCCATGGTTTACAAATATCATTCCTTAGTCTTTTTGAGTTTAAGTTCAGAAATCATCTTTAGATATATAACCTTCTCAAGTTCGAACACTAGGTTCGCGGACTTAAGCAACCGGGCAGAGTTTACAAACTCCAGCAGAAAATCTCGGCAAAAGACCTTCCGCCGGTTCGCGGACTGGGTTCGCAGACTGGTACTCACGCAACTAGTTTGTCAACTCCAGCAGAATTTCTCGGGATGAGAAGTTTGGCAGTTCGCGGACTGGATTCGCGGACTTGGCACTTCCCATTCTTTCGGTTCTCTTGATCAACAAAGTTCGAAAACTTTGGTTCAAGGAATAGGACTTATACATAAATGTGTTTCCACAAAAATGTTTATGTCCACCAATGGTTATGTAATCCAAACTCTCATTCCAATCATTGAAACATTCTTAGAGGACGTTATATAGTTGTTACACCATTTCTCGTCAAATCAATTTTCAAAGTGATTGAAACATATCATGACTTTCTTCACTAGGTAAAGATAAACTTGGTCGAAGCGAAAAGCTTACCAACACATATTTTGAGATATAGATAGGCGAGGTATACTCGGATCGAAATACCAAATGTGTATAATCATAGTCTAGCATACGACTTTTTGTCTCAAAGAGTAGGAGATAGAATAGATAGACTTTTGAGTGGAAGATAAATTCAAGTCTACACATACCTTTTTGTCGAGAAGTTACACCGATTCCTTGAGTAGATCTTCGTCTTATATGATGAATCTCCATGGAGTCCTTGAGCTCAACTACACTTACTATCCTAGTCCGAGACTTAGCTATGGTAGAATAGAAATCAATACTTATAGTTTGGTCACTAACATTGACAAACATGCTTGATATAGAAACGCATGCGAGTTCGACCGAGCAATGCTCTAACAACATTGTATCAAAGGAGGGAATAGAAGTCGACCCAGAGAAAGTACAAGCGGTTCATGACATTCCATCACCCGCAACTTTGAAAGATGTGCAGAAGTTGAATAGATTGTTGGCTTCATTAGGGCGGTTTATTTAGCGCTCATCAGACTAGTGCAAACACTTTTTCAACATCCTAAAAAAAGGGACCAAGTTCGAATGGACAGAGGAGTGCTAAAAATCTCTGCAAAGTATTAAGAACTACCTAATGAGTTTATCTATTTTGCAGAAAGCGGAGCCAGGAGAAGAACTATTAATATATTTGGCGTCAACACCGCATGCACTAAGCGCTGTATTGCTTCGCTTGGATCAAGGGGTGGAAAACCCGATATACTACATAAGTAAAACCTACAATGCCGCAGAGAAAAATTACTCAAAGATTGAGAAGCTTATCCTCGCATTGGTGTATGCAACACAAAAGCTTCATATTTACTTTCAAGCCAACAAGATTAAAGTACTGACAAGAGTACCCATTGAATCTGTAATGAAGAATTCTAAAAGGACAGGAAGAATTGAAAGATGGAATGCACAAGTAGGGAAATTTGAGATCAAGTACGAAGTGCTATCTTCAACAAAATCACAAGTCATCGCAGATTTCCTGGCAGAATTTCCATTGGAGGAAGACGAGAATGTAGAAGATATGATGGACATTGATGAAGAGCACGGAAACCAAATGATTTATTAACAGAACGTAATAAAAACCGATGGGAAATATTGGTGGATGGATCCTCAAATGGAGAAGGAAATGGAATTGGAATATTATTCATTTCACTAAAAGGAACAAGGATGGCTTATTCATTCATATTGAAGTTAAAAGAGATTAGAATAACAAGTGATTCGCAATTGGTAATACGCCAAATAAAGGGTTAGTATATCACAAATGAGCCATCTCTCCAAAAATACAAGCAACTTGTGGAGGAGCTCTCAGCAAAAATTTAAAGCGTAAGTTGGAGACACATAGGTTGGAAAGATAATCGACTTGCAGACGCACTAACATTTGTTTCTTCAATGATAGTGGATCCAACTGCACAGTATATAAAGATAAAAACGCCCTCCTTTCCGTCGATTAAGAAAGAAGAAGAAGAAAATGCAGACACAATGATGGTGGAAGATGAAGAAGAAAGCCAAGCGGATAAAGACGCAGATTGGAGAACACAACTCCATCTGTATTTGGAAAAAAAAATAAGTACCCAGAAATACGTTAGAGGTGCACAAGTTAAAAATCCAGGCGACAAACTATGAATTAAGAGAAGGCGTGCTTTATCGAAAATCATTCCTCGGACCATCCCTTAGATGTTTAACGCGAAAGGAAGGAATGGAAAATCCTAAGAGCACTACACTATGGTGACGCAGGGAACCACATTGGAGGAAGGTCTTTAGACTATAGAGAAAGGATACAAGGGTACTATTGGACCTACATGCATGAGGACGCGAAGGAGGTATCCAGGCGATGCGCAGAATTCCAACGTCATGGAAAGAAGATACATGCACCTGGAGCGGCGCTAAACTCATCAACAAGTGTGTGGTCATTTGAAAAATGGGGCCTAGACAGTGTAGGTCCATTTATACCAGGAACATGACAGAGGAGATACTTAATAGTAGCAACAAATTACTTTACAAAGTGGGCAGAGGTGAAAGCGGTGCAGCACATTCGAGATCGAGATGTATACACATTCATATTTGAAAATATCATTTGTAGATTTGGAATTCTTGTGCAATTAGTTTCTGATAATGGAAAGCAATTCGAGGGAGAAAACATCGAAATGCTGCTTAACACGTTCAAGATCCAAAATGGAAAATCCACTCCTTTATACCCGCAGAGCAATGAGCAAGCTGAGCAACCAACAAAACAATTGCAGATATATTGAAGAAGAAGTTGGAAGGATATAATAAAGGATGGTGCGAACAAGTGCATTACGCAGCATGGGCATACAAAACAACTCAGAGACAATCTACATGAAAGTCACCCTTTTGTCTAACATATGGAGTAGAAGCGGTGTTGCCAACTGAAGTCATCATTCCTACAACTAAAAAAAAGCATGGGAAAAGAATCTAAACACGGATTTGATCTTAACAAAGCTTGATGATCTGGAAGAAAATAGAGAAATTGATCTGCAACATATGGAAAATTACCACAAAAGGATAGCTCGAGAATATAACAAGCGCGTCAAAGAAAGAGAATTCCATCCAGAAGAGCTAGTGTTGAGAGAAATACTGCCTTATCAGAAAGGAGAAGATGGAAAACTGTAGAAAAGATGGGATGGACCGTACATAATAAAGAGGATAGTTGGAAATGGACAATATGAATTGATGGATCCTGAGGGGAGGAACACAGGCCGCAAACTTGAACATCCGTGGAATCGATTATATTTGAAGAAATACTATCCGTAAATCATGCGGTAATCCCCGCACACATGAAGAAGACAGTCACATGCGACTCAAATGAAGCAAAAGCAGAATTTTTCACATTGAAAAAAGATGTATTAATCAACAAATGAATAAAATTAAATATTTCTATTCTTTATACATAATCCAAGAAAAAGGAAAAATTAAGACCTTAATAGAGGGCAACAGAAGTAAAGACTCTAACTAGGGAGGCTAGGCATCCAATTGTGGCATGCACCCTAGTTCGCATATACAACAAGAAGTAATGATACGACCTAACGCACGTTATAATTGGGGAAAACCTAGTAAGCATGACTTGGGGGAAATCTACACCGACCCTGAAACCTGAGTCATGGAGATTTGGGGTGAAACGAAAGCCCATCCAGGAGAGGCGTTGTAGGATCAGAATCTCGCAGCAATAATGCCTCAGCGAAATTATCAATAAGACAACACAACAGCGTCGCAGAACAATTTTAGATGTGGCATAATAAAAGACGTCATCTAAAATCATGAGAAAAATGTAATGATTCTGCGAAAATAAGAGAGTTTGCGAGAGTAACATTTGTAAGGTTGCGAGAATGTCGCGAGACATATCCGAAAATAAAGAACAGAATAGCTGACGTCCACTAGGTACTTCCCTATAAATAGTCGTTCAATTTGTAGTTGCAGGAAATCCTACACTACACCCCTCATATGATTTCATTGTTGATCAACTCATTTTTAGGTTTAAACTCTTAATTTTATTGATTAATTTTTGAATGTTCTTACAAGAAAGATAAAGAAGTCAAGAATGAACTTTGCTCTGAACTTTCTCTCTCCTATTTACTTGTTTCTTACTCTAAAAGATCTCTCTCTCCTTTACAACTCGAATGACTATTTATAAGGAAATACATAGTGGATGACAGCTAATCTGTCCTTTATTTTTGGATATGGTTTGTGACATTCTCGCAACCTTACAAATGTTAACTTTGCAAGCTCTCTAATTTTCGCAAGACTATCACATCTTTCTCATGATCCTTGCTGACGTCGTTTCTGAAATTGTTCTGCGACGCTATTGTGCAATACCATTGATAATTTCGCTGAGACATAATTGTTGCGAGATTCTGATCCTACATCTTGCCTCTTCTCATATCTTCTTTGCAAAGTAGAGAATGATGTGAGAAATGCCGCAACTACTTATCTTTTCATATTCCACATTTATCACACGTACTCTCTCTTCCATTTATTTCTTGACACGTCTTCTGTAACCGCTACCTTTCAACCGCTCACGTCTCTTCGTCTTAATGGTGTTTATTTCTTCGAGAAATAAATTTTCTTTATATACTCTTCTCCCCCCCCTCTTTCCACTTTTATTTTTACTTTCTCTTCTATTTTTATTCTCTCATCTCTGCAACTCTGTCATTCTTTTGCAAATTCTGCTGCTGTAATTTTTTCTTCCTACAATTCTTTTACTTTCTATACATTCCCATACTCTATATTCAAACATGGCTCCAAGTGTTCATAGATATGAGTAGAATCTACAAGATGTCCAAAAAGATCTTGCTAATAAATGTCTTACACTCTCCCCCATTCCTAGTGTGAATGACAAATCAATTCTTTCTGTCAAGCTTTTATCCAATCAAAATTGTGATGATCAGTCAATCATAATTTCGCTAGGTCAAATTCTCGCAGGTCTCCCTATTCCTCTTTCTAACCCAGGCATTCCTTTATTTTATGAAATTCTCGCTCATCTGATATTTTCGCGAGCCATTTTCCAACTAAGTGGGGACTGCATCCTTATGATGCTAGAGTTTGCTAATCGTGGTGTTGGTAGAGGATATCTTTACTCCACAGAACATAGGGATCCAAAATTCGCAGACCTAGAGATAGTTGCTGAGAAATATACAGTGGCAAATTTCTTTGAAAACTACGAACTTATCTCCATGAAGAAAGAGAATACTCGTTGGGGTATTCGATTAAGAAGGAAAGATAACATTGACGAAGCCAAAATTCTTATGCAAGATATTGACTGGCATTCTGGTAAAAATACAACTCCTCGTCGATCCAAAGATGACAAATGGTGTGTGTTTCCTTTAATGCTAAAGGGTCCTTACATTGCTGGATCAAACGTTCTTCCTGCGAATCTCGCTGCCTATCAACCTTGGGTTTTCTCCTAGCCCGAGAAGGAGAAAGAGGTATACTTCTCCCCTTTAACTCATTTTATACTTCTTTATTGATTTTTACTATTCTGTTCGCTAACTCTTGCGATATTCCGCAGATCCAAAAACTAAAAGTTAGTTATAACAGGACTGGGAAATCTAGCACTCTGTTAGCTCTTCTCTCATACACAGATGAGGTAAGAAATTTTCTTTTATGACTTTAAATAGTACTGTTACTTTCATGCTTCCATTTCTTATTTCTATCTGTGTGTGAAGATTATTGCTGAAGTAGAAGAATCTGCTGATGCTACGAAGATTGGTGATAAAGGTAAAGGTTCTCTTCGCAAGGAAAAATCAACTGGTCCTCCTCCAAAGAAAAGAAAAGAAAAGTTCGTTCTTCTTCTCCTTCAAATGTTCTTCATAACGAAAGTTCTAAAAGTGACAAGGGTGATGAAGATAACGATGATCTTGCTGCAACTGAAGATTCTCCACCTGAATCTTCTATGGCTAAACTTTTTGGCCTCTTTTCTGATTCTCTACAAGGGATGGGAGAAGCCAATCGCAAAGCTGCCAAGCTCTCGCACCTTTGTGAGTTCCTTTACTGGATGGTGATCTCTTCGCGGAGTTTCTAGATCAGTGACTCCCGACTTCTTGCATTCTCTCAATAGTCTGGTATACTTTTATCTTTTACTTTTCTTTTTTATTGTTATAACTCAAAATCTCTTTCTATATTAATATTTTTTATTTCTTTTCGCAGGCTGGAAAAGCTTCTTTTGCTTTGCCTCAGATCTGGAGAGAAGACGCGAAAATCTTGAAAAGAAAATCTTCAATTTCGCAAAAGAATGAAGAATTGGAAGCTGAAGTTAAAAGTCTTCGCGAGAAAAATAGACAATTAGAAATTGATTCTTCCTCGTATAAGAAAATTTCTAGTCTTCAACAAGCTAATAATCAGCTTTACGGTATGTTACTTTTCTTTTCTCTTTATTCATTCATGTTGTTTTATCTTATTTAATAGACATCTATGGTCTTTCTGATGAATACCCTTCTTCGCTCATTTCCTAATGCCTTGGATAATGATACCCTTCTTGAACGTCTTAACAATTCCTTAAATAGCTTTTCAAATGATAGAATTTCATCTCTTTCTCTAAATGAACTTAGATCGAAATTTCGCCTCTTAGAAATTGATCATAGATCCAGTTTAGGCTTAGCCAACAGATTTAAGCGTCTCCTTATTGATTCCAAAGAGAAAACCAATGAATTAAGAACCAAAATTAGCGGTCTCATAGATGATAAGGATCGTATCTCTGATCAAGGTGCCAAGGCTTTAGCGAAATTCCAAGAGGCTCTCCTTGAAGTTC
Organism: Papaver somniferum; assembly: GCF_003573695.1. Taxonomy (NCBI): domain Eukaryota; kingdom Viridiplantae; phylum Streptophyta; class Magnoliopsida; order Ranunculales; family Papaveraceae; genus Papaver; species Papaver somniferum. The sequence goes on along the minus strand of NW_020624376.1, from coordinate 3,784,166 downwards.
AACTTGAGCGAGATGAAGCTAACCGCAAGAATATTGAACTCTGCGAAAGGGAAAATCAAATTCGTTCTCGTCTTCTCATAAGTAGTGAGGATGAATTTGTCTGGGCTGCGAAAATTTTAGATGATGCTAGAAAAGATTTAGGCGTAAATGTTAGTCTCCAAGTTGAACATACAGCCTTGATTAGAGACATGATTTCTGACAGAGAAGGTTGCTAATTGCTCTTCTTTATTCTTTTGCTTCTTATGAATTTTCATCAAGTTAATAATTGGTTTCCTTTTGTTCGCAGATTCTGAAAATAAATATCGTGAAAAGATTGAAGAACTTGAAGCTGAAAGAAGGAACTCGCAAAGAATCTTTCTTCTTGCAACGACAAGTATTCTAGATTGAAGAATCAAATCATAATCACTGTTGAGAATTTTAAGAATGACGCTATGCATTTCGCAATCAAACCATCCAATGGTTTGTGATGATCATAATATCCCTCATTCTGATTATCCTTGTCTTTTAGAAGAAATCCCACAGAATACTCCCAGTTTGATTATCTCTGATAGCGAAGCTGACGATGAAGAGTCTGATAGTGATGGAAGTTCTGATGGTGATAAAGATTCTGACGCAGATGAAGAAGGAAACAAGTCTGGTGAAGATAATGAGGATTAACCAAGAAATAGTCTTTACTTCTTTCTTTGATTCTTTGTAATACTTGTACACTTATTTCTTCTTTCTGTATATTTGCGTTTCTTCATTTTCCTGCATAATGAAAATTCTTCTTTGCAATACAATTAATCAATATAATTATTAATTCTTGAATTTTTGAGTAAATCTCTCATATGGAGATAAATAACATTTTCTAATTTCATACATTCCCATACTTGCCTCTGTTATTTAATCCAAATGAGAGATTTCATAAATTTTCTTATTGTATAATTTCGCAACCTTTTGCGAAGTGATTTTTGTTTCTTTTCAAAATCTCATTCCTGTGTGGTCTTATTTTGCCTTCCTAATTAAAGGTCTTATTATGCCACCTCTTGTCATTGCGACAAAATCGCAGGACGTCCTTGCATTTTCATGCAAAAACCCATTGATCTTGCCTTAACTTTTTCTTTGTATTATGGCCTCTTCAGGAATGTTGCGACAATATGACAGGCCTAAATATTCTTGCGAAAATAAAGCCCCATGACATTGCTCTTGCGACGAAATCGCAGGACGTCTTCGCACTTTCATGCGAAAACCCATTGATCTCGTCTTATCTTTTTCTTTTGTATTATTGCCTCTTCAGGATTGTTGCACAAATATGACAAGCCTTAATACCTTGCGAATAAAAGCCTCATGACATTTGCGTCTTAAGACACTTATCAGCTCCCTAATGGAGGGTGCCGCCCTTATCTCCCCCTGGTTGCCCCTTCAAGGAGGCGTACTTCTACCATACAAGGTTAGCTCCTCCCATCCAGTCTTAACAACAACCAGTTGTTTTCGCAGCCTCTTATCCCTTTTACCTATAGGGCTTATGGTTACGAGACTGCACCCTAAGTGGGGTTTTCTTCAGGCCGAGTGCAGTATAGCCAAGATGTAAGAAGCAAGACTTCAAAATGGCAACGCTTCAAACGCCCCGACCCTTGACTCAACCGTGTACCTCGGCGCCTTGATCAGATTCTGCACTCCTTGGGAGAGTCCTTATTACCTTAGTCGCCCAACCTAAGTCATATGCTTAAGTTGAGAATCCAAGGTGCCTCTCCCGGATGGGCTTCATTGACCCCAAATCTCCATGACTCAGGTTCCGGTGGCGGTGTAGCCTTTCCCTGAATCATGCAATAGGTACCCCCTTATATGACGTACTTTAGGTCTTACATTTGCCTCTTGCGAAATTTATTCGCGAACTAGGGTGTACGCCATAAAGGTTCGCCTCTTTCTCTTTTGTCATTCTTCTCTGATTATTTTCTGTAAAATTCATTATCTCTGCGAGAGTCTCGCAATCATATATTGTATCTGAATTTCGCAATCTCAATTTTGTTGTTCAATCAAATGTATTTTTGAGAATTTTACTTATTGCGAGATTATCGCAACAACTTAATCATTCATACATTTCTTGTTTTTATTACTTTGCCATCCTCTGCTTCTTTATTATTTTCTGCTACTGCTTCCTTGGTAGTATGTTCATCCTTTTTATTCCGAGCTAGCATTAATTTTGCAACATCTCTTCTCCTTTCTTTTCGATTGTATCCACCATCAACTTCTCACTTCTTTGTACATCCTTGATTTTGTGTCGCCAGTTTTCCTTCTTGTTTGCTCTTCCTTCGCAAGATTCTATCTCAGTTTCGTAACATTTCTTTCCTTCAACCCAATCTCCCTTTATGATTCCTACACCATTGGGGTGAGGGAATTTGATGCATTGATGGAAAGTTGAAGCTACACCTAGAATCCCATGTAGCCAAGGTCGACCAATTAATGCATTGTAGGGTGATTCTACATCAACACAGAATGAGATTTCAGAAGATATTCCCTTCAATGGAATTTGCATAGTAACCTCCCCTTTAGGCTTGTTAGCAGTACCATTAAAACCATATATCTTATATGTTGATGGTATAAGATCATCATCTCTTCCACCCATGGTTTTATAAGTATGATAAAATAAGATGTTCACAGAGCTTCCAGTATCGACTAGATTCTATTGATTGCCCATGAATCTTCAGCTTCATCATCCTCATCTTCTTTTGGTTTTGGATTAATTTCTAATTTTATTACCAATGGATTGTCATGCACCTCTTCTCTTCGGGAATTTCTTCTGCGGTAAAAGAAATGATCTGTTTCTGCCATTCCTCTAGTCGCGAATTTTCGCAATATTCATAATTTCTCTTCCATTATTATCTCTTGCGAACACTCTACTCAAAACATTATCATGAAAATCTTCAATTGTCTTATATGAATGTACGATAGAGTGACAGAATAGATTTTTTGCTTTTGCACCAACTTCTATGAAGAATGTTTCTTTCTTTTTCATCGTATTCACTTTGTGATGTTCTGGCGGTGGTGGTAATGGTTGAGATTGCGGATGCCCTACCAGAAAGTCGTTTAGTTTTCCTTGATCTATCATTCTCAAAATAATTCTCTTTACATTTCTGCAATCATTTGTGGTATGTCCATGAAAATGATGATACGAACAAAATTCATGACTTCTGTGATTTGAGGGCGGTTCCGATCCCATGTTCCATGGTGTTGGTATATTCTCCATCAAAATTATAGCTTCCCATATCTTCTCTACACTTTCCTTTAGAGGTGGCATCTTGATTTCTTCCCATATTACTTTATGACCTCCTTGCCCTCTATTAAAGTTTGGTCTTTGACCTCCATAAGTTTCTTGCGGTTGATCGAGTCTTTGAATCTTGTTATTTCCTCCACGACTGTAGAAATTTCTTTCTCTTTCATACTCTTCTTGATCTCGGCTTCCCATAGCTACCAATTTTTGCTGATTGTTACTTGTCTCCTTTTCTTGTTGTACTTGCGAAGTATTCGCCACTGTGTTTATTAGCTTGGGTAATAAGCTTGCATTCGCTGTTTGTGAGCTGGTGTTCGCAACTGGATATGATTCCATTTCATTTTGTTTTTCCTCTAAAGCAATGTATTCTTCTTGAAGTTCTCGCAATTCAGTCATAGTAATCGTATTCTTGACTCTGAAAATTTGAACATATAACAGGTTTGTTGCAAACATAGCATTGATAAATGATAATATGAGATATCTATCATCTACATGGCCAGCCATTTCGCTACACATAGTTCTCCATCTTTTAGTCAAGTGTTTCAAACTTTCGCCAATCCTTTGTTTTAATCCAAACACATCTTCTATACCAGGTCGTGAGGAATTATTACTTATATATGCTCCCAAGAATGTGGTCTGCAAATGATTGAAGGAGGTTATTGTATTCTTTGGTAAACCTTCAAACCATTTTAACGCTTCTCCTGTTAAGCTGGATGCGAAATATTTGCACAATACCGCATCATGATTTTCCCATTGTAACACGCACCTCACATAAGCTTTAATGTGTTGAATTGCACAAGTTGTTCCATCGAAAATGATGGTTAATGCGGGCAAATTGCATTTCAGTGGTATTCCTCCTAATTGTACTTCCCTTGTAAATGGAGTTTTCGCAGCTTCTTCTATTGGTTCATCCAATTGTCTTCTACCTACTTCTCCTCTTGTATTTAGCATTCCTCTCATTTCTTTAATTCTTTCAAGATTTGTTTATTTACACCTGAATCTTGGCCTATTGGTCTCTTTAATTTTGCTTCTCTTCTTCTGCGTTCACGTCTATCTTCTCTTGCGAAATTTCGTATCTCTTCTTCATTATCCTCATCTCGTCTTCTTCTGCGATTCTCTTCCTCATCCCTATCTTGAATTCGCTTATGATGATGTCGTTCATTTTACCCTCCATAATTTTGTTCATTTCTTATCAACTCAATTCGCTGTCTTTCAACCATTCTCTTGACTCTATCATACTCCTCATTGAGATTATTATCATTCCGGTTTTGTACACGCCTTCTTTCTCGATTGTCATGATTGTTTTGGCGAATTGTCTCCTGAAGCTCTTGCTCTTCCATTTGCGCTCTCAACCTTTCACGTACACAGATTAAACGTGCTTTTTCAGCATTATGTCTTTCAATTTCTTCTTCAATTGTCTGTTGATTTCTTTGATTTTCTCTGAATTTGCCCGTTATCTTGATTTCCTCCAATTTGCCCATCATTAAAAGTTTCATTTTGTGGAATGTAACGATCATCAGTTCTTTCTCTATTTTCGCGATATTCTTCATTAGGATTTGATATTTATTCTTGAATATTTTTTCAAGCATTGATCATGGGTGAATTTTTCCTTATTTCTCTTCTAGTCGATCTGGAATATGATTTTGTAATACTTCTCGATCTTCTATTCTGCAATCTGATATTCTCCATCCTTAATTCGTGATTTTTCCTTGTTAAATTCGCACGTTCCTCTGCCTCGGCTCTTCTTTCTTCATGTATTCTTCGTCTCAATGTTTCTGACGCTCCAATTTCCTCATTTCCATGAATTGTTCCTTCATCTGCTTCTTGATTTCTCTCTTCCTGTCTATAGTTTCTATTTTGTTGCTCTTCTTTTATTTCTTCTGCTGAATTTGATCGCCAAGTGTGTACGCTCACTATGTCATAATCTGTATTCCTCTCTTGAACTAATGTTTGTTGAATTGGCGATTGAATTAGATTTTCTCTATTATTTCTCATTCTAGTAGATTCTCCCATTTCACTTCTTTCTCTTCCAGCAATTCTCTTGCTTCTTCTAATAGTAGTCGGTTGTTCGGATGTATTTCTTCTTCTAGCCATTTCTTCAATGCTAACAATATTGCAAGAAATTATGAAAAATTATTAATCAATAACTTTAAATTTTCACAAATCTCAATATCAATCTTTAGTTTTCTCTATAATAATCTTCAACTCGTCCCTGTTTCTAACGCCATTATGTAGTTGCAGGAAATCCTACACTACACCCCTCATATGATTTCATTGTTGATCAGCTCATTTTTAGGTTTAAACTCTTAATTTTATTGATTAATTTTTGAATGTTCTTACAAGAAAGATAAAGAAGTCAAGAATGAACTCTGCTCTGAAATTTCTCTCTCCTATTTACTTGTTTCTTACTCAAAAAGATCTCTCTCTCCTTTACAACTCGAATGACTATTTATAAGGAAATACATAGTGGATGATAGTTAATTTGTCCTTTATTTTCGGATATGTTTTGCGACATTCTCGCAACCTTACAAATGTTAACTTCGCAAGCTCTCTAATTTTCGCAAGACTATCACATCTTTCTCGTGATCCTTGCTGACGTCGTTTCTGAAATTATTCTGCGACGCTATTGTGCAATACCATTGATAATTTCGCTGAGACATAATTGTTGCGAGATTATGATCCTACACAATTGTAAAGGGAAGGAGAGATCTTTTTTGAGTAAGAAATAAGTAAATAGGAGAGAGAAAATCTAGAGCAGTGGTTATTCTTGATTCATTTATCTTTTCTTGTAAGATTGTTCAAAGATTTATCAATAAAATTAGGATTTTTAATCTAAAATGAGTTGAGTGTTAATGAAATCATATGAGGGGTGTAGTTTAGGATTTCCTGCAACTACATAATGGCGCTAGAAACAGGGAGATGAAGATCGAAAGTTGAAGATTGTTGTTGAGATTGTTCAAATCAAGAAAGTGATTAAATAAATCAGTGAACCAGTTAAAAGAAAAATGATTAGAGTCAATGAAGATGAAAAAATATTGGAGTGTAATATGATAACAAAAACAATGATTAATGAATTCCATGAAAACATCAAAGGAAAAATACATAAACGAAATTTTGAAGAAAGGAAGGTTATGGCAGTAGAAAAGACATCATCCTTGAAAGATTTGGAAAAGAAAAAAATTACATTCATGGAGACAAAAATACCAAAATAAAATTTGAACCACACATCTCCATTGGTTATTACAGTGCCTATTACGCGAAAAGAGAAGGGGACAACAACAAAATCCACAGAAGAATGGATATTGAATAAAACTTTAGTCGATACAGGAAGTTCAGTGGATATAATATTTTATCATGCGTTCAGGGGAATGAGATTTAAAGATGAAGAAATGTCCATTTCAACATATCTTGTTCATGGCTTTGGAAAATCCACGACAAAACCTAAAGGAGAAATAGTGGTACGAATTCCACTAGGAGAGATCGAAACACATGTGATACTATGCGTGGTGGATATGGAATCGCCATATAATATGTTGCTAGGAAGACCATGGATACATGCGATAAAAGCTGTAGTATCAACGTTATATCAATGTATTAAATTCCCCACACCAATGGAATAGGTAAAATTAAAGGAGATGTTGACAATGCGAAATTATGTCATCAAATTGAAGTAAAGCATTATGAAGGACAAGCAAAAAGGAAAAAATTTCGTAGAAAGTTGGCAAAGGAGGCAAAGAAAGAAGAAGAATTTAGAGTATACATGATAAGGGCAAAAAAACGCAGGGGAATACCCAGCGAAATTTCGGAAGAAGGAGAAATACCTGTGAAAACAATAAAAGAACCAACACCAATGGGAGAATCCGAGTCCAGTTACAATTCCGCAGAACCAACAAAAGAAGTAAACGTTGGGACTATGGAAGAACCTCTAATATTGAGAATTGGAACCAAGATGGATATAGAAGAAGAAGAAAGAACTGTTAACCTTTTGAGAGAATATAAAGACGTTTTCGCAGGGAGCATGGATGAGATACCGGGAATAGATCCATCAATTGCATGTCACAAGTTGGATATTAACAAGAATGTGAGACCATTTAAACAAAGAATAAGAAAAATCGCAACAGCTTACCATCCCCAAATAGAAGAAGAACTACAGAAAATGCTTGATGCAGGAATCATAAGAGAATCTAAATACCCAGAATGGATAGCGAATATGGTCATTGTCCCAAAGAAAAACAAAGGAATAAGGATTTGCATAGATTTCACTGATTTAAACAAAGCTTGTCCTAAAGATAGTTTTCCGTTACCAGATATTCCTCAAATGGTGGAATCCGCAGCGGGAAATGATAGGTTATCGTCTTTAAATAGGTACAGGTATAACCAAATCCCTCTCGCTGAAGAAGATCAAGAACATACTGCTTTCTTCGCCCCTAGAGGTTTATATTGTTACACAAAAATGCCATTTGGTTTGCGAAATGCGGGAGCGACATACCAAAGAATGGTAGAGAAGGTATTCGCAAAATGGATACACAAAACATTAGAAGTATACGTGGACGACATGTTAGTAAAGAGTTAAGATGCCAAAGACCATGTACAAGACCTGAGGGAGATTTTTGAACAAATACGACAGTACAACATTAAATTAAATCTTGAGAAGTGTGCTATTGGAGTTGCATCGGGAAATTTTTTAGGCTACATTGTATCAAAAGAAGGAATAAAGGTTGATCCAGAAAAAGTGCAAGAAATTCGTGACATGCCAACACCAGCAACGATAAAATATGTAAAAAAATATAATGGACTTCTAGCTTCGCTGGGGAGATTCATCTCGCGATCATCAGACAAATGCAAATATTTATTCGATATACTCAAGAAGGGTGCGAAATTCAAATGGACTGATGAATGCGAAAAAGCTTTTCAAGGGATCAAAGAACATCTTATGAATACAACCATTTTACAAAAAGCGGAATCAGGAGAAGAATTATTGATCTATCTTGCGACGACGTTGCATGCATTAAGTGTTGTGTTATTGCGAATAGACGCAGGAGTGGAGAAACCCATTTATTACATTAGCAAAACTTTTAGAACTTCCGAGAAGAATTACTCAAAGATTGAGAAGTTGATCTTAGCATTAGTTTATGCATCATTTAAGCTCCGCATATATTTTCAAGCGCACAAGATAAAGGTATTAACGAAAGTACCAATTGAATCAGTGATGAAGAATTCTAAAAGATCAGGAAGAGTGGAGAGATGGAATGCACAAGTAGGCCACTTTGATATTAAATATGAAATTTTGTCTTCACCAAAATCACAAGTTGTTGCAGATTTCTTGGCAGAATTTCCTTTAGAAGAAGATGAAGTAGTAGAAGAAATGATGGATATAGAAGAATAACACGGAGATCCAAAATATTTATTAACAGAACCAAATAGATGGGAGATATTGGTAGATGGATCATCAAATGGATAAGGCAATGGAGTTGGAATTGTTTTAATTTCGCCAGAAGGAATAAAGATGGCTTTTTCATTCAGATTGGAATTCGCATCCACTAATAACGAAAAGGAATATGAAGTTTTGATACATGCCTTAAAATTCACAATATAAATGAAACTAGAAAATTCCAGGATCACTAGTGATTCACATCTAGTTATTCGCCAAATAAAGGGAGAGTATACTACAAATGAACCATCCTTGAAGAAATACAAGAAGCTCGTTGAAGAATTGTCAGCGAAAATCCCAAAAATAAAATGGAGGCACATTTCAAGGAAGGAAAACAGACTCGCAGACACTTCTGTCACCATCAATCAATAAAGAAGAAGAAGAAGTGGACGTGATGATAATAGGCGGTGAAGAAGAAGAACAAACGAACAATATCGCAGATTGGAGAACGGAACTTCATTCATATTTGGCGAAAACAGAAACACCAAGAAATAGATTGGAAACACACGAGTTAAAAATACGCGCAACGAAAATCCTTTAATGGACCATCACTCAGATGTTTGACACGAGAGGAAGGAGAAAAAGTGCTAAAAATATTACATAGTGGGGATGCTGACAATCATAGCGGGGGAAGATCTTTGGCACATAGAGCAAAAATGCAAGGCTATAACTAGCCATACATGCACGAAGATGCAAAACAAATATCAAGACGTTAAGAAGATTGTCAGCGGCATGGAAAGAAAATACATGCACCTGGAGCACCATTGTCATCTTCAACCAGTGTGTGGCCTTTTGGAAAGTTTGGCTTAGATATTGTGGGGCCATTTTTACCAGGTTCTGGACAAAGAAGATACTTAATAGTCGCAACAGATTATTTCACAAAATGGACAGAAGTGAAGGCAGTACAGCATATTCGCGACAAAAATATCTTTACATTCATATTCGAAAATATCATTTGCAGATTCAGAATTCCTGCGCAGTTGGTATCTGATAATAGGAAACAATTTGAAGGACAAAACATATAAATGTTACTTAATGCATTTAAGATAAAATGTGGAAAGTCTAATCCTTTGTATCCACAAGCTAATGGGCAGGTAGAAGCAACAAACAAAACAGTCGCATATATATTAAATAAGAAATTGGAAGGACATCACAGAGCATGGTGCGAACAAGTACATAATGCAGTATGGGATTACAATACAACTAGAAGAGAAACTACTGGAATGTCACCTTTTTGTTTAACATACGAAGTTGAAGCGGTGTTACCAACAGAAGTTGTTATTCTGACAACAAAGAGAGAAGCTTGGGAGAAAAATCTTAGTGCGGGTTTGATCTTAAACAAACTTGATGAATTAGAAGAAAGAAGAGAAAAATCTTTACAACATATGGAGAATTATCAGCAGAGATTAGCCCGAGAATATAATAAACGTGTCAAAATACGCGAATTTCAACCAGGAGATTTAGTTCTGTGAGAGACACCAATATATCAGCGAGAAAATGGTGGAAAATTAGCGAAAAAATGGGATGGACCTTACATCATTAAGGAGATAGTTGGAACATGAGATTATATATTAATGGACCAGAAGGTAGAGATGTTGTTCATAGACTTGACAGACCATGGAATAGGTTGTACTTAAAAAGATATTATCCGTAAGAAGCTTTGAGAAGTTATGGATTCTGAAAGAATAATTGCAAGATTATTCATATCAAAACAAGATCATGATGTGCGAAACTTTCGCAGAGATAATCACAGAACAATGACATAAAAGAAAGGGGCGAACCTTTATGGCGTACACCCTAGTTCGCGAATAAAATTTCTCAAGAGGAAAATGTAAGACCTAAAGTACGTCATATAAGGGGGTACCTGTTGCATGGATCAGGGAAAGGCTACCCCGCCACCGAAACCTGAGTCATGGAGATTTGGGGTCAATAAAGCCCATCCGGGAGAGGCACATTGGATTCTCAGCTTAAGCATATGACTTAGGTTGGGCGACTAAGGTAATAAGGACTCTCCCAAGGAGTGCAGATCTGATCAAGGCGCCGAGGTACACGGTTGAGTCAAGAGTGCCAGGGGCGTTTGAAGCGCACCTTGCCATTCTTGACAAGTCTTGGCTTATACTGCACTCGGCCTGAAGAAAAACCCACTCAGGGTGCAGTCTCGTAACTATAAGCCCTATAGGTAAAAGGGATAAGAGGCTGCGAAAACAACTGGTTGTTGTTAAGACCGGATGGGAGGATCTAACCTTGTATGGTAGAAGCACGCCTCCTTGAAGGGACAACCAGGGGGAGATAAGGGCGACACCCTCCATTAGGGAGCTGATAAGTGTCTTAAGACGCAAATATCATGAGGCTTTTTATTTGCAAGGGTATTAAGGCTTGTCATATTTGTGCAACAATCCTAAATAGGCAATAATACAAAAGAAAAAGATATGACGAGATTAATAGGTTTTCGCATGAAAGTGCGAAGACGTCCTGTGACTTCGTCGCAAGACGGCAATGTCATGGGGCTTTATTTTCGCAAGAATATTTAGGCCTGTCATATTTTCGCAACATTCCTGAAGAGGCCATAATACAAAAGAAAAAGTTAAGGCAAGATCAATGGGTTTTTGCATGAAAATGCAAGGACATCATGCGATTTTGTCGCAATGACAAGAGGTGGCATAATAAGACCTTTAATTAGGAAGGCAAAATAAGACCACATGACAAAACAAAATATTCATAAGTATTCGTAACATATTATTTTTTCACAAGAAAGATAATGAGAGGCAAGTATGGGAATCAATAAACAAGAAGCATTATCTTTCTCACCAGCAAAATACTAAAAGGGAAAATTGATTAATCCAAAGTTGGTTGAAGAATATTATTCGCAAAAAGTAATAACGATAAGACAATTCAAGAAGATAGAACTAGATAAGAAGCTCATGCTTCAATATTAATAGAAGGAGATAATAGACGTTCTTCGCCAATGTTCTCATTATCGCCAGCCTCTCCTTCATTTCGATTCTGATCTTCGCCTTGATTAACACCTTGATTATCGCCAGTAATTACTTCTTCAGAAGAGATTTCTTTTTCATTCTCATTTTGATCAACACCAGCAGATGCTTCTTTAGAAGGAATTTCTTCTTCATCTTCCAAGAGATTATCCTCTGCACCACTTTCGTAATCATAATCACTATCAGCAGGACGAGGAATTTCACCATCATCTACTTCCAAAGGTTCAACTGATGTAGGAGGAAGAGATTTAGACAATAAGATATATTTTACAAGGACTTCAGCCTGGAGATGAACTTGACGAAGAAGTGCTCTCTGATAATTACTATCTTGAATATCCTTAAAGTAAGCAAGATAATCAAGTCTTCTTTCTGCTCGGTCGCGAGAACCAGTAAGGACAGAGACAAGTAATGCATTTTTTCTGCGAATTTTGGCATATTTAGCCTCCAAAGCAGAAATGGAGGAATGAAGGTTCTTCTCAGACTCTGCGAAAGGTAAAATACAAAATTTCAATAAGATGAAAAGCTCAAAAAGATATGATAAAGAAAAGATAGTTAAGGCATCCAAACTATTATGACTACCTTCCTTTTGCGAAATAAGATGTTGAATCAAATTCAGACAACTATTATCCCAACGGCCCATCGCATCATCAAATTTATCTCCAACTAAACCTTTAAGTCGAGACTGAAGATATTTCTCTTTAGAAATAAGAAAGGCATTTTTCTTCGCAAGAGAAGAATAAGATTCTTCTAATTTGGAATATTGTTCTTTAAGTTGATTCGCCTTTACACTTAAAGTTATTCTACCTTGAATGAGTGTATCTCTTTCAACAATAGATGACTCTGTTACTTCTTTAAGTTCATTTCTCAAAGAGTGAAGAGATTGTTCTTGGTCATCACATACTTTCTGAAGAATGCTAAGTTGTTGCGAAGATATCGCCATCTTGTTTAAAAAAGATCGCTTCTCTTGAGATAAGGTTTTATTCTCATCTTATAAAGTTTCCATCCCTAAATTAGCTTTAGTTAAAGAATAAGAAAGGCGAGATATTTCATTACTTAATAAATCTTTCCTCTGAACTAATTGGGTATTTTCATTGGTAAGATTATTTATATGATCAAAAGAATATGAATAAAGGCTATCTAATTTGTTATATTGATCCATCAAAATCTCTTTATCAACACGGGCTTCTTCAACAGCAGATTCAAATTGATATCTCTCCAATATTCGTTTCTGGTTTAAGGCTTAACATGCGAAAGAGGGATTTCAAGGATAATTAAATATGGGAAGGAAAAAACCACTAGAAAGGCAAATTGAAAACACAGATAAGAAATCATACCTCTCAATTCATCATTCTTCTTGCGAAGGTTGTCACGATCCAGCAAAACATTCTGAAGCTTTTGATTTTCGAGGCGAAGAGCATTACACTCTTTTTCCAAAGCTGTTTGCGAAGCAGCTTTGTCAGAACCGAAATACTTACTCAGAATTTCACAAATACTAGACTTGACAGGATCAATGGAAGACTTCTTTCCATCATCCAGGACTTCGGACAAAACTTTGAAAGCAATATCTATTCCTTCCATGGTTTCTTTCGAAAAGGGAAGAGACTCAGGTAGAGAACTGACAATGATAGAAGGTTGAGAAACATTATCAATGGGAAGAGAAGAAGTTTCATTCATAGAAGGATCAATAATGGGGGTTCCAATCATTGAAAATTCAGTTGAAGAAATGAAGTCTGAGGCAGATTTTTCGCCAATTGGAGATGATGGTTTATCTTGCGAAGATGTTGCAGGAGATTTAGAAGACATAAGTAAGTGGAATGGAACTGAAGTTTCAACAGTTTTAAGGTGGCGATATTTCTTGAGAGGTTTATTGACATCCTTATCACCCTGCGAATTACAATCCAGATAAGAAATAGAGGCAATAATATTGTTATTAGAAAAGAATAGTGTTTCTTACTACCTTCTGATTCGCAGACTTTCTTTTATGCACAACAATCTTATGCTGCGGTTTGGGAATATTAGGGTTCTGAACCGTAAATTTAGTGTTGGAGGCGCTTTTGCTGAAATAACAAGAGTATGGGAATCACATAAACAGCATCAAATAAGGCAGTAAGCAAGATCAATTTCAGCGAAACCCATAAGGAAGAAAAAAGAAACTAACCTTGATGAATCCATGGAAAACACTAGCAGGAAGATTATTTCGAAGAAAATTACGAATGATGAAGATCTACAGAGGAAATAGTATGAAGATGAAGCAGAACTTAAAAAGATTGAAAGAAGAAGAAAGAAGAAAAGTTGCAATAACAAAATTTGCAGAAGAACGATGAAGTTGCAGAGAAAATAAAAAGAAAGAAAAAAGAGAGTGAGAAAGAGTATATATAGAGGGAATTTTTCCTCGAGAAGTTAAACACGATTAATACGAAAAGATGTAAGCGGTTAAAAAGCAGCGGTTACAAAAGACGTGTCAAGAAACAGATGGGAAAAAGGATACGTGTGATAAACGCAGAATATGAAATGATGGATAACTGCGGCATTTCTCACATCATTCTCTACTTCGCAGAGAAGATATGAGAAGAGGCAAGATGTAGGATCAGAATCTCGCAGCAATAATGCCTCAGCGAAATTATCAATAAGACAACACAACAGCGTCGCAGAACAATTTTATAAGTGGCATAATAAAAGACGTCAGCTAAAATCATTAGAAAAATGTAATGATTCTGCGAAAATAAGAGAGTTTGCGAGAGTAATATTTGTAAGGTTGCGAGAATGTCGCGAGACATATCCGAAAATAAAGAACAGATTAGCTATCATCCATTTATAAATAGTCGTTCAATTGTAAAGGGAATGAGAGATATTTTTGGAGTAAGAAACAAGTAAAAAGGAGAGAGAAAATCTAGAGCAGTGGTTATTCTTGATTCCTTTATCTTTTCTTGTAAGATTGTTCAAAGATTTATCAATAAAATTAAGATTGTTAATCTGAAATGAGTTGAGTGTTAATGAAATCATATGAGGGGTGTAATGTAGGATTTCCTGCAGCTACATGCGCCTTAGTCGAAAGATTAAGGTGACAAGATCTCTCCTAAGGAGTGAAGAAACTCGATCAGGGCGCCGGGGTACACGGCTGAGTCAAGAGTGTTTGGGGCGTATGGAGCGTACCTGGCCGCTCTTGACAAGTCTTGACTATGATGCACTCGGTCCTCAAGAAACCCCATTTAGGGTGCGGTCTCGTAACCACAATACATATTGGCGGAGGGATAAGAGGCCGCGAAAACAACTGATTGTTGCATCAATGTATGGGAAGATCCCACCCTAACCCGGTAGGGGTAATCTTCCTTGAAGGGGCAGTCAGGGGGAATATAAGGACGACACCCTCCATTAGGGAGATGAATTGTGTCAAAAGACGCAAATATCATGAGGATTTTTACTCATGGGGGTAATAAGACTTTTCGTA
The DNA here is from genome assembly GCF_003573695.1 of Papaver somniferum. Classification (NCBI taxonomy): domain Eukaryota; kingdom Viridiplantae; phylum Streptophyta; class Magnoliopsida; order Ranunculales; family Papaveraceae; genus Papaver; species Papaver somniferum. The sequence continues at coordinate 3,769,044 of NW_020624376.1, read as the reverse complement.
TTTGCGCATCAATACATCTTGTAGAGGCAATAATACGAGAAGATGATAAGGCGAGATCAATGGGTCATTGCATGAAAATGTAAAGACCGCCTGCGATTTCGCCGCACAGAAGCAAAATCATATCTTAGGCAAAATAAGACCTTTAATTAAGAAGGCTAAATAAGACCTCATGAGAAAAATAATATTGAAACTAACATTGTTTTGCAGGAAATAATGAAAGAGCAACTGACGCACGGGAATAACAACAAAACAAAAAGATAAAGGGTACTTCTCACAAGGAGAATAATAAGAGGCAAGTATGAGAATAACAAAAAGAAGGTATTATTCTCCTTGTTCAATAAAATCTTACGTAAAACTAGCATAGATAAAAGGATACATCTACATAGTCAAAAATAAACATCCAAAGTTAAAATACATCCAGACGCACAAGAAAGTGAAGAAAGGAAAAAGCTAAGCATCATTGGACAGATATTCTGATTTGGTGCAGACGCTTCAGCAACAACCTCAGAATTGGTATTAACATCAGAACTTGGGACTTTAGGGAGAATAACACAAGACCCATGCTTTTCAAGATGACATTTCTCAAGAAGACTTTCTTCGCCTCTATCCTCTCCACTTTCATCATCATCGCTCATATAGTAATAATCGCTATCAGGCTCAGGAAGTACCTAATCTGCATACACATCAAGAGGTTTCACATCTATTGGAGGAATTAAATTATCGAGGCAAACTCGGCTTGCGAGAATTTGGGACTTAACATGAGCTTCTCACGCATCACCCTTTTTGGTGTTCTCTAGGGAAACTGCCATAAAATTTTCAAGATACGAACATCTCCTATTCGCTCTATCTCGAGAAGAGGCGAGTAAGACTGAAAGTGTCTCGCGCTCTTTGTTATCCTTAGTCAGATCAGACCTCAATTTGGAGATGGTAGACTGATGCGTTCTTTCAGATTCTGCAAAAAATAGACATCTAATTATTATCAGAGCGAAAATTTCGCAGATACAAGATGGGAATAATTAGGAAGTGCAAGTAATCTGAGGCAGTCAGCTTAATGTGACTACCTTCCCTTTGAGAGATGAGGTATTGAGATAGGGAGAGACTACTACTTTTCATATTTTCCATAACCGTATCAAAATCATCACCGATCAAACCTTGAAGACAAGAGCGAATTTTCTTTTCATCTTGAGAAAGAGAAGAATTTTCCTTCACGAGAATATCGTGAGACCCCTTTGTTAGATCATTGCTCGATCGAACTCGCATGCGTTGCTATCTCAAGCATGTTTGTCAATTTTAGTTGTCAAAACTATATGTCTTGATTTCTAGACTACTTATAGATAAGTCTCGGTTTAGGACAGTTTAGTGTAGTTGATCTCCAGACTCCATGGAGAACATCTTACGAAGACGAAGAACTACTCAAGGAACCATTGGAACTTCATCCGACTAAAAGGTATTTTGAGACTTGAACTTATCTATCACTCAAAAGTCTATCTACTCTATCTCATACTCTTTAGACAAAGTCGTATAAGTATGATAGTTTTCATACATACACATTTGCTATTTCGAGCCGAGTTTACTCGCCTATCTTTTTTTCGAAATATGTGTTGGTAAGCTTTCGCTTTAACCACTTTTCATCTTTACCCATGACGAAAGTCATGATGACGTTTCAATTTTGAAAATAGCTTTGATGACGATAGTTATGAATAACGATTGTTTTAACATTATAGAAGAGTGTTTCAATGATTGAAATGTAGAGTTGAGATTACGTAACCAAACTATGGATATAAGCATATATAGTGTGTTCTCACATTAGTGTATAAATCCATGTGCCGAAAACCAAGTGTGTGCATATGGTATTGGTGAAGGAGACAGGTTGAGTACGCGTACCCGCAGAAGTTTTCGAACTGAAAATTTCTGCTGAGTTTGTTAGTTTGCAAACTGTTAAACCAATCACCTTAGGTACGCATACCCGTACACGTACCCACGGATGTTTTCGAACCAAAAATTTCTGTTGAGTTTGTAAACTCAAATCTGGTAGCTATGGTACACGTACCCGTATGCGTACCCAAGATGGTTATATTTCTCAAATCGGTAGTTTCATGAACTTAAACAATAAATCAATAAGGAATGCAATCTTTGCAAACCGTGGCTATATTGTTCATGAATTGGTTCAAATGAATCAAACCGATTTTGTTTTAATTGTGTCTATGAATAAAGACCTAAGCAATTGAACAACTCTTCAAGTAGTTCTTATGAGTCATTTCAATTAGTTGTCAAGAAGATGAATACGGTTAATATGAAAGTGCTCATGTGGATAACCATTGGTTAACTATTTTTGAACCAAATAAGTGTACAGGTTTAGGTACGGTTACTCAAACCTAAATGAAATACATTTCATTTGTGTGTGATAATCTAAGTTTCGATCTAATGGTTGAAAGATATTAGCTTGGTTAAATCAGGTCTTTCATCTGACGGTGAATATTGAATGCCTTGTTACCAAGGTAACTTGGATTGCAAACCCTGATTTGGAAACTACATAAAGGAGACATCTAGCAACTGGAAAAACTAATCCCCAAACCTCCTGTGTGATACTAGTTGGTTTTGCTAGAGTTTATTCTCCTTTAACCTTAGGTTTCTTCTCGAGACCCTGTAGGTTAACGACTGAAAGACTTTATTGGGATTGTGAAGCCAGACGAAACTACTTCTCTTGTAGTTCAGCAATCTGATCTTGCCATTTTCTACCGTACGAGTTCAATTGAATAATTGACTTGAGATTATATCTCCAATAGGAAAAGATAAAAATAAATCACAAACATCTTCGTCTCATCGTTTGTGATTCCGCAATATCTATTTTCGCTACCATACGATTTAGATTATTGTGAGGTGATTGATAATTCTATGCTGTTCTTCGTGAATATAAGTCCGGGTTATCAATTAGTTCTTATTCTCCTTGATTTTATCATAATACGGAATAAAACTCATAGGTTTATCTGTGGGAGACAGATTTATCTATCATCATAGACTTTTATGTGTGATAAAGATTTGTTTATTAAAGTCTTCGACTTTGGGTCGTAGCAACTCTTGGTTGTGGGTGAGATCAGCTAAGGGAATCAAGTGCGTAGTATCCTGCTGGGATCAGAGACGTAAGGAGCGCAACTGTACCTTGAATCAGTGTGAGATTGATTAGGGTTCAACTACAGTCCAGACCAAAGTTAGTTTGTAGTAGGCTAGTGTTTGTAGCGGCTTAATACAGTGTGGTGTTCAATCTGGAGTAGGTCCCAGGGTTTTTCTGCATATGCGGTTTCCTCGTTAACAAAATTTCTGGTGTCTGTGTTATTTTTATTCCGCATTATATTTTGTTATATAATTGAAATATCACAGGTTGTGCGTTGTATCGATCAATTTTGAAATCCAACCTTTCATTGTTGATTGGAAATTGATTGATCCTTGGATATTGGTCTTTGGTACCATCCAAGTTTATATCTCTTGTATTTGATAAAGACTCACAAATTTCTATTTGTTTGAGTATAAATCAAATCGAGAGATAGAGATATTAACTCCTTGATATACTTTTTATTAAGAATGAGTCTGACTGTCAAGTTGATTCTCTTAAAAGTATATTTGAGTTAGTCCATACAGATTGCTAATCGAAATATTGGGTGAGATTGTTAGACCCCCGCTTTTTCAATTGGTGTAAGAGGCGGCAAACACGTTAAAGACCTTATAAGTCTGTGTTTGTAGAAATCTGATTTTTATGGACGAGTCTATCTCTAATAACATACCAGTTCATAAATTACCAGATGATTTTCAAAGCTTGGATTCACCTGAGAGAACCGTCACATCTAGGTCAGTATCTAATCATTCTCTTAATGTAGAATCTGTTGAAGTCTGGGAAACACGCCTAGAAGAACAGTTGGATGAACTTTATGATGAAGGTGATTCAGATATTCATAGAGATGTTGATGAGGAAGTTTCAGAGTATGTTAATCTTTTGAATTCGTTGGAAAAGAAAAAGATGACAACTTCTCATGTCACACCTTTTCTGACTAATCTTTGTCGTACAAACAAGAAATTGAGAAGATGTTACGTAGGTGTTTATGTTTCGAATCGTTCTAGCGAATCGATCCTCGAGGATTCTGGGGAAAACCTACGTATAAATTCACTTTAATGTGATAATTTGTATCAAAAGTATTTCTTGTTGGAAGAAAATTTTCAGAAACTGAAGCAAGGATTAACTCTTAGCAAGCAAGTTTTGATGACAGAGAAAGCGCCTTGAGGCTGATTTAGCAGCTGCTCTTGATAAAATCAAGATGTTGGAAGATGACTTGAAAAAGTTCAATACTAGTTCAAGAAAATTAACCACTATTCTAGGAGCAAGTAAAAATCATCGTGATACACGAGTATTGGTCTATAAGGGAATAAATGCTCCAAGTATTAGCAAAGAGGTAAAATTTGTCAAGGCTAGTGATTCTTCTCAACAAAAGATTTCCGTTGATGGCAAAAGTGAAATACCTTTACCGGCGGTTAAGGTTCGAAAGAGAAAAGTATATCAACCTCCAAAGTCAGCACACACGGATCGAGGCAAGAACATTCCTTATGTTTTCCACTATTGTGGAAATAAAGGTCACCTGGAAAGGAGATGTTGTTTCCGTATAAGGAATGATAAACTTCATGATGTTCTTGTTTGGGCATCACAAGAAGTTGTGAAACCAAGATCATATGTTAAGACTAATCCCCTTGACGCTACAGGTTGTAATTGTCCAACCTTTAGGCAAAGGAATCGGTGCTGTGATAAATCTAGATTTTCCTATAAACGTCATACGAATCCTTTTCACAATCGTAATGATTATCAAAAGTATAACTTCGTAAATACTAAGACAAGATCTGATGCTCCCAATTGGAGAAAGTCTAACTTGCAAAAGAATAGTCAATCCAATTCTCTTCTGAGAAATATTGAAGAAAGTAGTGGGAAGAAGGCTCCGGTTGTTCCTAAACGCACTCAGAAGTGGGTACCAAAGAAAGCCAATTATGCTTTGAGTGTGAAAAGGAATGATCTTCCAGAAAATTCCATGACTATGGAGAAGTCAGTATCCATGATGTTGGAACTTAACAAGTTTTTTGGAAAAATGGAATTGGATGTGAAAGGTTATAAAAGCGATCTCTTTCATGATAATCCAAAGGTCACTTGTGGTGAGCAAGACATTATTCACCCCAACACAACTTGATTATGTCATAAGTGCATTCTCACCAAGGAATGCCCTGCTTTGTATACGGTGAGGGAAATACGAGAATTGGGGCGCACAGATTATGTTCGGTAAGGCAGTAGAATTAAATTGGATTTTTCTAAAAAGTTATGTATATAAACTTGAGAAATATTTGTGTTTTTATCTGTTTGGTGTACTTATAATGATCCATGTACCTTGATTATCGTTCATTTCTACCTAACTTGATATGTGTTTAAGGTTCTTAAATGTTTAGGTTTGAAAATAATAGTTCGGGATATTTGGACTATATGGTACACATACCAGGTATGCATAACATCATTTAAAATCAAAATCCAGAGGTTTAAGTACGCATACCATTTTGCATACTGCTCCAATATACGAAAATTCGTTTGCAAACCCGTATGTATAGTTGCAGGAAATCCTACACTACACCCCTCATATGATTTCATTAATACTCAACTCATTTTTAGATTTTCAATCTTAATTTTATTGATGAATCTTTGAATATTCTTACAAGAAAAGATAAAAGAATCAAGAATAACCTCTTCTCTAGACTTTGTCTCTCCTATTTACTTATTTCTTTCTCCAAAAAAGATCTCTCCTTTTTTCTCAGTTGAACGACTATTTATAGGGAAATACATAGTGGATGACAGCCAATCTGTCCTTTATTTTCGGATATGGCTTGTGACATTCTCGCAACCTTACAAATGATAATCTCGCAAACTCTCTAATTTTCGCAGGATCATCATATCTTTCTAATGATTTTAGCTGATGTCGTTTATTTCATCATTTCTAAAATTGTTCTGCGACGCTGTTGTGTTGTTGATAATTTTGCTAAGATATTATTGTTGCGAGCTTCCGATCCTACATCTTGCCTCTTCTCATATCTTTTCTGCGAAGTAGAGAATGAAGTGAGAAATGCCTCAGTTATCCATCGTTTCATATTCTGTATTTATCACACGTATCCTTTTTCCCATCCGTTTCTTGACACGTCTTTGTAACCGCTGCTTTTTAACCGCTTATATTTTTCCGTATTAATCGTGTTTATCTTCTCGAGGAAAAATTCCCTCTATATATATTCTTTCTCACTCTCTTTTTCTTTCTTTTTATTTTCTCCGCAACTTCATCGTTCTTCTGCAAATTTCGTTATTGCAACTTTTCTTCTTTTTTCTTCAATCTTTTTAAGTTCTTATTTATCTTCATACTATTTCTTCTGAAGATCTTCATCATTCATAATTTTCTTCGAAATAATCTTCCTTCTAGTGCTTTCCATGGATTCATCAAGGTTAGTTTTCTTTTTTCTTCTTTATGGGTTTTGCTGAAATTGATCTTGTTTACTGCCTTATTTGATGTTGTTTATGTGATTCCCATACTGTTGTTATTTCAGCAAAAGCGCCCCCAACACTAAATTTACGGTTCAGAACCTTAACATTCCCAAACCGCGGCATAAGGTTGTTGCGCATAAAAGAAAGTCTTCGAATGAGAAGGTAGTAAGAAACATTACCCTTTTCTAATAACAATATTGTTGCCTCTGTTTCTTATCTGGATTGTAATTCGCAGGGTGATAAGGATGTCAATAAACTTCTCAATAAATCTCGCCACCTTAAAACTGTTCAAACTTCTGTTCCATCCCACTTACTTATCTCTTCTAAATCTCCTGCGACATCTTCGCAAGATAAATCATTATCTCCAATTCGCGAAAAAGCTGCCTCAAACTTCATTTCTTCAACTGATATTTCAATGATTGAAACCCCCCTTGTTGATCCTTCTGTGAATGAAACTTATTCTCTTACTATTGAGAATGTTTCTCAACCTTCTATCATTGCCAGTTCTCTACCTGAGTCTCTTCCCCTTTCGAAAGAAACCGTGGAAGGAATAGATATTGCTTTCAAAGTTTTGTCTGAAGTCCTGGATAATGGAAAGAAGTCCTCCATTGATCCTTTTAAGTCTAATGTTTGCGAAATTCTGAGCAAGCATTTAGGTTCTGACAGAGCTGCTTCGCAGACAGCTTTGGAAAAAGAGTGTAATGCCCTTCGTCTCGAAAATCAAAAGCTTCATAATGTTTTGTTTGATCGTGACAATCTTCGCAAGAAGAATGATGAATTGAGAGGTATGATTTTCTTATCTGTGTCTTCAATTTTCCTTTTTAATGGTTTTATCCTTCCCATATTTAATTATCCTTGAAATCCCTCTTTCGCATGTTAAGCCTTAAACCAGAAACGAATAATGGAGAGATATCAATTTGAATCTGCTGTTGAAGAAGCCCGTGTTGATAAAGAAATTTTGATGGATCAATATAACCAATTAGATAACCTCTATTCATATTCTCTTGATCATATAAATAATCTTACCAATGAAAATACCCAATTAGTTCAGAGGCAAGATTTATTAAGTAATGAAGTATCTCGCCTTTCTTATTCTTTAACTAAATCTAATTTAGGGATGGAAACTATATCATATGAGAATAAAACCTTATCTCAAGAGAAGCAAACTTGTTTAAACAATATGGCGATATCTTCACAACAACTTAGCATTCTTCAGAAAGTATGTGATGACCAAGAGAAATATCTTCGCTCTTTGAGAAATGAACTTAAAGAAGTAACAGAGTCATTTATCGCTGAAAGAGATACACTCATTCAAGGTAGAATAGCTTTAAGTGTAAAGGTGAATCAACTTAAAGAACAATATTCCAAACTAGAAGAATCTTATTCTTCTCTTGCGAATAAAATTGCCATTCTTATTTCTAAAGAGAAAAATCTTCAGTCTCGACTTAAAGGTTTAGTTGGAGATAAATTTGATGACGCAATGGAGCGTTGGGAGAATAGTTGTCTGTCCTTGATTCAACACCTTATTTCGCAAAAGGAAGGTAGTCATAATAGTTTGATTACCTTAACTATCTTTTCTTTGTCATATCTTTCTGAGTTCTTCATCTTATTTAATTTTTGTATTCTACCTTTCCCAGAGTCTGAGAAGAATCTTCATTCCTCCATTTATGTTCTGGTGGCTAAATATGCCAAAATTCGCAAAGAAAATGCATTGCTCGTTTCTGCCCTTACTGGTTCTCGCGACTGAGCAGAAAGAAGACTTGATTATCTTGCTTATTTTAAGGATATTCAAGATAGGAATCATCAGAGAGCACTTCTTCGTCAAGTTCATATCCGAGCTGAAGTCCTCGTAAATGATATTTTATTGTCTAAATCTCTTCCTCCTACATCAATCGAACCCTTGGAAGTAGATGATGATGAAGTGCCTCGTCCTGCTGATAGTGATTATGATTATGAAAGTGGTGCGGAGGATAATTTCTTAGAATATGAAGAAGAAATTCCTTCTAAGGGAGCATCTGCTGGTGTTAATCAGAATGAAAAAGAAATCTCTCTTGAAGAAGTAATTGCTGGCGATAATCAAGGTGCTAGTCAAGGCGAAGATCAGAATCGAAATGAAGAAGGGGCTTGCGATAATGAGAACATTGGCGAAGAACGTTTGTTATCTCCTTCTACTGGAATTAATACTGAAGCTTGAGCTTCTTATCTAGTTTTATTTTCTTGAATTGTCTTATTTTTATCACTTTTGCGAATAATATTCTTCAACCAACTTTGGAATCAATTTTTCCTCTTAGTATTTTACTGATGAGAAAGATAATGCTTCTTGTTTATTAATTCCCATACTTGCCTCTCATTATATTTCTTGCAAAAAATAATCTGTTACGAATACTTGTAAATATTTTGTTTTATCATGTGGTCTTATTTTGCTAATTAAAGGTCTTATTATGCCACCTCTTGTCATTGCGACAAAATCGCAGGACGTCCTTGCACTTTCATGCACAAACCCATTGATCTTGCCTTAACTTTTTCTTTTGCATTATGGCCTCTTCAGGAATGTAGCGACAATATGACAGGCCTAAATATTCTTGCGAAAATAAAGCCCCATGACATTGCCGTCTTGCGACGAAATCGCAGGACGTCTTCGCACTTTTATGCGAAAACCCATTGATCTCGTCTTATCTTTTTATTTTGTATTATTGCCTCTTCAGGATTGTTGCAAAAATATGACAAGCCTTAATACCCTTGCGAATAAAAAGACTCATGACATTTGCTTCTTAAGACACTTATCATCTCCCTAATGGAGGGTGCCTCCCTTATCTCCCCCCTGGTTGCCTCTTCAAGGAGGCGTACTTATACCATACAAGGTTAGCTCCTCCCATCCAGTCTTAACAACAACCAGTTGTTTTCGCATCCTCTTATCCCTTTTACCTATAGGGATTATGGTTACGAGACTCCACCCTAAGTGTGGTTTTCTTCAGGCCGAGTGCAGTATAATCCAAGACTTGTCAAGAATGGCAAGGTACGCTTCAAACGCCCCTGGAACTCTTGACTCAACCGTGTACCTTGGCACCTTGATCAGATCTGCACTCCTTGGGAGAGTCCTTATTACCTTATTCTCCCAACCCAAGTCATATGCTTAAGCTGAGAATCCAAGGTGCCTCTCCCGGATGGGCTTTATTGACCCCAAATCTCCATGACTCAGGTTCCGGTGGCGGTGTAGCCTTTCCCTGATCCATGCAACAGGTACCCCCTAATATGACGTACTTTAGGTCTTACATTTGCCTCTTGCGAAATTTTATTCGCGAACTAGGGTGTACGCCATAAAGGTTCGCCCCTTTCTTTTATGTCATTGTTCTGTGATTATCTTTGCAAAAATTTCGCACATCATGGTCTTGTTTTGATATGAAAAATATTGCAATTATTCTTTCAGAATCCATAACTTCTCAAAGCTTCTTACTGATAATATCTTTTTAAGTACAACCTGTTCCATGGTCTGTCAAGTCTATGGCCAACATCTCTACCTTCTGGATCCATTAATCTATAAGCTCATGTTCCAACTATCTCCTTAATGATGTAAGGTCCATCCCATTTTTTCGCTAATTTTCCACCATTTTCTCGCTGATATATTGGTGTCTCTCTCAGAACTAAATCTCCTGGTTGAAATTCGCGTATTTTGACATGTTTATTATATTCTCGGGATAATCGTCGCTGATAATTCTCCATGTGTTGTAAAGCTTTTTCTCTTCCTTCTTCTAATTCATTAATTTTTTTTAAGATCAAATTCGCACTAAGATTTTTCTCCCAAGCTTCTCTCTTTGTTGTCAGAATAACAACTTTTGTTGGTAACACCGCTTCAACTCCGTATGTTAAACAAAAAGGTGACATTCCAGTAGCTTCTCTTCTAGTTGTATTATAAGCACATACCACATTATGTACTTGTTCGCACCATGCTCTGTGATGTCCTTCCAATTTATTCTTTAATATATTTGCGATTGTTTTGTTTGTTGCTTCTACCTGCCCATTAGCTTGTGGATACAAAGGAGTAGACTTTCCACATTTTATCTTAAATGCATTAAGTAACATTTTTATGTTCTGTCCTTCAAAATGTTTCCCATTATCAGATACCAACTGCGAAGGAATTCCGAATCTGCAAATGATATTTTCGAATATGAATGTAAAGATATCTTTGTTGCGAATATGCTGTACTGCCTTCACTTCTGTCCATTTTGTGAAATAATCTGTTGCGACTATTAAGTATCTTCTTTGTCTAGAACCTGGTAAAAATGGCCCCACAATATATAATCCCCACTTTCCAAAAGGCCACACACTGGTTGAAGATGATAATGGTGTTCCCGGTGCATGTATTTTCTTTCCATGTCGCTGACAATCTTCGCAACGTCTTGATGTTTGTTTTGCATCTTCGTGCATGTATGGCCAGTAATAGCCTTGCATTTTTTCTCTATGTGCCAAAGATCTTCCCCCGCTATGATTGCCATCATCTCCACTATGTAACATTTTTAGCATTTTTTCTCCTTCCTCTCGTGTCAAACATCTGAGTGATGGTCCATTAAAGGATTTTCGGTATAGCAGCCCATCTCTTAATTCATAATTCGTTGCACGGCTTTTTAACTTGTGTGTTTCCAATATATTTCTTGGTGTTTCTCCTTTCGCCAAATATGCGTGAAGTTCCATTCTCCAGTCTGCGATATTGTTCGTTTGTTCTTCTTCTTCATTGTCTATTATCATCACGTCCACTTCTTCTTCTTCTTCTTCTATATTGATTGATGGTGACAGAAGTGTTTGTATTTTATGCATCTCGCAGTTGGATATGTCATCATGCTTGAGATGAAAGCAAAAGCGTCTGCGAGTCTGTTATCCTTCCTTGAAATGTGCCTCCATTTTATTTTTGGGATTTTCGCTGATAATTCTTCAACGAGATTCTTGTATTTCTTTAAGGATGGTTCATTTGTAGTATACTCTCCCTTTATTTGGAGAATAACTAGCTGCAAATCGCTAGTGATCCTTGCATTTTCTAGTTTCATTTCTATTCCGAATTTTAAGGCATGTATCCTTCATATTCCGTTTCGTTATTAATGGATGCGAATTCCAATCTGAATGAAAAAGCCATCTTTATTCCTTCTGGAGAAATTAAAACAATTCCAACTCCATTTCCTTCTCCATTTGATGATCCATCTACCAATATCTCCCATCTATTTGGTTCTGTTAATAAATCTTTTGAATATCCGTGTTCTTCTTCTATATCCATCATTTCTTCTACCGCTTCATCTTCTTCTAAAGGAAATTCTGCCAAGAAATATGCAACAACTTGTGATTTTCTGGAAGACAAAATTTCATATTTAATATCAAAGTGGCCTACTTGTGAATTCCATCTCTCCGCTCTTCCTGATCTTTTAGAATTCTTCGTCACTGATTCAATTGGTACTTTTGTTAATACCTTTATCTTGTGCGCTTGAAAATATATGCGGAGCTTATATGATGCATAAACTAATGTTAAGATCAACTTCTCAATCTTTGAGTAATTCTTCTCGGCAGTATTAAAAGTTTTGGTAATGTAATAAATGGGTTTCTCCACTCCTGCGTCTATTCGCAATAACACAACACTTAATGCATGCGACGTCGTTGCAAGATAGATCAATAATTCTTCTCCTGATTCTGCGTTTTGTAAAATGGTTGTATTTATAAGATGTTCTTTGATCCCTTGAAAAGCCTTTTCGCATTCATCAGTCCATTTGAATTTCGCACCCTTCTTGAGTATATCGAAAAAATATTTGCATTTGTCTGATGATCGCGAGATGAATCTCCCCAGCGAAGCTAGAAGTCCATTCAATTTCTGTACATCTTTTATTGTTGCTGGTGTTGACATGTCACGAATTGCTTGCACTTTTTCTGGATCAACCTGTATTCCTTCTTTTGATACAATGTAGCCTAAAATTTTTCCCGATGCAACTCCAATAGTACACTTCTAAGGATTCAATTTAATGTTGTACCGACACCTTTGTTCAAAAATCTCCCTCAGGTCCTGTACATGGTCTTTGGCTTCTTTACTTTTTACTAACATGTCGTCCACGTATACTTCTAATGTTTTGTGTATCCATTTTGCGAATACCTTTTCTACCATCCTTTGGTATGTCGCTCCCGCATTTCGCAAACCAAATGGCATTTTCGTGTAAAAATATAAAACTCTAGGGGCTAAGAAAACAGTATGTTCTTGATCTTCTTCAGCGAGAGGGATTTGGTTATACCCTTTGTACCCATCTAAAGACGATACTCTATCATTTCCCGCTGCAGATTCCACCATTTGAGGAATATCTGGTAACGGAAAACTATCCCTCTGGTGGAATCTGCAGCGGGAAATGATAGAGTATCGTCTTTAGATGGGTACAAAGGGTATAACCAAATCCCTCTCGCTGAAGAAGATCAAGAACATACTGCTTTCTTAGCCCCTAGAGTTTTATATTGTTACACGAAAATGCCATTTGGTTTGCGAAATGCGGGAGCGACATACCAAAGGATGGTAAAAAAGGTATTCGCAAAATGGATACACAAAACATTAGAAGTATATGTGGACGACATGTTAGTAAAAAGTAAAGAAGCCAAAGACCATGTACAGGACCTGAGGGATATTTTTGAACAAAGACGGTGGTACAACATTAAATTGAATCCTGAGAAGTGTACTACTGGAGTTGCATCGGGAAAAATTTTAGGCTACATTGTATCAAAAGAAGGAATACAGGTTGATCCATAAAAAATGCAAGCAATTCGTGACATGCCAACACCAGCAACAATAAAAGATGTACAGAAATTGAATGGACTTCTAGATTCGCTGGGGAGATTCATCTCGCGAACATCAGACAAATGCAAATATTTTTTCGATATACTCAAGAAGGGTGCGAAATTCAAATGGACTGATGAATGCGAAAAGGATTTTCAAGGGATCAAAGAACATCATATAAATACAACCATTTTACAAAAATCAGAATCAGGAGAAGAATTATTGATCTATCTTGCAACGACGTCGCATGCATTAAGTGTTGTGTTATTGCGAATAGACGCAGGAGTGGAGAAACCCATTTATTACATTAGCAAAACTTTTAATACTGCCGAGAAGAATTACTCAAATATTGAGAAGTTGATCTTAGCATTAGTTTATGTATCATTTAAGCTCCGCATATATTTTCAAGCGCACAAGATAAAGGTATTAACAAAAGTACCAATTGAATCAGTGATGAAGAATTCTAAAATATCAGGAAGAGTGGAGAGATGGAATGCACAAGTAGGCCACTTTGATATTAAATATGAAATTTTGTCTTCCCCAAAATCACAAGTTGTTGCAGATTTTTTGGCAGAATTTCCTTTAGAAGAAGATGAAGCGGTAGAAGAAATGATGGATATAGAAGAAGAACACGGAGATCCAAAAGATTTATTAACGGAACCAAATAGATGGTAGATATTGGTAGATGGATCATCAAATGAAGAAGGCAATGGAGTTGGAATTGTTTTAATTTCGCCATAAGGAATAAAGATGGCCTTTTCATTCAGATTGGAATTCGCATCCACTAATAACGAAACAGAATATGAAGTTGTGATACATGCCTTAAAATTCACAATAGAATGAAACTAGAAAATGCCAGGATCAATAGTGATTCACAGCTAGTTATTCTCCAAATAAAGGGAGAGTATAATACAAATGAACCATCCTTGAAGAAATACAAGAAGCTGGTTGAAGAATTGTCAGCGAAAATCCCAAAAATAAAATGGAGGCACATTTCAAGGAAGGAAAACAGACTCGCAGACGCTTTTGCTATCATCTCAAGCATGATGACATATCCAACTGCGAGATGCATAAAAATACAAACACTTCTGTCACCATTCCTTCCGCGGTTTCTTTCGAAAAGGGAAGAGACTCAGGTAGAGAACTGGCAATGATAGAAGGTTGAGAAACATTATCAATGGGAAGAGAAGAAGTTTCATTCACATAAGGATCAATAATGGGGTTTCAATCATTGAAAATTCAGTTGAAGAAATGAAGTCTGAGGCAGCTTTTTCGCCAATTGGAGATGATGGTTTATCTTGCGAAGATGTTGCAGGAGATTTAGAAGAGATAAGTAATTGGAATGGAACTGAGGTTTCAACAGTTTTAAGGTGGCGAGATTTCTTGAGAGGTTTATTGACATCCTTATCACCTTGCGAATTACAATCCAGATAAGAAACAGAGGCAACAATATTGTTATTAGAAAAGAATAGTGTTTCTTACTACCTTCTGATTCGCAGACTTTCTTTTATGCACAACAATCTTATGCTGCGGTTTGGGAATATTAGGGTTCTGAACCGTAAATTTAGTGTTGGTGGCGCTTTTGCTGAAATAACAACAGTATGGGAATCACATAAACATCATCAAATAAGGCAGTAAGCAAGATCAATTTCAGCAAAACCCATTAAAAAAAAATAATCTTGATGAATCCATGGAAAACACTAGCAGGAAGATTATTTCAAAGAAAATTACGAATGATGATGATCTACAGAGCGAACAGTATGAAGATGGAGAAGAGCTTAAAAAGATTGAAAGAAGAAGAAAGAAGAAAAGTTGCAATAACGGAATTTGCAAAAGAACGATGAAGTTGCAGAGAAAATAAGAAGAAAGATAATGAGAGTTAGAAAGAGTATATATAGAGGAAATTTTTTCTCGAGAAGATAAACACGATTAATGCGGAAAGATATAAGCGGTTAAAAAGTAGAAGTTACAAAAGACGTGTCAAGAAACAGATGGGAAAAAGGATACGTGTGATAAATGCAGAAAATGAAATGATGGATAACTGTGGCATTTCTCACATCATTCTCTACTTCGCAGAGAATATATGATAAGAGGAAAGATGTAGGATCAGAATCTCGCAGCAATAATATTTCAGCGAAATTATCAACAACACAATACAACAGCTTTGCAGAACAATTTCAGAAATGATATAATAAACGACGTCAGCTAAAATCATGAGAAAGATGTGATGGTCCTGCGAAAATTAGAGAGTTTGCGAGATTAACATTTGTAAGGTTGCAAGAATGTCGCAAACCATATCCGAAAATAAAGGACAGATTAGCTGTCATCCACTATGTATTTCCCTATAAATAGTCGATCAGTTGTAAAGGAGATAGAGAGATCTTTTTTGAGTAAGAAACAAGTAAATAGGAGACAGAAAATCTAGAGCAGTGGTTATTCTTGATTCCTTTATCTTTTCTTGTAAGATTGTTCAAAGATTCATCAATAAAATTAAGATTTTTAATCTAAAAATGAGTTGAGTGTTAATGAAATCATATGAGGGGTGTAGCATAGGATTTCCTGCAACAACAGTTAGAGCATTGCTCGGTCGAACTCGCATGCGTTACTATCTCAAGCATGTTTTTCAATGTTAGTGATTAAAACTATAAGTCTTGATTTCTAGTCTACTATAACTAAGTCTCGGACTAGGATAGAAAGTGTAGTTGAGCTCAAGAACTCCATGGAAATCATCATACAAGATGAAGGACTACTCAAGGAACTGGTGGAAATTCATCGACTAAAAGGTATGTGGAGACTTAAACATATCTATCACTTAAAAGTATATCTACTTTATCTCCGATTTTGAGACAAAAGTCGTTTCGCTATATAGACTTTGATTATACACATTTGCTATTTCGATCCGAGTTTATCTCGCCTATCCATTTATCGAAATATGTGTTGGTAATATTTTGCTTTGGCCAAGTTCATCTTTACCTAGTGACGAAAGTCATGATACGTCTCAATCACTTTGAAAATTGCTTACTTTGACGAAAAATAGTTTGTGAATAAAAACTATATAATGACGTCCTCTAAGAATGTTTCAATGATTGAAATGAGAGTTTAGATTATATAACCAATTATGGATATAAGCATTGTGTGTCAACACATATATGTATAAGTCCTTTTTTCCTTGAACCGAAGTTTGCGAACTTTGTTGATCAAGAGAACCAGAACAAGAGTCGTGAACTCAGTCCGCGAACTGGCGGAAGTTCTCGACCCGAGAAAATCTTCTAGAGTTTGAGAACTCCTTCTGGGAACTTAAATCCGCGAACTAAGTCTGCGACTTAAGTAGGTTATATCTAAAGACGATTGTTTGTGATCTTATGCAAACCGTGGCTAAAGTTCATGAACCGATTCGAGTGAATCAAATCGTTTTTGCTTCGATTGTGTCTTGTGTAGTTATATAAGATTTCCTTGCAATTGTACAACTCTCTTGTTAGAGCACTGCTCGATCGAACTCGCATGCGTTGCTATCTCAAGCATGTTTGTCAATATTAGTGATCAAAACTATAAGTCTTGATTTCTAGTCTACTATAGCTAAGTCTCGGACTAGGATAGTAAGTGTAGTTGAGCTCAAGGAATCCATGGAGATTCATCATACAAGACGAAGATCTACTCAAGGAACCGGTGGAAATTCTCGACAAAAAGATATGTGGAGACTTGAACTTATCTGTCACTCAAAAGTCTATCTATTCTATCTCCTACTCTTTGAGACAAAATGTCGTATGCTATATATATATATATACTATGATTATACACATTTGGTATTTCGAGCCGAGTATACCTCGCCTATCTATATTAGTAAGGTTTTCACTTCGACCAAGTTTATCTTTATCTAGTGACGAAAGTCAGGATATGTTTCAATCACTTTGGAAATTGCTTTGACGAGAAATGGTGTAACAACTATATAACGTCCTCTAATAATGTTTCAATTATTGGAATGAGAGTTTAGATTACATAACCAATGGTGGACATAAACATTGTTGGAGAAACACATTTATGTATAAGTCTTATTCCTTGAACCAAAGTTTTCGAACTTTGTTGATCAAGAGAACCGGAAGAATGGCAAGTGCCAAGTACGCGAACTGCCGAAATTCTCATCCCGAGAAATTCTGCTGGAGTTGATGAACTAGTTGCGTGAGTACCATTCCGCAAACCCAGTCCGCGAACCGGCGGAAAGTCTTTTGCCGAGATTTTCTGATGGAGTTTGTAAACTCTGCCCGGTTACTTAAGTCCGCGAACCTAGTGTGCGAAATTGAGAAGGTTATATATTTAAAGATGATTTCTGAACTTAAACTCAAAAAGACTAAGGAATGTTATTTGCAAACCGTGGCTATAAAAGTTCATGAACCGATTCGAGTGAACCAAATCATCTTTGCTTCAATTGTGTCCTGTGTAGTTACATAAGATTTCCTTGCAATTGAACAACTCTCTAACTAGTTCAATTGATTCATTTGAACTAGTTATTGTGAAGAAGAAAATGGTTGATATGAAATGCTCATATGGATAACCTTTTGGTTGATTATTGTTGAACCAACAATGTACACGCTTGGGTATGGGTAACAAACCTAGAAGCGTGCATTTAATTTGTGTATAACAAGCTAAGTTTTTGATCTAACGGTTGATAAATATTAGCTTGAATCTAAATCAGGTTTTCATATAACGGTGGATATTGATTGCTTTGTTACCAAGGAAAAACCCTGATTTGAAAGACTATATAAGGGGACATCTAGCAACTCTGCAAAACTAATCCCCATACCTTACGTGTGATACTAGTTTGCATGCTAGAGTCGGTTCTCCTTTAACCTTTGGTTTTTTTCTTCTAAAACCAGGTTAACCGACTTAAAGACTTCATTTGGATTGTAAAGCCAGACCGATACTACTTTTATCGTAGTTGTGTGATCTGATCTTGCATCTCTATCGTACGAGTACAATCATATTGATTGGCTTGAGATTGATATCTCCGATAGGAAAGATATAAAAAGTAATCACAAACATCTTCGTCTCATTACTTGTGATTCCGCAACATCTTGTTTCACTACCATACGATTAAGATTGTTGTGAGGTGATTGATTAATCTAGGCTTTTCTTCGGGAATATAAGACCAGATTATCAATTGGTTCCTGCTCACCTTGATTACTATCAAAAGACGGAACAAAACCTTTTAGGGTTTATCTGTGGGAGACAGATTAATCCTTCGATAGACTTGTCTGTGTGAGACAGATTTTTTTGTCATCAAGTCTTCGACTTTGGGTCGTAGCAACTCTTAGTTGCGGGTGAGATCAGTTAAGGGAATCAAGTGCGCAGTATCCTGCTAGGATCACAGGCGTAGGGAGTACAACTGTACCTTGGATCAGTGGGAGACTGATTGGGGTTCAACTATAGTCCAGTCCGAAGTTATCTTGGAGTAGGCCAGTGTCTGTAGCAGCTTAATACAATGTGTATTCAATCTGGACTAGGTCCCGGGGTTTTTCTGCATTTGCGGTTTCCTCGTTTACAAAATTTTTTGGTGTCTGTGTTATTTCAGTTTCCGCATTATATTGTTTTATCTTTATAATTGAAATAATACAGGTTGTGTGTTAGATCATCAATTAGCATAATCCAAACTTTGGTTGTTGATTGTCATTGATTTATCCTTGGACATTGGTCTTTGGTACCATCCAAGTTATTCCTTGTGTTTGATTAAAGACTCGCTGATTTTTTTAGCTTGAGTAAATCAAAACAAGAGAGAGATATTAAGTCCTTGAGATACTCTTACCTAGATTGAGCCTGACTGTCTAGTTGATTCTCTAGAAAGTGTTTTGGAGTTAGTCCATACAGATTGCTAAGCGAAATATTGGGTGGTGTTGTTAGACTCCCGTTTTTTTCAATTGGTATCAGAGCAGGCAAACACGTTTAAGACCTTACAAGTTTGTGTTTGTAGCGATCTGACTCTATGGACAGTAGTGATATCTCAATAAATGCACCACCAGATCCAGGGATATCAGAACTCTGTTCCATGACTGATTTAATAAAATATGTATAAGAAATTCTATTTAAACCTCCACCAGGTTTAAAATCCCTTAAAGTGTTTTCAGGTCTTGAAAAGAAGCTTGAGAGCTTATCAAGAAATTCTTGACAGGATAAATCAATTTATGATGAATAATATTCATGTTGAGGTTGATATTGATTTACTAATCGGTGAGAGCAATGCTCCTCCTCTGCGTAATCCAATTAGTTGTGATAAACTAAATGAATTACAAGAGGAGTTTAAATCTCAGTTATCTGAGTGTATCACCTCAAAGCATGAATTGATTTGTTGCTCAATTCCTGATACTTCCTATCAAGATAGTAGTATTTTCTTCTTTTATGAAGAATCTAGGACGTCTCTTTTTATCAAAAAAGTTTCCCTTCGCAATACTAAAAACTATCTGCAAAAACTTTTTTTTATAAGTTGGAAAACAAGAAATCAGAAACACAAATCTTTTTGGGTTCTCTTGAAGTTCTTTGATAGACTTATAAAAACAGTTCCTTGGGTGTTTCTCAACACTACAATATTTAAGAGCTGTTGGAAAGAAACTCTTTCTTGGTGCCATGGTGAGCAAGACATTGTTCACCTCAACACAACTTGTTTGTTTTGAAAGTGCATCTTCACAAAGAAATGCCCTGCTATGTATACGGTGAGGGAAGCACAACAACTGGGGCGCACAGATTATATTCGGTAAGGCTGTAGAATTCAATTGGACTTTTCTAAAAATGTATGTCTATAAACTTGAGCAAGTTTATTTTTTAAATACTTGTTTGAGTACTTATAATGATCCATGTACCTTGCTTATCGTTCATTTCTACCTAATTTGATCTGTGTTTAAGGTTCTTAAATGTTTAGGTTTGAAAACATTAATTCGGGATATTTGGACTTCATGGTACACATACCAAGTATGCATAACATCATTTAAAACCAAAATCCAGGGGTTTAAGTTCGCAAACCCCGTCTGCATACTGCTCCAAGATATGAAAATTCGTGTGCAAACCCGTATGCATACTTGACGTTGATATTCGGTAAACTTGTTTTGGCCGTAACTTCTTCGTCCGAACTCGGATTGACCTCATTATTTTTGTACTCTCTTCCTATTGTGATTCACTTCAAAATGGAGATGAGAAACCTTTAATTTGGATGAGTTAAGATTGGTATTTTTCCTGTCTCTTGTTTTTGAGTATTTTGCTCCGTTTCGTTGCACTTGTTCCACTTCTATTGAACTTGGGCACTTGGATTCTTGGAGGACTATTCTTCTAAGCTAATTTTTATATTTTACAAGAATGTTGTTGGTGAATCACAAAGAAGGAAGTTCAAGAATGGAAAGTAGTACACAGTGCTATGGAATTCTTGAATGTTGACAATCATCCTTTGTGAACTATGGTGCATAGTCGTTATTGACTTTGTATGTTCTTCTTTGTTGAGAAAATATTTTTATACGCCTTTGGTAGCTATTATTGGTGTAAATCCATGCGAAAAAGATTGATTCTACCCTGTAAGGACAAATCATCTTGTATGTGCATTACGAGTTTGTCTTGTTGCCTAGTAAATCTTCTATTTTCTTGTTTTGTTTAGAAGAATAACTAGAGTTTGGAATAGCCATTATTGTGATTACACATAGCTATGTCCAACGTTTTCATCTTTATGTTTTTATATTTATTGGTTTAAATTCTAAAAATATTTGGAGGATGATGTTTTTGCAGTATCTAATCTTTATGATTTGTTATATTGCAACTTGTGATGGGATATTGGTGTTTACGTTCGTGAACTATGTTGTCCCATATCTTGTCAAAAGTAAAGTCGTTTATGATCGGTATTCATGTATTGATTTAAGGATGAATAGACTTTTGACATTTACAAAAGTTAAGCCTACATTGTCAATCTTTGATGGAAGATAAGTTAAAATCTTGTATCCAAGGATTATGTCTATTAATTATTGTTATGCTTACAATGATTGAAGATAAAATGAATCCTTGTGTATTTCACAGTATTGATCTTCACTGATCCATATTTTATGTAATACTGTGAGGCTCCGTAATGTGTCTTATGTTGAGCACGATACAACTAAGTTGGTTAATTTTTGATTAGCTTGGTTGGTTGTTCCGTAAGGTACTTTATGTTGAGCATTTAGAACTAAATTAATCATCTTGTTTGGTTATTTAGTTATTATTCCATAAGTTTCACTTGTGTTGAGTATATGAACGATTAAGCCAGTCACTCTCTTGTATGGTTAACTTAGTCGTTGCTCCGTAAGTTTACTTATGTTGAGCACAATCTATTAAATTGATCACTTTTTGTGTTTGATTTGATTATATATTCCAATTAAATTAATCACGGGTTTACTTATGATTGATTTGATTGAGTTTTTGGATATAAAAATCATTCATATTGTTTTGGCGTCCAATAAAAATCCTTCTTGTAGGATCAGAATTTCGCAACAATTATGTCTCAGCGAAATTATCAATGGTATTGCACAATAGCGTCGCAGAACAATTTCGGAAACGACGTTTGTAAGGATCATGAGAAAGATGTGATAGTCTTGCGAAAATTAGAGAGATTGCGAAGTTAATATTTGTAAGGTTGCGAGAATGTCGCAAACCATATCCGAAAGTAAAGGACAGATTAGCTGTCATCCACTATGTATTTCCTTATAAATAGTCATTTGAGTTGTAAAAAGAGGGAGAGATCTTTTTTGAGTAAGAAACAAGTAAATAGGAGAGAGAAAGTTCAGAGTAGGGTTCATTATTGATTTCTTTATCTTTCTTGTAAGAACATTCAAAAATTAATCAATAAAATTAAGAGTGTAAACCTAAAAATGAGTTGATCAACAATGAAATCATATGAGGGGTGTAGTGTAGGATTGGATTTCCTGCAACTACATAATGGCGCTAGAAACAGGGACGAGTTGAAGATTATTCTAGAGAAAACTAAAGATTGATATTGAGATTTGTGAAAATTTAAAGTGATTGATTAAAGAATTTTTCATAATTTCTTGCAATACTGTTAACACTGAAGAAATGGATAGAAGAAGAAATACATCCGAACAACCGACTACTATTAGAAGAAGCAAGAGAATTGCTGGAAGAGAAAGAAGAGAAATGGGAGAATCTACTAGAATGAGAAATAATAGAGAAAATATAATTCAATTTCCAATTCAACAAACATTAGTTCAAGACAGGAATACAGATTATGACATAATGAGCGTACACACTTGGCGAACAAATTCAGCAGAAGAAATAGAAGAACAGCAACAAAATAGAAATTATAGACAGGAAGAGAGCAATCAAGAAGCAGATGAAGGAATAATTCATGGAAATGAGGAAATTGGAGCGCTAGAAACATTGAGAAGAAGAATACATGAAGAAAGCAGAGCCGAGGCAGAGGGACGTGCGAATTTAACAAGGCAAAATCACGAATTAAGGATGGAGAGTATCAGATTGCAGAATAGAAGATCGAGAAGTATTAAAAAATCATATTCCAGATGGACCAGAAGAGAAATGAGGAAAAATTCACCCACGATCAATGCTGGAAACAATATTCAAGAAGAAATATCAAATCCTAATGAAGAATATCGCGAAAATAGAGAAAGAACTGATGATCGTTACATTCCACAAAATGAAACTTTTGGTGATGGGAAAATTGGAGGAAATCAAGAGAACGGGCAAATTCAGATACAAAATAACCAAGATGGCGAAGGAAATCAAGAGGAGGGAAGAAGAATTTTACATGTGAGAGAAAATCAAAGAAATCAACAGACAATTGAAGAAGAAATTGAAAGACATAATGCTGAACAAGCACGTTTAATCTGCGAACGTGAAAGGTTGAGAGCGGAAATGGAAGATCATGAGCTTCAGGAGACAATTCGCCAGAACAATCATGAAAATCGAGAAAGAAGGCGTATACAAAACCGGAATAATGATAATCTCAATGAGGAGTATGATAGAGTGAAGAGAATGGCTGAAAGACAGCGAACCGAGTTGATAAGAAATGAACAAAATTATGGAGGGGAAAATGAACGACATCATCATTTACAAATTCAAGATAGGGATGAGGAAGAGAATCGCAGAAGAAGACGAGATGAGGATAATGAAGAAGAGATACGAAATTTCGCAAGAGAAGATAGACGTGAACGCAGAAGAAGAGAGCAAAATTAAAGAGACCAATGGGCCAAGATTCAGGTGTAAATAAACAAATCTTGAAAAAATTAGAAGAAATGAGATGAATGTTAAATAACAGAGGAGAAGTAGGTAGAAGAAAATTGGATGAAGCAATAGAAGAAGCTGCGAAAACTCCATTTACAAGGGAAGTACAATTAGGAGGAATACCACCGAAATGCAATTTGCCCGTTTTAACCAGCATTTTCGATGAAACAACTTGTGCAATTCAACACATTAAAGCTTATGTGAGGTGCATGTTACAATGGGAAAATCATGATGCAGTATTGTGCAAATATTTCGCATCCAGCTTAATGGATGGCCATGTAGATGAGAGATATCTCATATTATCATTTATCAATGCTATGTTTGAAACAAACCTGTTGTATGTTCAAATTTTCAGAGTCAAGAAGACGATTACAATGACTGAATTGCGAGAAATTCAAGAAGAATACATTGCTTTAGAGGAAAAACAAAATGAAATGGAATCATATCCAGTTGCGAACACCAGCTCACAAACAGTGAATGCAAACTTATTACCCAAGCTAATAAACACAATGGTGAATACTTCGAAAGTACAACAAGAAAAGGATACAAGTTACAATCAGCAGAAATTGGTAGCTATGGGGAGCCGAGATCAAGAAGAGTATGAAAGAGAGGAGGAAATAACAAGATTCAAAGACTCGATCAACCGCAAGAAACTTATGGAGGTCAAAGACCAAACTTTAATAGAGGGCAAGGAGGTCACAAAGTAATATGGGAAGAAATCAAGATGCCACCTCTAAAGGCAAGTGTAGAGAAGATATGGGAAGCTATAATTTTAATGGAGAATATACCAACACCATGGAACATGGGAACGGAACCGCCCCCAAATCACAGAAGTCATGGACGTACCACAAACGATAGCAGAAATGTAAAGAGAATTATTTTGAGAATGATAGATCAAGGAAAACTAAACGACTTTCTAGTAGAGCATCCGTAATCTCAACCATTACCACCACCGCCAGAACATCACAAAGTGAATACGATGAAAAAGAAAGAAACATTCTTCATAGAAGTTGGTGCAAAAGCAAAAAATCTATTCTGTCACTCTATCGTACATTCATATAAGACAATTGAAGATTTTCATGATTATTTTTTAAGTAGAGTGTTCGCAAGAGATAATAATGGAAGAGAAATTATGAATATTGCGAAAATTTCGCGACTAGAGGAATGGCAGAAACAAATCATTTCTTTTACCGCATAAGAAATTCCCGAAGGAGAAGAGGTGCATGACAATCCATTGGTAATAAAATTAGAAATTAATCCAAAACCAAAAGAAGATGAGGATGATGAAGCTGAAGATTCATGGGCAATCAATAGAATCCTAGTCGATACTGGAAGCTCTGTGAACATCTTATTTTATCATACTTATAAAACCATGGGTGGAAGAGATGATGATCTAATACCATCAACATATAAGATATATGGTTTTAATGGTACTTCTAACAAGCCTAAAGGGGAGGTTACTATGCAAATTCCATTGAAGGGAATATCTTCTGAAATCTCATTATGTGTCGTTGATGTAGAATCACCCTACAATGCATTAATTGGTCGACCTTGGGTACATGGGATTCTAGGTGTAGCTTCAACTTTCCATCAATGCATCAAATTCACTCACCCCAATGGTGTAGGAATCATAAAGGGAGATTCGGTTGAAGGAAAGAAATGTTACGAAACTGAGATAGAATCTTGCAAAGGAAGAGCAAACAAGAAGGAAAACTAGCGACACAAAATCAAGGATGTACAAAGAAGTGAGAAGTTGATGGTGGATACAATCGAAAAGAAAGGAGAAGAGATGTTGCAAAATTAATGCTGGCTCAGGATAAAAAGGATGAACATACCATTACCAAGGAAGCAGTAGCAGAAAATCATAAAGAAGCAGAGGAGGGCAAAAGTAATAAAAACAATAAATGTATGAATGATTAAGTTGTTGCGATAATCTCGCAATAAGTAAAATTCTCAAAAATACATTTGATTGAACAACAAAATTGAGATTGCGAAATTCAGATACAATAGTATGAATTGCGAGACTCTCGCAGAGATAGTGAATTTTACAGAAAATAATCAGAGAAGAATGACAAAAAATAAAGAGGTGAACCTTTATGGCGTACACCTTAGTTCGCGAATACAATTTCGCAAGAGGAAAATGTAAGACCTAAAGTACGTCATATAAGGGGGTACCTATTGCATGATTCGGGGAAAGTCTACACCTCCACCGGAACCTGAGTCATGGAGATTTAAGGTTAATAAAGCCCATCCGGGAGAGGCACCTTGGATTCTCAACTTAAGTATATGACTTAGGTTGGGCGACTAAGGTAATAAGGACTCTCCCAAGGAGTGCAGAATCTGATCAAGACGCCGAGGTACACGGTTGATTCAAGGGTGCCGGGGGCGTTTGAAGCGTCCTTGCCATTATTGAAAAGTCTTGGCTTATACTGCACTGGGCCTGAAGAAAACCCCACTTAGGGTGCAGTCTCGTAACCATAAGCCCTATAGGTAAAAGGGATAAGAGGCTGCGAAAACAACTGGTTGTTGTTAAGACTGGATGAGAGTATCTAACCTTGTATGGTAGAAGTACGCCTCCTTGAAGGGGCAGCCAGGGGGGAGATAAGGGCGGCACCCTCCATTAGGGAGCTGATAAGTGTCTTAAGATGCAAATGTCATGAGGCTTTTTATTCGCAAGGGTATTAAGGCTTGTCATATTTGTGCAACAATCCTGAAGACGCAATAATACAAAAGAAAAAGATAAGATGAAATCAATGGGTTTTCGCATGAAAGTGCGAAGACGTCCTGCGATTTCGTCGCAAGATGACAATGTCATGGGGCTTTATTTTCGCAAGAATTTTTAGGCCTATCATATTGTCGCAATATTCCTGAAGAATCCATAATACAAAAGAAAAAGTTAAGGCAAGATCAATGGGTTTTTGCATGAAAATGCAAGGACGTCCTGCGATTTTGTCGCAATGACAAGAGGTGGCATAATAAGGCCTTTAATTAGGAAGGCGAAATAAGACCACACAGGAATGAGATTTTGAAAAGAAACAAAAATCACTTCGCAAAAGGCTGCGAAATTATACAATAAGAAAAATTATATGAAATCTCTCATTTGGATTTAAATAACAGAGGCAAGTATGGGAATGTATGAAATTAGAATGTTATTTATCTCCATATGAGAGATTTACTCAAATTCAAAAGTTAATAATTATATTGATTAATTGTGTTGCAAAGAAGAATTGTTTTCATTCATGCAGGAAATATACAGAAAAGAAGAAATAAGTGTACAAGTATTACAAAGAATCAAAGAAAGAAGTAAAGACTATTTTTTGGTTAATCCTCATTATCTTCACCAGACTTATTTCCTTCTTCATCTGCGTCAGAATCTTTATCACCATCAGAACTTTCATCACTATCAGACTCTTCATCGTCAACTTCGCTATCAGAGATAATCAAACTGAGAGTATTTTGTGGGATTTCTTCCAAAAGACAAGGATAATCAGAATGAGGTATATTATGATCATCACAAACCATCTGGATGGTTTGATTGCGAAAGTGCATATCGTCATTCTTAAAATTCTCAACAGTGATTATGATTTGATTTTTCAATCTAGAATACTTGTCATTGTGAGAAGAAATATTCTTCGCGAGTTCCTTATTTTCAGCTTCAAGTTCTTCAATCTTTTCACGGTATTTATTTTCAGAATCTGCGAACAAAAGACAACCAATTATTAACTTAATCAAAATTCATAAGAAGCAAAAGATTAATAAAGAAGAGCAATTAGCAACCTTCTCTGTCAGAAATCATGTCTCTAATCAAGGCTGTATGTTCAACTTGGATACTAACATTTACGCCTAAATCTTTTCTAGCATCATCTAAAATTTCGCAGCCCAGACAAATTCATCATCACTACTTATGAGAAGACGAGAACGAATTTGATTTTCCCTTTCGCAGAGTTCAATATTCTTGCGGTTAGCTTCATCTCGCTCAAGTTGAACTTCAAGAAGAGCCTCTTGGAATTTCGCTAAAGCCTTGGCACCTTGATCAGAGATATGATCCTTATCATCTATGAGACCTCTAATTTTGGTTCTTAATTCATTGGTTTTCTCTTTGGAATCAATAAGGAGACGCTTAAATCTGTTGGCTAAGCCTAAACTGGATCTATGATCAATTTCTAAGAGGCGAAATTTCGATCTAAGTTCATTTAGAGAAAGAGATGAAATTCTATCATTTGAAAAGAT